>NC_091850.1:52478023-52781054 GCF_037783145.1 Equus przewalskii | reverse complement strand
CCAAAAAGATACGTTGGAGTCCTAATCGCCAATAACTGTGAATGGAAGTTTGTTTGGAAACAGGTTTTTTGCAGATGGAGTCAAGTTAGGATGAGGTCATAACCGCATTAAGGGGGTGCTGATCCAATGACTGGTGTCTTCATAAGAGGAAACGAGACACAGAGACACAGACACCCCTAGGGACAACACTGTGTGATGACGGAGGCAGAGATTGGAGTGATGTGTCTACAAGCCAAGGAATGCCAGGATTGCCAGCAAATACTAGAAGCTGAGAGGATGGAAAGGCAGGACCCTCCCCTAGAGTCTTTAGAGAGAGCATGGCCCTGCTCACGCCTTGATTTTGGACTTCTAGCCTCCAGAGCCATGAGGCAATAAATTCCCACTGTTTTAAGCCACCCGGTTCTGGTTAATTGTTCTGGCAGCACTAGGAGACTGAGACTGGAGCTGGAGCTTCCTCCAGGGGACCTCCCTCTCATGATCTAAGTCAGAGCTGAGGGCCACAGAGCCCTTACCTCGACAATCCTTAGGCCTCTTTCCAGAAACATCATGAGGATCAACCAGAAAACACTGGATCCCCGCTGTGCAAGGAATCCTACAATCATCCAGGAACCAAGGTTCCTAATTTTACAGATTAGGAAACACAACAGAGGGATGAAGAGACATTTTAAGTTTATTTGTAACTATATTGGAAAAAAATACCCATCAGCTTCTAAGCCAGTATCCCTAGGCTGGGCGCGTCAGGTATGCAGGTGGAAGAGTCAGGAGGTCAGGTCTCCCCTCAAGGCTCCCCTCAAGAGAGGGGCCCTTCCTCCTGAGTTTGCCAAAGGTCAAGGTGACTGTCACTTTGCTGGTAACCTTTGTAGACAGGCTTAGCTCTGAGTTGAGGTAGAGACTGAAGACACATCTTTCAGAGTCCTCTGGGGGGCAATGCCATCAACTACCAGCAGGGGTTGGGGGGTCGGCCTCTTTGGGACTCACCTGGGAAACTCACCAGGACCCCATCAGCATCTTGATCGTTCTTCACTGACCCTCCCTCACCCAGGGGAAGGGCTTCGTGCAGAGAGGGGTTGGGAGGATACTGGTTGGAAACCAGAAGAGCTTGTCAGTTAACACACCAGACCCAGTGAACATGCTATGCATTTGCTGCTTCTTCCACCATTGGCAGGTGAAAGCCAGTCCACTGTGGTGAGGGAGATGACACATTCTTGAGCCCCAGCCAATACTAGGATACATGGAATGGCAGAGAAGAGAATGAAGGAATGAAGAGGTCTGTGATTTTCTGTCTGCTGGAAGGCTCCTGTCCTCATTCCCCTGCTATCTAGTCCACTCATGCTCATCATCAGAGGTGTCTCCACAAAGCCAGGTCTATAGCAGAAAGACGTGCTTCCTCGTCTGTGTACCTGCAGCCTTGTACATCTCGCTTCACTCTGGGAAACACTGTCGTACTGCATTAGTCAGAGTTCTCCAGAGAAACAGAACCAGTAGGACGTGTGTGTACAGAGAAAGGGATGTATTTTAAAGAATTGGATCAAGGGATTATGGAGGCTGCCAAGGCCAAAATATGCATGGTGGGCAGGCAGGCTGGAGCACAGAGAGCCAAAGTTCCAGTTCTGGTCTAAAGGCAATCGCTGTAGGTCTGGGAAGAGCCAATGCTGCAGACGAAGTTGAGGACCATCTGCTGGAGGATCCTCTGTCCATCAGAGGAGGTCTGTCTTTCCTTCTCTTCAAGTCTTCAACTGATGGGATGAGGCCCACCCACATTTGGGGGGGTAAGCTGCTTTACCTAAGGTCAACCAATTTAAATGCTAATCTCAACCAAAAACAGCCTCACAGAAACATCCAAAACAATGTTTGATTGACTATCTGAGCGATAGGGCCCAGTCAAGTTGACACAAAATAAAATTAACCACTGTGCATATATACATATATATGTATCATATGTATATGTAACATATGTATTATACACACATATATGTATTATATGTATATGTAATATAGATAATATATACATATGTGTATTACACATATATGTATTACATATATAATAAATGTGTTACATATATGATATTACATACAATACAATAATATATGTATTACATATAATATATAAATATATATAATACTGCATATATAAGTACATATGTCATATAATGTTTTATATATAAGCATTATCATAAATTATAGGACATGTGTATGTGTATATAAGTAATTTTTTTATCATCTATTGCTTATTTTGGCAGTGAGTTTCTAGAAAGAATAAATTGATACTTAACCTCTTCTTAATACATCTTTATATTTTTCCTACATATAGCTTCTGGGCCAGTGTACAACTGATGGTAAATGTTTAATCAACGTTTCCTGAGGCAGAATTAGGTAGAAATGAGAGAGATTATGATGCAGATGTGCAATATGTTATGTGCAGATGTGTAAATATTATCCCAATATTTACCACTTTGTCAACATAATCCACTCTCTAAGCAGCTGATAACTGGCACCTCAGCTAGAGCGTTTTGTATTCCTACCGTAATGACTGCATTATTCGATCTTTTCCCCATCACATTTCCCCTCCTTTATGTTGAGGACCCCAGCCCCCTGTCACACCTTCTTCCTGCTGCCCCTCCTCTGTTGCCATGGCAGCGAGGCTGGGTTCACCCACGGCTCGTGATGGAGTTCCATCACTGATGTAGGCGCAGGTCAACAGCTGCAGTGTTGCTGACGAGATGGCTCACCCAGGGCCAGCAGAGAGGAGACCAGGTTTCCATCTTCAGCCCTTCCAGGATTAAATGTCTCAGTAGGACAGGAAGTATTCCCCGGGGACAGTCCTGACGGTGACTTTGGCTTTGATGGCCACACTGTGCCCCTCTCAGGGGCCCAAGTGCAGCCCTAAGCCTCGTTCTCTCTCCTGCTTGGTGCAGCCAGGATCACCCCGGTACCTGGCTAGCCTCTGTGCTGCCCAAGGGCTGCTGGTTAGCCTCATCTTTGGGGACCAACTACGTGACACTGACAGGCCAGGATCTGAGACGTGCTCATCTGAAAGTTGAAGCAAAGGGACAATCAGAAGAGTTAGAAAAGGGAGAGGCAGGAGAAGGAACAGGGAAGTTCAAGAAGAGGTGACGCAGCGTGGTGGGAAGCCTCCGCCACGCCGGAGGGAGACAAACACGGCTGTGACCTTCCAAGAGGAAGAAGGTGAGTAAGAGCCTTCTACCATCCGGCAAAGCAGGGGCGTGTCAGCTGCATTAATAGGAGCTGAATGAGACGTGACGTTGACCTTGGCAAGCTGGCCATTTTACGTATCTCTTCCTTGTCCTGCAGCCTCCACCCGTGCTCAGCTCCCTCACTTATACCCAGAATGAGAGGCATCAGGGAGCAAACCCAAGAAACAAAAGGGAAATCATAGAATTGTAACTTTTTTTTGAAATTGGAATAAAGCTGAGATAATTTGGTCTAATTTTCTCATTGTGTTGATGAGAAAAATCAAGACTCAGAGAAGTTCATTCATTTGCCCAAGGTCATGTGGCTGGTTAACGTTAAGTTCAGATTCAAAGGCACAGATAAAATATCCACTTAAAGACCTTCCCTATTTCTTGAAATTTCTAGTAACCATCCTTGGTGATAAAAGGTAGTCCAAATCTCAACAAGCAAGCCAGTCCCTGTCCCCAAGCTCTCTTTTTGAGAAAAAGAAATGTACTCCTTAATATTTATATAGAATAAATATTAAGTATTTATATATAACAAATAAAAAAGGTTGACTTTTCACAGTGTTTTCACATACTATGCTCCAACAGGATATACCATTTTTCCCCAAAGATGAGTTAAATAGTAAAAGTGAAGTAGTTATGAAGCTAAAATTGGAATTACAGACTGATAACATAATGAGTATATTTCTGAAATTAAATTTGATTAACAGGGGCATGCAGAGCATGTTCTTCAGCTTGGAAGCCCCTGGCATTATACATGATGTCATGAAAGCTCATGTCCAGGGTTAGATAACAAATATTGGCTACTCCACCAAAGCACAAGATAAAAGTGGACTGCAAAAGTCACCCAGGCCTCTCCCAGTCACTGTGGGCATCTCTCCTGCAGAAAGCAAGGAGGTTTAAAGAAGGAGAAGGAGAAAGAGGAGGAGGAGGAGGAGGAGGGAGGGGATGAAGAGGAGGAGAAGGAGAGAGAGAAAGGGAGGAAGAGAGGCAAGAAGGAAGGAAGGAGGAATGAAAAAAAGAAGGAAGGAAGGGAGGAAGGGAGGGAGAGAGAGAGAGAGGGAGAGAGAGAGAGGGAGTGAGAGAGGGGGAGAGAGAGAGAGAGAGAAGAGAGAGAAAGAAAGGAAGGAAGGAAGGGAGGGAGGGAGGGAGGGAGGGAGGGAGAGAGAGAGAGGGAGGGAGGGAGGGAGAGAGAGAGGGAGGGAGAGAGAGAGAGAGAAAGAAAGAAAGAAAGAAAGAAAGAAAGAAAGAAAGAAAGAGAAAGAGGAAGATCAAATTTTTCTCCCTATTGAGTCAAGCTCCCTTTAATCCTAAAGTCACTTTCTTCAAAGTGTAGTTAATGAAACACTCAATAACGTACTCCTATTAAAAGCCCAACACAATTCTTCAATATATTTTAATGATGATGTCTTAAAATTAGGTATCACTTTACATTTTACAAATCACTTTTACAGCCCTAATTCCATTTGATATCCATATTAATCCTGTGAGGCAGGGAAGGAGGCATTTTTAATGTATTTGGAGATCTGGAAGTTTTAAGGAGGTTATTTCAAGGTCACATGCGGTGTGCTGCCAAGCCTGGACAGCTCACAAGTCTTGAGCCATGTGGGGCCTGCTTGCATGTTTTCCAACACACCTATTGCCTGTGAGGCTTCCAATATCCCAAACTCCTCAAACACCATGCTTTTGTTCTTGAAATATGATTAATGTTTGATAGTTTTATAAATCCTGCTCACGTATTCAGTGTACGTACCGTGGTGGATGACTGTGGATGCCCTGCCCTCATCAAAATCATAGTGTAGTGAGAGAGAGAGAAAAATAAAAACTATATTTAAAATGTAATTTAAATTACAATAAAGACATCAAAGGAAAGAACAAGTGCTCTGAGAAACACTACCAAGGGACAAGTAAAATGTATGTAAAATAGCGAGAGCTTCTTGTCAGCTTGTCAAGATCAACTTCACTTCTCATTCAACTCCTATTAATGCAGCTGACGCGTCTCTACTTCACCAAATGCTGGAAGGTTTTTCTTCACCTTCTTCCTCTCCCAGAAGATCAGAGCTTCCCGCCATGCTGCATGGCTTCTTCTTGAACTTCTCTTTTCCTTCTCCTGCCCCTCCCTCTTCTAACTCTCCTGATCGACACTTTGCATTGGGTGAAGGAGGCAGTGGGAAGCTCGTCTGAGAAATCGACATGTAAGCTGAGATGGAGGGAAATAATGCAGCTGGGCTGAAATGCAAGGACTTAGAGGAGTCATCTGAGCATAGGAGAAGCAAGGTGAGAAGGCGGGGGAGGGGGATGAGGTTCAGTTAGCGTGCACAAGTGTTAGGATGTTGAAATGCTTGAGTACGGGTGGTAGACATCCTCTGCGCTGAGCCCTAGTGCATCCCGTTGCCCTAGCCCCTTCCCAAGACTGTCCTTCCCCGTGTGCACCATGAAGGGTTAACATCTGGCTCAGAAAGGTGCCTCTGCAACCCCCTGTGGCCAGCCTCTATCTAATGAGTCAGTTTCCTGACATGGCCAGCCGTAAAACGTTTTCAAAATGACCCTGGGGTTGGCAGCAAGGTGAATAATACGTGCGAGTAAAGTATTGAGGGCAGTAATGGCTGGTGATGAGACCTGAAGATGGAAGTGTGGCCCCCGACTAGGTTCAAGAGTTGGGTTTTCCCAAAGTGGGCAGAGAGTCTCTGCTAGGTCACAATCGATAGGGTGACAAGCACAGTGTTCGTTCTCGTCAGATCTGCCAGGCAGCCGACCTCAGTGCAGAAGATAGTTTTACAGGACACCGCTTACGCGGGAGAGCAAAACCCAAGTGATGCGGCTTTGCAGGAGGCCAACTACTGAAGAGTCGGAATAGCAGAGATGGAAGGTAAAATTGGCAGGGCTTGTTTATTGACAGGATACAGAGTAAGGTGAAAAGATAGGTTCAGGATGTGCCACAGTTGGCTAACTGGAGTGACTAGCTCGTGGAGAGTCATAGAGAATTCAGGAGCATGAGTTGCCTTGACAAAGCAGATGAGCTCAGTTGTAGACATTCCAAGTTTGAGGAGCCTGCACTTTAAACAAGCAGAGTGAGCCATCAGCCAACTGGAGAAGTGGATGTGAGACCCAGAGAGGTCTGAGCCGCAGATGTGGATTTAGAGTCATAGGCACAGGAGCTTTAGGTATAAGCCTTGAAAAGCGGCTGGAATTACCCAGAGTGAGCTTGCTGAGTGAGCAGAGAAGGGAAGGCAGAACCTGGGGATCCTAATATTAAAATTCATAAGAAGGAGAGGGGCTCAAAGAGAAACCAAGATAAAATGGTCTGTAGGCTAAAAGAAGAGAGAGAGTCCAGGTCCCAGAAGAGAAAGAAGCAGAGACTCCAAGAGGCAGGAAGTGGTGGGCAGTGGGAACGATAGCAAAGAACCAGCAAGATAAGGGTGGAAGGTCACCAATAGGGTGGACAATTATGAGTCATCTGTGACTTTAATGGGAGCCGTTTCAGTGTCATGATGGAGTGAACAGCCAGCTCTGGGCTGAGAAGTAAAGAGTGGTGATGGGAATGGAGGCAGAGATCTCACAGCAGAGAGGAGATGGGAACCAGGAGGAAAGACAGAAAGGTGATCTTCTTTTAAATCTTGAGTGCGTTACAGTAGCATTTATGTGCTTTCTTCATCTTTCAAGGCAGGTTCTCATCCATAACCCTGGAAATCAGGTAGGGTGGGCAGAACCCAGGGTACTAGGGAGACAGAGACAGCACCAGAGAGGGTTCCCCACACTGCCCAAGTTTAGAGCATTCGGACGAGGGGCTGTCATCTGGGTTGTCCCTAACGCACTTCCTGGCCTCCTCCTTACAGAGTTGGCCCAATTTTGATTTTGGTTTGGGGAGTATGAATGAGATAACGCATGCCAACCCTGCCAACACCTTTAATTCAGTTCTTATCGTCATTTTATTTTTTATTCAGGGCTCTTCCTGGAATTGAAGTCTTTCTCTTCATTTCTCCACTTGCTAAACATAGGACAAATTAGACGTGAGTTTCAGTAAGACGCTCAGATGTAAAAAGTCAAAGGAGGAACTGTCAACGATTATGCTGATGCAGAACAGAAATCTGAGAATACTTGAGAAGATTTTTCTATAAAACATAGTATTCTTTAAACAACTGGAATCCAAGTTTAATTCTGTAGTGTTGGGATTTATGTGGACTTAATCTACAATCATCCCTAGGTGTCTGGGGCGGGGGTTGATTCCAGGACCCCCTGCCCCCCGAGGATACCAAACTCTGCAGATGCTCAAGTCCTTTGGATCCAGATACAGAGGGCCAACTGTACACCAATTTAGAATAAGCAGGATCTTGTTTTCTTTTCCTTAGCACGTGATTAATTATAGTTCTGGCAAAATGAGGAATCAGAAGGTGTCCCAGACCCACCATTCTTCTCTAGGAGAGCTTCATAAAGATGGATGTCAGAGTCAGACTTGGTCCTTCTCCAGAGCCCCAGGGACAATTAGTTACCTCTTGACGGCCCTTCCCCATCACCAAGCCCACTCCTGGCCTCCCACCTGTGATAGAGGGTGCATCAGACATCTAAACCTTGAGTCTCCTTGCAAGAGGCAGTGGACAATGACACACACCTGCCCTGGAAGCAATAGCACAAAGCACATAGGAGAGCAAATTAATCCAGGAAGCCATGGATTGCCTGACCACATGGCAGAATTAGAACACTGATGCAATTTTCAAAAGCTAAGTTTAAGTGCTGCAGGAGCCGTCTATAAATATACCTTTATGACTTTACATTCATAATTTATTTAATGCCAGGAATCTAGTGCTTTGCCATGTAGCCAGTGCACAATTTAGAGACCTTGAGAACAGAGTGAAAAGGCACAATGCACATACTTGAGTTTTTCATCTTCAAAGCCCCCAGGATTTTTGAAGTCCATTTATATTTCCTGAGAACAAGAATTCCAGGCTGTGGTTAGCCACTGAAGCCCAGGGTTGGCTCTGTCTAAAATAGTTTCCAAGAGCATGTTTAACATAGCCAATTCTGTATGCCTTAGTTCTGTAGGACTGGGCTGACCGCCCCAGGGAGGAAAATATGCCCAGTGGGGAGCTCCTGGGTTTTAGGTCCTGAGTTGGGAACAAAGATGAGTAAGTTCAGTCACATGGAGCTCCTACCTCCTGGGGGAGAAAGATGAGCAGCTTACACAGAAATAAGATACATTACCTGAGTGATGGTAGCCTATTCTTTTTTTTTTTTTTTTGAGGAAGATTAGCCCTGAGCTAACATCTGCTGCCAATCCTCCTGTTTTTTTTGCCGAGGAAGACTGGCCCTGAGCTAACATCCATGCCTATCCATGCCTCTTCCTCTACTTTATACGTGGGATGCCTGCCACAGCATGGCTTGACAAGCGGTGCCGTGTTCGCACCCGGTATCTGAACCGGCGAACCCTGGGCCACCGAAGCAGAACGTGTGACTTTAACCACTGGGCCACTGGGCTGGCCCCAGTAGCCTATTCTTTATTAACGTAAAACAAAGCAAAACAAGAAGCAACCACCGGTATTGGATTCTTGCGACTCAAAGTGAGGTCTGCAGAACAGGAAGCATCAGCATCTCCTGGGAGCTTGTTAGAGTAGCAGCAAGAATCTCAGGCCACAGCCCAGACTAACGGACTCAGAATCTGCATTTTTATAAGATGCGCTGGTGGTTTGCATGCATATTACAGTCTGAGTAACACTTCGTCAAAGGACATCTGAGACTGAGACGGGGTCCCTCGTGACAGAAGCCATCCCCTCTGATGACACTCTGTCTCCAGCCACCTCTTAACGCCTGGTCTCCCCCGACACTTCGCCATTCTGCCTCACATTCTCCTTGCAAGTTTCTTTTTCTCTTTCCCCTCCAAATGTTGGAGTCATCTCTGGTTTCTTCCTCTTCCTTTTTCTATTCTCACTGATTTGCTGTTTCTCACTGACAGCTTCAAATTCTTCATGCCTGTGCCTTTAACTCCCACAAGTAAAAATAGTAGGTATACTTGAGAGCTAACTTTGGCTGGAATTGTGTGAATGAGCATTACGTAAATGTTGACTGTCATCAAACGTAATTGAGCACCTCCTTGTGTAGACCTTGCTCTCTATGCCTTAGTGAAGTTCCTACAGGCGGCACATGGAGGAGCGAGGATTCAAAGCCATACTCCTGGACTCAGCAGCCTCTGCCATAACCACCAGGAGTCCTGCCTCTCCACAAGGAATCCCAGGGCCTCTCCGCCACAAACCTCCATAAGCTCTGGGCTCACATACACAACTTCCCAATGCACAGCTCAGGCACCTGAACCTGTTCCAAACCTGCCTGCCCCTCTCCCCAAGGACTCCATGTCTCTGAGGATGTGGCAATCCTTGGCCATCTAGACTGTCCTCTCTCCCAGGGACCTGGAAACCATGCGTGACCTCCCTCTGCCTCCCTCCCCAACGACTGCATCAAACACTCACCAAGGCTTATTGATCTCACTGGATCCCCAATGTGCGTCCTCCCTTCCATTTATACCCCCACAGCTTTAGTCCCGTATTTCATTACCAACAACTTCAACAGCCAACTAATTCTTCCACTTGCTTGTAGTCTTATTTTCAAGTCCAGACTCAGCCACATATCTGATCCTAAGCCAACTAAAATGTGAATTTAACATCATCACTGACTTTTCTAACACAGTACCATTTCCTAGAAGGTAGGTCCAAGTTCAACAACAGTAATAACAGCCATTATGGGACACTTGAATGAGCTTAACATGGGTGTTTCACATGAATACCTCCCATATATGCATTTATCCCGGATGTACATTCCCATTCATATACAGATATATGCACATAGACATACCCCATATAAACACATACATGCATCTCGTGTGTGCACATGCCTATATCTCTATATACACACAAGTATATATTCTCATGTATATATAGACATTTACCCCCATTTATACACCTACACATATCCTCGTATAAATACATACATACATCCCATTATGCACGTACCTATGTATCTGTGCAGGGGAAGACATAAACTCCCATATATACACATACATATGTCTAGATATCAATATTGATATCAATATATATCATCTGTGCCTTCTATACATGGGCAAATATCACCAGAAGACACATATGTATCTCCCCATATATACGTGTAGCTATGTTTCTCTGTACTCAGAGACGTATATCCCTGTACATTCACAGACATATTTCCCTGTATACACAAACACATATATCCCATTTATGCTCATAAATATATATCTGTTTGCACCCAGACATCCATTTCCATATATTATATACACATTGTATTCCCCATATATGCACATCATGTATCCTCACACATGCACATACCTAAAACTTTATGTCCACATCCATATATCCCCATAAATTCACATACCTATGTCCCTATATTACATATATGAGATTTTATTTATGCAAAGGTATATATCCTTTATTATCCTATGGTCATTTAATCCTCATAAATGTCCTGTTAGGTGGGCATTATTGGCTTTTTTCAGGCGAGTGAACTAAAGCTCAGGTAAGTGGCCAGGCTCGGGCCAGACAGCCAGTGAAAGATGGAGCCAGCTCCCGGACCCCAGGACCAGGTCCTCCCAACTCACCCACCCCTTGACTATTATTTACCATCGGTCCTGCTTTAGGACCAACTATGTCTGGTCCACTCTCACAAAGTATACAAAGTACACAAAGTTCAAAATTAAAGCAATGTCATTTTGTAACATGTGGGAATATTTATCCATCCTCAGATCCTGGGGTACGCTGGTTTGCTGGGGCCAGATCCTGCAATGGTCGTGTGCATTCCTGCTCCCCGAGAGGAAGCTCCTCTGGAACTGGGGAAAGAGCGTGTGAGGATGTCCTCACGCGTGTCAAATCTGACATCCACAGGGAAAAGTCGGCAGCAGGGAAGCCACAGCCAGGTCCCCCTGTTGCTACAGTCCTGGAAACTTAATGACAGTTTCCTTCAGGCAGCTGTGCATCCCTCGGCTCTGATTGATGAAAATGATTCACTGGTTTAGAGAAAGGTCCTCCCGATAAGTTCACTTCACCTGGGTAAGCAGATCCCCGTCTCAACGTTGACCAGGGGATGGGATGGAGTTAACCCCTCTTTCTCACTCCCTGCTTCTGAGTACATTTGGTGGTAGTTTTCTTGTTATGTAATATCCATGAAACTCATGTAATAATTTTGTTTATAAATATATAAAAGGCATATATAAAGTATTAAGTAAATAATTTTCATTAATTGCTACACTGGATACCTACTTGGACCTTTACTGGAACTATGTTCGAATATCTTTAGGCTGAATAACCTGTATTAAATGTGTACATTGCATACTTTATTGAACTCATATTCACACTCACACACATATAGCATTCCTCTGATAGATCTTGACAACTGAGTCTTGGCAACATGTAGGATTTGACCATTTTCTGGCCACACTTAGAATGTGTGAAACTGGGTTGACCACATAGCTGGTATTTGAAGACTGACTTAATATCAACTCAGACATTTGAAACAATAATACAGATACTAACAACCGTGACCACACTTTATTGAGCACGTGTGGGCAGACGCCAAGGTGGTCTCCACGATCACACCCTCATGTAATCCTTTCCCCGTGAGTGTGGGTGGGACCTATGACTTCTAACCCTATACATGGCTCAGGTGTTGAGAAGTTACTCCTGTGACTACATCCCATGTGTAGGGCTTGCTAGCTGACTGGCTCTCACTCTCTGGCCAGCCTGGAAGAAGAAAACAGTTGCATCAGAAACTGCCTGCAGGGAGGGACACATGGCAAAAAACTGCAGGCGGTCTCTAAGGACAGAGAGCAGGCTCCAGCCGATGCCCAGAAAAACTTGAAGCTCTCAGTCCTATAGCTGCTTGGAACTGAATTCTGCCCTTCACCTCATGGAGCTGGGAGGCAGTCTTCCCCAGCTGAGCCTTCAGATGAGAATACAGCCACAGACAATTTAGCTGCAGACTGTGAGACCTGACAGCGAACCCATGTAAGCTGTGCCTGGCCTCCTGACCCACAGAGATGGTGAAATAGTATGTGTGTGTGTGTATTTAAGCCTCTGAGTGTGTGATCATTTGATATGCAGTGATAGAAAACTCACACACGTGTCATATGTTAGGACCTAAGTATTTTGTGTTTGCTGGATCATGTCACAACCCTCTGGATGCAAACCTGTGGTCCCTACTTTGAATATGAGCAAACTGAAGCTCAGAGATGGTCAGCACCTTATATAGGCCCTCACAGCCGAGATGTGGCCAGGCATAGAGCAGGGCTGATGGGGCCAAGGCCTGGGCACTTATCACAATCCCGCCTCAAAGTGGGAGTTTTCCTCTCTGTTTCATGCAGGTCTCAGACCTCCCTGGCATTCTGTGCGTTTGTACAGTTGATCCCTTGTTCCTGCCAGGCATAGGGTACTGGGAGGTCTGGTTGTGTCCCACCAACGTCTATACCTTTGCCCCTCTCTTATACATCAATATGCAAAGGTTCCAGAGGGTGAGACTAGGGTGAGGTGGGGGTCCCACCGCTTTGTGCTCCAGGACTGCCTGACATGTTATTTACATCACAAAGGGAGCATTCTTTCTGTCTCCTCTGCAGCCAGGAGCCCACTTGACCCTCATTCAAAGGAAAAAGAGATACTCATTTTAGTAAAAACGACACTGATAATTAGGATCCCTCTGCATGTGCAAACTTAATAAACACCAGGCGTCAATGAAGATGCAGAAGCAAGATGTGGCATTGATACCAAATTCAAATATCTGTCATGTGTGTCCCTCACTGAGTCCAAGAGCACACGTTCTTTCAAAGCACCTAGCTGCCCACCCCAGACCACTTCCACCCACCCACCCACAGCAAAGCGGGCTGCAATCTCCTGGCCGGAGACATCCAGTGGCTGTCGACGTCCACAGCCAAGGCGTGCTGCCTAGGACTTCTATCAACTTTTGAGATGCTTATTTTTTGCACTTGTGTTGTTCAGATACCCAAATCATACAACAAAGAAGAAAATGTAATGATTTTTATGTATGTCAAGGGCTCTTGGCCTTGCCTGTCTGTTTATGTAATTTTGAACAAAAACAAGCAAGCTTTCAATTATAATGATCTGTGTCATGAAAGAGGGCAAATTTGGGAGCCATCTTTCTCAAATAATACTATTTTGTTCCAGGGAAGAGATTAACACATAACTCTGTTATATTTTAAAATGAAATTGGACTGACAATTCTGTATTTGCTAAAAGTTATCTTTCAGAAGTATACAACCCAAGATTAAGTAGTTGAAATTTCAGCAGACTTACTACTCTGAACAGCAAGGGATTGTAGAGTGTGTGGTTGGAACATTCAGCGCATACGGTAGAGGAAACTACTGGTTTTCCTTAAACATCCCTCACAAATCCTTCTCGGTGGGCACCATTGTCCCCGTTTGCAGTGGAGAGATTGGGAGCTCAGAGACGGTGAGGAATTAACTAAGGTTACCAAGCTGTGAAGTAGCAGAACCAAGATTTTTTCTCTCAGTTGGAACATTGTCGCTGGTACTTTTTTGACTACACTGTGCTAATTTTCTCTACAACGCCAATTGCCACAGATATATTATAATGATAAACACTAACCCAATACTTGATTTTATTTTTCTTCTATGCATTCTTTGTTCCACTTAAAAGTTTCAGCCATACCTTGTAGTCAAATACATCATCCTAGCAAGTGCACTGCTTTCAGGGAATAAATTGGCTCATTTTAGATGTTGGTGCCCCTTCAAACAACTGCAATTAGCACAGTTGTTTATTGCATTCTCAATAAATATTGACTGGATGAAGGAGATAGTTGCCAAGTCTTACATGTTTAAGAACATGGTCCATCTTACACATTGGAACTCTCATCACTTCTGCTCTCATTCTGCTGATAAGATCTCGGTCATAGGCCACACCTACCTGCACATGAGGCTAGGAATTGTGGGTTTGATATATGCCCCCTAACAGAGGAGAGGAATTTTGGAAGACAGCGAGCCATCACCACCAGAGTCATCCATTTGAAGTCATGTTGAGGGTTAGGGAAGAAGCGGAGCTCAGTAAAAAGCCATTGCAAGTCCTAGAAAGACAACTTCAACTTCTAGGTCCTTCTGCTGGGCCTCAGGAGATAGTATCTAAAAACACTAACTGTCAGGTGATTATTATATATCCAACTGCTTTCATTATTTCTCCAACCAAGTGACTGAGTCTGGAGCTCAGAGGCGAGGTCAAGACTGGACTCAGATGCATGGGAGTGATTGACAGGTGATATTTAAAATCAGCAGCTCAGACAAACTCATTTAGGCGAATGTCGTAGAGACAGGAAAAGAATAGAAGAGAGCTCAGGACTAACCCCAGAGGCATTTAAAGATTTAGAAACCTGGTAGGGGAGGAAAAACCTGCAAAAAGACTGTAAAGGAGCTGCCACTGAGGAACCAGGAAAGTTAGGAGTGTGTGGCAGAGAAGGAGACGCTGGGCACTCATGCCCGTGCCTCAGGGGTCAAATAACGTGAGTGGGATTTGTGACCTGGAGATCATTGTTGACCTTGACAGTCATGGAGAGGGCAGGAAGGAAGTCTCTTGAAACGGATTGGAGTGACCAGGCTTTGAGAAAGCTCTTCTTACTGGTACTCAGCACGACGTGCTGTAAAGAGTGTGCTTCAGGGCTCACTGGTGGTTCACCAACTTATCCGGTCAAAACAGCAGTTATGTCCTGGAAATTCCTTAAAAAGCCTTGTCATCCGTGTAAGAGATTGCCTTCATTTTAAGTTCTGGGAGCCTGTGATTGGCAGCTTTTCTTTATGACCAACTTACATTAGCATTTACACTAACCAAAACACTCATCTTGCCAGAGAAGTAAATTGCCACTTTGAAACGTGAAAAACAGGCAAAAGTATAAAAATGTGAATAATGGTCATTGTGAGTGTAGCAAGTACTGTGTGATTGTGTGAATACGGCAATTTGCATCCTGTGACGGGTCCCTCTTTCTTACTTTCATAATTATCGCAACATTTTTCAGATCATTAACCCTGCCAAACACAAATTAGAGAAAAAACTCTCCCAACTGACATAGACTTTCCCTAATCCCATCTCCAGCCTCCAAATCACAGAATTTTCTAGGTGAAAATAATCTTTTATTTTTGCCTCTCAACTGTATTCCAAATTCTTCCTAACCTCTACTTATTCACAAACGCCACTTAATGCATCTCTTTGAAGCAAATAAAAAGCAAATTTAGTTTACCCTGAGCTCCTAATGATAGAGTGAGTAACTAAACCTATTTATTTCTTCTTACTGTGAGAATGAGAAAATGGCATACGATAATAGTATAGACTGATTCCAAAGATGGCAAATTCTTCAGATGGTACCTTACTTTCAGAGGGAGAGAGTTGAATTATTTTAGGGGTCTTCCTCATTTTCATTTGTAAATTGAGGAGTCTCATAGAAGAGTTTCATAAAAGACGGAGAGCTTCCTAGATTTTGAGGACTTGAGAAGACAAGATGAGAGGAACAAGGAAAACACCACAGGAATAGCCCCAGCAGTCAGCATAGTGTTTCACCTCAGGACATTTGTTAATTAGTAGGAATGGCCTGGTGATCTCGAACCCCAGGAGCAGAAAGGCCAACGGGCAGAAAGAGCAGAGACTCCAAAGTAAGCAGAGCTTCAGGCAGCCCACAGACCCGAGGGGCCCAAACTGGAGTTCAGAGCTTGTCAAGGAGGAGAGTCCTTGGTGGACGTCCCAGATCAGCAGTCGGGATCTCTGAAGTGGTATAGCTGAGGCGTAAGGGCAAAGCAGAAATGGACCAACGTTTTCAAAGACTGAAGCCCAGCTTTGAATCAGTTTGACTCAAGAGAGCAAACCAATATCAAGGAAGATAAACTTGGCATATCTAAAAGTCAGACAAAAAAACTATTATAATATCTTTGTTCATTTAATATTCACTTTAAAATATCTTGGTATAGATTTTTTAAAAATTAACACAAAAAGAAGCAGAAATGAGACAAGTCCTGTATCATTTAATCTATAATTAAAACCTTCTCTGAAAGAACTCCAGGTCCAGCTGACTTCACCAGTATGCTCTAAAAGCATTGAAAGGATTATAACAGCAACTTTGCACAAAATCTTGCAGAGAAGAGGAGACAGTTTCTAACTGATCTAAGAAGCTAGCCTAAACTTGATGCCAAAACCTAAAAAGGACATTGCAAGAAAGGAAAATTACACATCAATTGTCTCAGGAACATAGGTGGAAAACCCTAAATAACATATTGTCTAGTTAACAAGTTAGTCAGATATAAACAAATGGACAGATTCATCAATTAATACATTAGAAAATTCAATACTAGAAAAATGGTAATTTCCCCCAAATTGATCAATAATGTAATGCTCTCCAAATAAAATCTTACAGACAAGATTTTTGTGTGTACAAATTTACCCACTCTTTGTGACCAGCCAGCTGAGGCAACGTGGACGACATGCCCAGGAATGGCTACTGCCTCAGCAGCTCCATGGACGACGGCCCCCAGCAGCGACGAGACATCTATTTACATTAATGGAAAAGAAATGCATTTGGCAATGAATCTAATGTCTTCCTCTCCCTTGCCAGCCCTTGGGTCACTGGCACCTCTTCTAAATGTTACACATGAGTGGGGGTTTGGTTGTCCTGAGGGAAGAGAATTGGCCCAATTGGAGCTGTATGATCTGTGGCCAGCCCTGCTTCTGCCCAAGCCTGTGGGAACTCCCCACCTTCAGATCACAAATGTGGCCTTGCTGTCTCCCCATTGCAAAGGCTGCATGTCGGAAGGTGCCCTCGCATTCCTGGCGCTAGACTTACTCTGAGCTTTCTGTCGTCTCCTGCTTCGTTCCTTCTGGCTGGTCATGTAGCCAGCCAGAGGCAGGTGCACCACCTGGGGTCAAGGAGTCCCTGTCAGATTGAATCTGCTTTCCTTACTAAATCAACCTGTATAAGTAAATCTAAAATGGGTTTGAAAACATTTTAACATATTTTTACAATACACATTTTAAATCTTCTTATTTCCTAATACTTATGGTTTAAAAAAAAAAAAAAACCATGAAAAACACTGGAAAATCATAGATATTCCCCTTAATAAAAAGTTGCTGAGCATCTCCCCTGGGCAAGGCGTGTGCCGTCATCAAAGATTCCATGTTCAGTCAGACGCATTCCACCCTGAGAGAGATGTCAATAATCAGATGTGTCTGTTTCCTACAGATATTAAATACTTATGTAAAAGTCACATTTATGTGTATATATATATATGAATAGATACATAAAATTTTTACTTATTGTCACATTATTTAGATTACTCTATTTTTATAGTTGTGTGTCAGGATTTCATCACTGACTATATGATCCTCATTTAAATCAATCTGCCAGGAACTTCTTGAAACATTCAAAAGAGACTATTTTTGTTTATTTTGCTTATTTGTTTTAAAAGGAGAGCATCTGAGAGCTCAGTGCTTTAGGTGTTTGGAAGCCAAAGTGTAACATTAACTCTCTTTTATAAGTGCATGATTTTTTAAAAAAGAAAACACGCACAGAAGGCCACTGAAATCTATAGAATTAACACTCTCAATAACCTATTTTCTGTGCACTCACTGATCATAGGAATACGGCAAAACGCATCCTGTTCCTATCCCCCCTGCCTTTCACTCCCTGCGCCCTCTTTGCTGTTTCAGAGTTGCTGCTGCGCTGGGCCAGTCACTGCATTTTGTAAAGCTCTTGAATTGGACAGGATATGAGATGAGGCACATTGAAATGACTGATGAATAAGAACAAACAATGTTTAGTGGAGTTTTTTGTCTGGCTGGGGTGCTGTATCAGTCAGGGCTCTCCAGGGAAACAGAACCAATAGGATGTGTATATACAAATAAACACATATATATACAGAAAGAAACAGATTTATTATGAAGAATTTGCCCCGTGATTATGGAGGCTGGTGGGTCTGACACGTGCAGGTGGGCCAGCAGGCTGGAGACCCAGAAGAACAGGTACTGTAGTTCCAGTGAGAAGGCCTACAGGCTGGACACCAGACAGCCGAAGCTCCAGTTCTAGTCCAAAGGCAATCTTCTGTAGAATTAGGAATAGACAGTGTTGCGGATGAAGTCTGAAGGCCATCTTCTGGAGAATTCTCTCTTGCTCAGGGAAACCAGTTTTTTTTATTCTATTCAGGCTTTCCACTGATCGGACAAGGCCCAGCTACACTGTGGAGGGCAACTTACTTTACCAAAAACCTGCCAGTTTAAATGTTAATCTCAGTGCCAGCATGGTGAGGTAGTGGTTAAGTTTCCATGCTCCGCTTTGGTGGCCCCAGGGTTTGCTGGTTGGGATTGCAGGTGCGGTCCTGCACCTCACTCACCACGCCAAACTGTGGCAGCGCCCCACATACAAAATAGAGGAAGACTGGCACAGAAGTTAGCTCAGGGACAATCTTCCTCACCAAGAAAATAAAAAATAAAAATAAATGTGAATCTCATCCACAACACCCTCACAGACACTCCCAGAGAAATATTTGACCAACTATCTGGGCCACTCATGCCTCAGCCAAGCTGTCACAGAAATTAACCAGCACAGGTGCATAACTTCATTTACAAAAAATGTTAATATAAAAAAAACCTATGAGGGGGCTGGCCCCGTGGCCGAGTGGTTAAGTTCGTGCGCTCCGCTGCAGGCGGCCCAGTGTTTCGTTGGTTTGAATCCTGGGCGCGGACATGGCACTGCTCGTCAGACCACGCTGAGGCAGCGTCCCACATGCCACAACTAGAGGAACCCACAACGAAGAATACACAAATATGTACCGGGGGGCTTTGGGGAGAAAAAGGAAAAAAATAAAATCTTTAAAAAAAAAAAAAAAAAAAAAAACCTATGAGTTATAATTCTGCTGCATATTAGCAAAGTTTTCTTGCCTATTAAAGTGAAGAATGAGAGAAGAAAGCCATCAGGCAAAACAAAGCTCTCCTCTCATGAGATGTATTACAAGAACGAAGTTGGATTTGGGGAAGGCAGCCCCTTCCTCAGCGTTTCACCAACATCCAGTGGAGAAATTAAAGTACATCTCCATCTGACACTCTACACAAGTTCTGTTTTCTTAGCGAGGAATTCTACACTCATAGAACCAGATGGTGCTTTGTTTGCATTCGGGGAGCTTGTGTGAAAGGTTGTAAAATCGGATGAAAGAGGACTTGGGAATATCAATTGATTCCAGCACTGAATCACTGTGGAAATACTAAGTGTTCCATCAAACACCACCCTAATTACTGTCAATACAACACTTTCAGGCAAATATTATCATGCATATTAGATATTTATAGATTGGTATATGGCTAACTAGAAACCAAAGAATTCACCTCAAATCACACAGTCAGGAAGTGCAGTGCTGGACTATCAGCCCGGGGTCCTGACTCTGAGCCCTGTTCTCACTCAGCTGAGACTCTCGAAGATCAGGGTCACCATACAACTTCAAGAAGCGGAAATAAACAATGGCGGAGTCAAGAAGGATGGGAAAGCTACTCTTCGGGGAAGTCCACAAACCAGGACAGATTATCATGTGGGTGTTGGGTTAACACAAATCTACATGCATCTCGAATCGTACTTTAAGATGACAGGGTGTGTCTGATGTCACAGCTAAAGTTGTCCCCTGCTTGTCTCCTGGAACCAAGCTCTTCTGATAGGCATTAGGGTAAAGCTCATCACGAATGACTTTGAAATGGAAGGAGAGAAATTCAAATACGTCCATGAGGTCACACCACAATGCCAAAAATAAAATACAATTCTCATGTTTCACAGCCCAGTGCAGTCCCCCCCGCAGAATAATGACACGGGCACACTGAGGTGCTGTTGTGTTTACCACCGTTCATCCAGCAAGAAACAATCATGGATTCTCATCCTCATGTGGCAGGCGATGAGCTACCTTCTTATGTATTGGAAATATGACCCATGGCATTTCAGCAAGTGACTTTTGCCACCATCAAATGTCCCAGCCTTACTCTGACATTTCCTCTGCCTCAGGAACTTCGTCTTCTGCAATCCTCCCCTAATCCCTCATTAATACGGCCTCCGCACTCTGCTGTCCTGCTCTAGCAAAGTGAGAAGAAGGCAACCCACTTTTCTTCGACGTGATGAAAACAGCTTTGAATTCTGAGTCTCCGCTTCTGAGTCCTACATGGAACGACACTGACGAATAGCTCAGGAAAGTGGCTATTGTTTGAACTAAAAGTAAAAGTCTAGGTTCCTTTTCTATTTTCTGAAAAGTCAATTGAAGGGAGTGAGAGGTGAGGGCAATAGAATGACTTTTCAAATTACGTGTAAAGCTGGAAATGATTCTCTGTTGCTCAGATCCTGAAGTCATATGTGATACGCGTGAAAGCGTGAAGTCGGATTTTCCACAGTTTAAAGGTAGAAGTACTCTCCACGTGTCTCAGTGTCCTAACAGGGAATTGTATTTTTTCTAAGATAGGCTACATTTTAGATGTTTATTTTTTATTTTTTTAATATTTGCTTATCCAGTCTCGTTCTTCTCTGTTTCAAATTGCAGTTTTACATGTGGCTTTGTAATGTGGTTTCCATTTTAGGGAGAGGGGGTCTCCTAAGTTAGCTGTATCCTTACAGGATCCAAACAGCCTCCATATTTACCTTATTGATAAATTATTGCAGCCCCTGCAGATGAAAACCGACAAAAATAGACGAGTACATGCCCCCAGGAGATGAGTCCCAATTCTGGGAGGAGAGGGGCTTGGGGCCTGGAAAGACCCCCAACTTAGGAAAATAGAGAGACCAAAGAGAAGGTCACGGAGGGCAAACCCGTTTGCCGTTTTTGATTCTGGCCCTGTCTGCTGGACACACCGGGGCCAGTCCAAGAAGCAGACCAAGGCTGTTTGATAGGGAGAGAATCCAATGAAATATATTGGGCAACAAAATGACTGACAGGGACATCCAGGTCAGAAGTGCTCTTATCCCAACTGGGGCTTGGAAAGGACAAGGATGGGACCTATCCCTGGGTGCTTGGCAACTTGGGCACCTCAAGTGTCTCCAGCAATTTTCCCAAACATCCACAATAATATCAGGTGTTCTCTTTGCCATCGCCATGCCTGTATCAGTGCCTGTGCCTGTGGTGGGCAGAGTCATGGCCCCCAAAGATGTCCATGCCCAGAATCTGTGAATGTGTGACCTTACATGCAAGAAGAGACCTTGCAGATGTGATTAAGTTAAGGCCTTTGAATTGGGAGATTAGTCCGAATTATCCAGGTGGATGCAGTCTAATCGCATGAGTCCTTATACACGGAGACTCTTCTCCTGCTGTGGTCAATCAGAGGGAGATGTGACGTTTCTGGCTTTGAAGACAGGGGAAGGGGCCACAGGCCAAGCAATGTGGGTGGCCTCTAGAAGCTGGAAAGGATTCTCCCCAGAAGTCTCCAGAAAGGAACAGACACCTTGATGTTGGCCCACTGAGACTCATGTCAGACTTCTGATCCCCAGAACACCTAAGTACAACACCGGAAGCCACCTTCACAGGAATTAGCTATTCTAGAAATCTGTAAGTAGTGAAATCCCAAGTGGTCACCTAAGTGGCCAGGGCGACGTGCTGTTCTGAGTAGCTCCTTTCTGAAATATCTCAGCAGCTGGAAGCCTCAGTCCCATCCAACTGACAGCACTCTGGGACAGGTTACAGAATGTCGCTGACGCATCAGTGTCCGTCACCGTGCACAGCAATCCAGGAAGTGCAAAGTGGGCGCTGGGCACTGTGGAAGCCAGGGCCTCTTGCTGCAGAAGGTATGAGAGGTGCCATATTAGTTTCCTGGGGCTGCTGTAACAAATTAGCTCAAACTATGTGGCTTAAAACAACAGAAATCCATTCTCTCACTGCTCTGGAGGTCAGAAGCTCAAAATCCAGGTGCAAACAAGGCCACGCTCCCTCTGGAGGCTCTAGAAAGAAGCCATTCCTTGTCTCTTCCAGCTTCCAGGGGCTGGTGGCTCTCCTGGGCTTGGGGCAGCATCATTCCAATCTCTGCCTCTATCTTCACGTGGCCTTGTCCTCTGCACACCTGCCTCTGTCCTAAAGGGACATGTGATGGCATTTCAGGGCCCAGCAGATAACCCAAGATAGATGCCTCATCTCAACATCCACAACACAATCACGTCTGTGCCATACAAGGTCATATTCACAGGTTCTGTGAGATGGAGTGAGGGGAAAAGAAATCACATGAGGAGGTTTGGCTGTGCTCTGGCTGGAAGGGCTGCGGAAATTCCTGTTGAACTTCCCAGGGACTGAGTCAATGATTCTATTTGTAGGAAACTGTTCCTGAAGGAGTCATTTGTCCCAAAACCCATGCCTCCTTCACCACCTTCACATTATCCTGGTCCATTGTGCAGAAGGGAACCCGAGGCACAGAGTGGAGAAGCGCCCGTCCTGAGTTGGGAGGGAGGAAGGTGCTCTGAGCCTGTGCAGTCTCATGCACCGGGAAACTCCAGGTATGCGTGCTTCCCAAGGGGCATCCAGAACCCGGGGGCCTCAGAGGGACATGAATCCCAGCATTTGCCGTGCTCTCCAGAACCAGATGTCGACCTCAAAGTCAGGAGAGGGAGGGCAGGTGGTAGGCCTCCAGGTCTGACTGGGATACTGGGAAGTGCTCTGAGAAGGAGGATGAAAGAGAGCAAGAGGGATTAATACCACTGATATCACTGCTAATTGCTTGTCGCACGTTACCTCAGTGATCCTTATGACTCCGTAAGGTGTGACTATCGTTATCCCCACTATACAGCAGGGAAACTGAGGCTGGGTAACTGTCCTGAGCCACACAGCCAGCAAGTGGCATTGTGTCTCTAGAGCAGACAATCCCAACCACAGTTCTACATGCCCCTAAAGTTGGGGGATGCCCCCGTGACCACGTAATAGGAAAAATAGACAGCTCCCATGGAGGAAAGCCTGCTGTGTTATGTTGGCTCTCAGAATTTCTTAAAATCCTGACGGTGATTTTTTAGGATTGGTTTTATTTCTATTTTTTATTACTCATTTTACTATTGTTAGAATTATTATTAACATGGTTAGATCTCCATTATGCAATCAGGTTATTCATTTAAGCATTTATTTATATCAAATCTTAATTCTAACTTCCTTGGGGCATTGTTACCAGTTTCCGGTGCACATCACATGCTAATTTATCATCCTCAAAGACTCTTTTAGTTCCTTCTCCTAAGACTCCTATGGCTCTAACCAGTTGCACCATCCTTTTTCTCTCCTGTACCCCCAGGCTTCAGAGGAGAGCAGGAATACCTGTCACTACAAGCAAGACCCACCCCCGAGCCAATCCTCATACAAAATGCCTCCAGTTTAGGGCCCAGGGAGCCTCACCTGGCACCACAGGGCAGCGGTGGGGGGTGGGGGAGGGGGGTGGGCAACAAAGCCAGCGCCCTGGACTAGAGGAGTCTGCATGTTATCTGTCAGCCAGCGTTATACAATGTCTAGCTGCACTTTGAAATAGATGGAGAGGTAGCTGTGGAACAGAGCTGATGGGTGAGTTCCTAAAAGAAATTGGTGGGGAGATGAATTAGACAAACAATAAGGTTTTACTCATAGTCTGTCTCGAGGTGAGCCTCCAGGAGCTATTTCTGCACAGAATGTATCAGAAGGAAGCATCCAGAAAGGCGCCTAGACCCTTCCCGTGGCATTTCATGGATGTTAACTTACTCCAGCAACAGCGAGCGTGTAATTCCCTGGCTTAGGCCTTCTGGTAGGATCCACGGGAAGACAGCAGGAACACTGATTGAGGGACGTGAAAACCAGTGTCACGTTTCAAACGTGTATTCTCCTAGCAACTTAACAGAGAGATGACAAGAAAAAAGTAACAAAAGACAAGACTAGTTTTGCTGGAAACTGCATTTCAACAACTGTGGGGGATGGTTCCCCAGCACGTGTGTGGCATTTCTTTGCAGGGAGGGGTGCTTGTTCTTGGTCTATGTGATGGAGAGGACGAATGGCAGGCTTCCCAAAGGATCCCAGTCCCCTTCAAGTCCTGGAGCTGCTTAGACATGGCTAGAGGCAATCCGAGCTGGTTTTTCTGTCTCTGCAGCAAGGGTGCCAAGGCCAAAGCCAGAAGTGGATGCACCTAGTGAGCAAGAAAGCAGAGGTATGAGCTAGACGGATGGGTTTCCTCTGTCTCTCATGCATGCAAAGAAAATATCATCAGGCATGAAAAAGACCCCCAGGTTCAACATGATTAAAAGGTAGAACTTTCGTGGAATATCCCTTTATTTTCTGTTGCTAGATTTAAAAAGCAATCTAAATAGCAGTAAACACCGGTCAGATACTCGCAGTGATGTCCAGATGGCTCCATAATGAACTTCCTTTCCCTTCCCCTTTCTCCAATGAGTCTTGCCTCTTTCCCTCTGGCCTCTAGCCCCGCTCCTATCCTCCTGCAATGAGGGGCCTGCTTTTGGTTTGTGTCGCCTTCTTCCCAGGCTGGCCCCATTGGCAAGGGCCACTGTAACTCCAGTTAAACCTGAGAACCTCCATCTGCACCTGCACACAGGATAGCATTTCTTGCATTAATTACTCATAGTCTGCTGCCTTGTCTTTCCTCCTCTCTCTGCTCTCTGCTCTCCTTGTCTCTGGGCTGAAAGTTGAGTTGGCTTCCTTCATCCCTGTGTCCCTGTGCTCTCCTTAGTTCACTCCTGGAAGAGACACCTGTCCAGGCTCCACGATGAGCGGCTGTGGTTGCTGCCTTCAAGGCCCTGTGGTTATTTACCTGCAGAGGAGGTCCCACTGTCTTCAGCCTTCACCGTTCCCTGCAGGCAGGGCAGAGATCTTGGTTTGCAGGACTCACTACAGTGTGAGCTCCTTGAAGGTAAGGGGAGGGTTGTACCGATCTTGATTCCCCAGCACAGCGCCTAGCATGTCGTAAGCACTCAAGGAATGTTTGCTAAACGGCTGAATTAAATCAACTTCTGTGTGAATGCATCTCTGTCCACACACCTGCAGCAGCAGTGGTTTCCATGTTGGTCATGCAGCCCTTGAAAGTGCTGGCTGGAAGTTTGGCTAAGATTTCATGATTTTCCTAAGGCTCAACGCCTTCTCAATCAGTTTGATTACCTGCTCTCCCCATCAGTCCCTTCCAAGGAACCTCGCAGGGAGGGTGCCTGTCCCTTTTACCCACAATCTATGTAAACAGAACGTTGACAAAAATGCGTAGCAGACTGTGTTCTGGACATGAATCTTGCCTCTGCCATAGCAGGTGCATGAGGTTGGTCAAATTGTTTAAACTCGCTATGCCTCAACTGCAGACTGTTAAAACGCACAACTCTAAAATAGAGACCAAATAGGACCTCATAAGATAACCCAGATAAAGCAGTTGGAGATAACACATAACACATGCTTAAAAGTATTAGTTGATTTTATTATTATTACTATTATTTATCCCTCCCCGTCATTTCAGTATAGTACCTCTTGTTCTTATTGCTGCAGACTTGAGTCTCTGGAAGTACAGTGAACTTTAGAGGGCCTGTTCACCCTTGTCCAGCCTTAGCTTCACAGGAGCTGACTCCAAGAGTAAACGACTCAGACCTGCAAAGCAAAGCTCTGCCCTCTGAAGGTTCCGGGTTATACACTCAACGTCAATTGCTTCCTACTGCATTCTCTTCACCCTTCGCCATCATCTCTATTTTAGTGGACACCATGATCTAAGGTGATTTCTACTCATGTTCTCAAAGTAGGTGTGATCAGGCCATGGTGACCCCTGATGTTTCACGTCCTCCCCTTATCCTTCGTAAAGGAACAGCCCTCTCTCATCCCTGCTCCTTCCTCCAGCTAATTCATGCTTACCTCCAAAACTCGAGGCAGTGGCCATCTCCCTAATGATGCCCTACCTGACTCCCAGGCTGGCTACTTGCAGTCTGCTGGGCTTGGCACCTCTACCCAATCGACTGCAGCAAACATCAGTCGATTCCTCCTGATCTCCCAACTAATGAAAATATTTTCCTTGCAGTGGGCATCTGCTATGTGGGAGGATGTATATTCACTCTATATCATTTAATTCTACAACCAATTCATTAAGGTATTGCTACCCCCAACTAGTCACCATATGAGAATTATGAACTCTAAGAATATGCATAACTCCCTTTCTATGACACAGCTAAGAGGAACAGGGATAAGTCAGAACCCAGGGCAAGATGACTCTAAAGGTTTTCATGGCCTCTCACTCTGTGCTGTTGACTGCAAGCCCCTGAAGGTGAGAGACTATGTTTTATTTGATTTTAATTGCAAGTACCTAACCCAACGCTTAGCAGAGAGGCTGGCATAAGGCAGGCTGTTAATTGTGTTATTTAACACCTATGCACAGATGCTCACTACATGTCTGGGGAATAGATAGGTGACGTCAGCCATCTAGGATTACCCATCTCTGTGGATGACCCAATACCTGTAAACACAGAATGGGCGAACACTAGATGAGAGTTGAATTTAATTGAAGTGAGAGCTGAAAAGAAAGATTAGGAGCTAGAAATTACTTGAGAAAACTGAAAACTTACTGATGGTTTGTAGAGTCTCCTTGCATTAAGGCCATCTGCAACAGGAATAAAGTACTGAAGATCCGCCATAGACCTATGGGTCAACTTGAGCCTCTTAGTGGGTAAGAGAAGGAGAGGACACTTGAGAGAAGAAATGAGAGATTAAAATGCAAGACTGTGATTGCACCAAGTTTGTCAGGACCCAGGGGCAAAGCACAATTGCTCCGACTTGTTTAAAATAACTGTGCTAAGAGTGTGTTCTGCTTCCCCTTCCAGATTTCCTCTCCACCCCTCTCAACCCATTTTGCGACCCCCTCTGCAAATTGCATCAAATGGGCTCCCTTGTCCTCCAGTGTTGAGTTGGGTCTGTCAATGGAAGGAAGGGTATCCACAGGTGGGGAGAGTGAGTGAGGTGCTCATCGTCACAGCTCACTTTCCCGTGATCTCCAGGAGCCCAGCTGCTCCCTGGAGGCACCCTCTTGCAGCTACAGATCTCTCTGGGTTCCAGTAACAGCTCCTTCCCCTATCCTTCAGACCTAGAGGAGGTGACAGCTTCCAGGTGTTGCATGCCATAGGATGCAACCCTTAAGCCCTCAGTTTTCCTTAACCCTGCCCTATCATATAAATAACCCTTCATCAAACTCCCTTTGGTCATGATTTTAAGAGTGCCATCTGTTTCCTGCAGACTGTCACTAATGCAGTAACTACTAAGACCCCAGGATCCTGGTGCCTTAACCCAAAAGAAGTATATTCTCACTCAAGTGAAGCTCAGTCAGACGTTTCTGTGCACTGGCACCCTTCCCTCTGGTTCTTTCCATCTGGGGGCTCTGCCTTCTTTGGAGCATCTGGGCATGGAGATTTATGGGTCACTTCTGGAAGTGGCATCTATCACTTTCCAGGATTCTTTTGTTCAGGATTTTGTGACCTGGCCACACCTAAATACAGAGGAGGCTGGAAACATAGTCTTGCAGGTGCCCTGGAGGAAAGGAGGTGGACTTGGGAAAAACCACACAATCTCTGCCACCCCACTTCAAGACTGTAGACATATTTAACTAGTGCAGAAAATATAGTTTTGCTCCAAAGTACAATATGCCCTTTCATGGTGATGTTTGCATCCTGCAGAGTGGGTCTCGGGATGCGGTGTAGAACGGGTACAACCTGCTGGGTGTCTGGTGACAGAGGCACAGATCTATATGGAGCCAGCAGCAAAGAAAAGACCTTGTGATTTTAAAGCCTCTGCACAACTTGTCTTGCTGAGACTGGAGGGGAGCAGGTGGCGGAGGGTACACTGACCTCCTGGAAGAGCACCTCCATGCCTGGATCGGCAAGGATTACAGGATCACTGTGCACGCACAGATGTGTCCACAGAGACGTGGAGTGGTGGCTGACTGCAGAAATGATTTTCTCGTATTTTTTTTCAAAGTTTTAATCCTCCAAGCCTGGCAGCACAAGTTCTACAGTCTGACAGTGTGGCAGGCATTGAGCCCGGAGATCCAGAGAGGAGGAGCCTGGAGAACTGAGAAAAAATACACTTTGGAGTATGAGTGAGATAATGTCTTTAAAGGAGACTTGTTTGGTGGTTTTATGTTAAACGAATTTTCACTAAATTTCAGAGGTGAGAAGACCCTGTGGTCTTTCCTGAGAGAGAAAGCTGTGGGCCTGGAAGTTGGGGTGATTTTCCTGTAGCCCCTGACAGCTACTGGGGAACCAGGGGAAGGAGAGGATGCCAGCCTTCCCACGGGCCCGGGGCACTGAGCCACGTGGTCAGTGCCAGCCACCGTCCAAGGCCGGGCCTCCTCCGTCTGCTCCAGCTGGCCTCCTATCGGACTGTAGGAGTAGGCATCATGCCAACCCAGAGCTCCTTCCAAAGTGAAGGATGATCACCGTCAACACAGACAGCAAAGTGCAAAGAACTAACTTCCCTCTGGAATATCCTCAAAAGACTGCTACTGGAAATCGGTGAGCTAATATCCCAGGTCTCTTTCCCCTGGTGGGATGACTCCGAGGTGCATATTTAGTGATTTTTCTGGAATATGTCCATGGGATTGAGCTCCCATTACCCAAGGGGGAGGTGGTTTGGTGATGCAGTTTCTTGAATGCCTTCCCATTCTTCTCCCACTTCCCCAACCTCTACCAGCGATTCCTGATTTTTCCAGATAATTTCTCCTTCCTGCATCCTTGACTCAAGTATTGCCTCCAGAGAACTAAAACTAAATCACCAGAAACATTTTCTGGACTGTTTTATCCAGAATAGCTAGTACTGGCAATATTCATTTAAGTGATGATTGATCCTTACCGTGTAACTTCTTTTGGATGTTGTGCTTGTTTCCAGGTAAATCTGTATATGCTTTTAAGCCAACAACGCCCTCCTCTTCAGTAATGTCTGTAATGGGCACTGAAGAAATACTTGTGCAGGTGATTGGAAAGACATAATGGAATCACATGCGGAAGAACCAGGAAGAGAAATTTGGGCCATTTTTCAAAGAAATGGTAATGAATTAGGAGAGAAAAAAATGAACGGTTGATTTTCTGAAAGGAGAAGGAGCAGCAGGGAAAATATATTAATAAATTCTAGCAGAGAGAACCAGACCCACGGGACTAAAGAAAAGTCTGGGTGGAGAAAGCGGGAGGGAGCCCTATTATGTGGCACTGGGCTAAGCACACGTGAAATTCTGAGCAGATTGTCATTTTTGTGTTATTCAGGTGCAAAGGCCACAGCACTAAGAGAAGAAGCGACTCTGGGGTGGGGGAGCAGCATCCAGAACTTACCACACCTCTGTGAGTTAACGGAGACCCTCAGGGAGGGGATCCAGAAGCATGGAAGTCCATGGTCCACAGACTTTGGAATTGCATACATCCCATTGGTGAATTCAAATGGCAGCAAGAGAGAAAATTAGAAGCCTAGATCCTTTTAGACACTGCCAGGTTGAAATGAAATCGTGTTTGTCATGTGATGTCATGAGATACCTAGAGAGTATGACATTAACCTGTTGACTGGCGCAAAGGCCCTCCTGCATCTTGACCTTCCAGTCTCAGAAGCCCAGCTTTTGGCTCTGGGGCTGCCCTGTGCTCCGGGTTCCATGCTATTTTCCTCAACATGCCATGCTCACTCTTTTGTGCCTGATGGTCTCTGTCTCTTTGTGTTCATTTATCAAAGTGCATCCTGAGGAAAAGGTCTGTTCAGGTCATTTGTACTGACATGGACGTTACTGTAAAGACAAAGCGTCACCTCCTGGGGCACCAGCATCAGAGCCCTGTGTGAGAGGAAGAGCCTCAGACAGCCACCGCTCTACAGAAGTGAGGACTGGGGTCTAACTTGCTCTTAGCACCCAAAGGGGCCGGTACTTCCACCCCCACACTTGACCTGGTTAGGCTCCTGGGACCCTGCACTCAGCTCCCCATGATAGCCGTGAAGAGACCTGGTGTAACTGTTCATTGACCTGTCTGTATATTCCTCTAGGCTGTGAACACCTGGAGGGCAGAGGCTCATTTGTGTAATAAATTTGTGTACTGTCGTGCTTAGTGAAATGCTTGGGGCTCAGTAAAAGCTGAGTGAGAGAATGAGTGAATACACGGCTATGTTGGCCATCCACAAACTCCAGCCCTATGGCCAGAGACCCACACAGCCTTTGTAGGTCTCCACAGAGGGTAGCTGTTTTCTTCCTGGACCCTTGGGACCTTGGGCCATTTGTCTCTGTCCTTAACCCATCACACTTAACTCTATTTGTCTGTTTGGTTGTTTAACTTCAAGCTTCTTCCATGTACCCATTTTCATGGTCAACTGTTCTCTCCCCAACTCCCAGCTCCCACCAGCTACTACAGTGACTTTTGAAACCCTTTCCTGTTTCTAAACTTCAGGCAGTTCAGTGGACATGGCAGAAGACAGAAAGAATTATCTTCAACAGGCATCATTTTGATCTTGACTTCTTTTGACAAGGTTCAACAGTGTCTCAGCACTGCCTCTAAAATTTAATAAAACCCCAGATCTTTGTTATAAGATGGCTTATTTAACTGACCCTCTGCTACCTGCACTAAAATCTTCCGTTAAATGCAATTAAAGTTATTTGATTCCAACACAGAAACCTGCTGTGTAATCCTCTACTCTCAAATGTCTCTCTCCCATTTGCATCGCACATGCATCCCTCTGGGGATTAGCTAACAGACTCACCACCAAGCCTAGCTCCTCGCCTTTTCAAAGCTCACTTCTTCAAAGATTCAAAGACAGACCAAGTCTATCCTGCTAGAGTTCTTGCAATTCTTCTAACCTCTCTCCTAATTACTCCAAATGGCTCCCAACCTCATCCTTCAGATCCTATTGTCCTTGGTAAGGTGTGTATGGTTGTTTCATTTCTCCTAGGAGACTATCCTGTTCTGTCACTTGGACTTTCATCCATTTTGTTTTCTGGATATTCAACTCCCTTCAACAAAGAAGCGTGGCTTTACTTCCTGTGGCAGTTCCCTCAGAACCTTCTAGAGCCGTCTGCATGCCCAGTGTGTACAGATGAGGAGAAGGAAGATGAGGAGGAAGAACTGTCAAATGGTCTGCCCCATGAGCCTTAGAGGTATCATATGCCAAGTACATCCATCTACCTCAGATGCAGGAAGATGTCCTTTGCCCAGCAAACCTGAGCATCCTCAAAATCCAAGTAGGTTTTACCCAAGTAAATACCCAGGTATTCACTTCAGAGTAGCAGTCTGGGGCAGCATAGTAATGTCATCTGGAGTCTTGATTCCCATTAGCTCTTCACGGGGACATGTCCTAATCATGAAAGAACACAGTGCAAATATTTATCTAGCTATAGAGCCACCACGTGTTGGGGAGATGAATTTTCTCAGGAAGGATTGGCCTTCTCCAACCATCTTTCTGGACACTGTGGGGAGAAGAATTGTCTCTCTCATTGAATTGAAGACTAAGAAGCTAACCTAAGAGAAGTGTTTTCTCCTTACTTTGGGAAGGAAGCCATGACTGTGTTTGTGTGTGTGTGTATGTTGTGTGTTTATTGGTGTGAGATGGGGAGAATATCTCCCTAATCCCATAGAGTATGAATTTATCTCTTGATGGAACTAAAGACATAAGTTAAAGGCCTTGAGAAGAAACCATTTTGGTCTGATTTTAGGATCAGGATATAGTGTCCCTGTCCAAATGCCATTTCCAAACCTGGAGAGAGCTCTCTGTGGTAGTTATGGAGCTGCTAGCAGATGTGGAGATCCGGAGGATTTCTGTGATTGAATCAATTTGAAAAATGCTACATCCTTTTTCCAATTTTTTATTGGGATAAAATACACATAAAAAATTTACCAGATTAACCTTTTTTAAGTGTACAGTTCAGTGGTATTAAACATATTCATAATGTTGTGCAACCATCACAACCATCCATCTCAAGAACTCTTTTCATCTTGTAAAACTGTAACTCCACACCCATTAAGCAATAACTCCCCATTCCTCCTCTCCACAGACCCAGTCAACTACTATTCTGCTTTCTGTGTCTGTGATTTTGACTGATTTAGGTATTTCGTATAGTTGGAATTGCACAGTATTGGTATTTTTGTGACTGGTTTATTTCACTTAACACAATGTCCTCAATGCTCATTTGTGTTCTAGTATATGTCAAAATTTCCTTTATTTTAAGGCTGAATAGTATGCTGTTGAATGTATATATCACATTTTGCTTATCCGTTCATCCATCAATGGACATGTGGGTTGCTTCTATGTTTTAGCTGTTGTGAATAGTGTTGCTATGAACATAGACATACAAAAATCTCTTTGAGAATCTGCTTTCAGTTCATTTGGATATTTATCCATAAGTAGAATTGCAGGATTGTATGGTAATTCTATTTTTTATTTTTTGAGGAAACACCATACTGTTTTCCACAGCAACTGTACCATTTTACATTCCCACCAATGGTAAGCAAGGATTCCAACTATTTCATATCCTCACCAACACTTGTTATTTTGTGTATTTCTGGTAGTAGCCATCCTAATGGGTGTGAAGTGGTATCTCATTGTAGTTTTGATATGAATTTGCCTAGTCATTAGTGATGTCAAGCATCTTTTCATGTGCTGATTAAACCTTTTGTACATTTTCTTTGGAGAACTATCTATTCAAGTTCTTTGTCCATATTTAAATCAGGCAAAACACAGAGCAGTTGAAAGTACAAGGATAGAAAAAGTTTAACCAAACCAAACCAAAGATTGACAAAACCAAAAAAATTAAGCAAAAAAACAGATATGTTAATTAGATAACCACAAGTAAAAGACTCAAAATTGACCATTCTTTTTCACCATTCACAAAAATAGACTCAAAACGGATCAAAGACCTAAAAGTAAGACCTGAAACCATAAGGCTTCTAGAGGAAAATAGAGGCAGTACACTCTTTGACATCAGTATTAAAAGGATCTTTTTGGACACCATGTCTTCTCAGACAAGGGAAACAATAGATAGAATAAATGAATGGGACTTCATCAGACTAAAGAGCTTCTTCAAGGCAAGGGAAAACAGGATTGAAACAAGAAAACAACCCACTAACTGGGAAAAAATATTTGCAAGTCATATATCTGACAAAGGGTTAATCTCTGTAATATATAAAGAACTCACACAACTCAACAACAAAAATCAAACAACCCAAAAAAACGTGGGCAGGGGACATGAACAGAAATTTCTCCAAAGAAGATGTACGGATGGCCAATAGGCACATGAAAAGATGTTCATCATCACTGATCATCAGGGAAGTGCAAATTAAAACTACACTAAGATATCACCTTACACCCACTAGAATGGCAAAAATAACCAAAACAAAAAGTAACAAATGTTGGAGAGGTTGTAGAGCAAAAGGAAGCCTCATACACTGCAGGTGGTAATGCAAACTGGTGCAGCCACTACAGAAAGCAGCATGGAGATTTCTCAAAAAATTAAAAATAGAAATGCCATATGACCCAGCCATCTCACTACTGGGTATGTATCCAAAGAACTTGAAATCAGCAATTCCAAAAGTCCCATGCACCCCTATGTTCATTGCAGCATTATTTAGATAGCCAAGATGTGGAAGCAACCTAAGTGCCCATCAACTGATGATTGGATAAAGAAGATGTGGTATATATATATACAATGGAATACACACAGCCATAAAAAGGATAAAATTGCCCCATTCACAACAACATGGATGGACCTTGAGGGTATTATGTTAAGTGAAATAAGCCAAATAGAGAAAGGCAATCTCTGTGTGACTCCACTCATCTGTGGAAGACGAAGAAACACATGGACAAAGAGAAGAGATTAGTGTCTACCAGGGGGAAGGGGGGGTGGGAGTGGACACAAAGGGAGAAGTGATGCACCTACAACACGACTGACAAACAATAACGTACAACTGAAATTTCAAAAGGTTGTAAACTATCATAATCTCAATAAAAAGTTAATAAAAACCAGGTATGTTAATTTAAGATAAAGTAGACTTTAAGAGAAAATCATCATCAAGGATAAAAATGGCACCCTATGACAATTGGTAACGTTCTTCATGAAAATTCTAACTATATATATCTAAAATTCAACATGTGTGTCTCTATCTCAGAGTGTCAGGACATATTAAAAAGAACTGGCAGAACTACAAGCAAAAAATGAAAAATACTTTATTATTGTGGGAGCTTACTAAGACATTTTCTTTCAGTAATTAAGACACAAATATATGGAATAGAAGTAGGATATGGAATAATTAAATGTTGCAATTATAAAACATCTTGATTTAAAAAACATATACAGAACCCTTCACCCTAAAACATTGACTAATATTGGAAACTTTATTAATATTATTTTATTTAGACCATGAAACAAATCACAATGAATTTCACAGACTATTTCTTCTGACCACAGTGCAAGTAAATTACAATTTATTTTTGAAATAAGGCATGTTAGGAAATTTCAGACCAAACTTGTGTAGAACCCATGAATCAAAGAAGAAAGTATAATGAAAATTAGACTATATTGGGAAATGAATAATAATAAAAATGCCACATCTCAAAAAAAAACTATAAAGATATTTAGAATGATACTAACAATAGTAAAGAAGATTAATAGAAAATATATAGTTTTATTATTAAATTCAAAATGTTAGAGAAAAAAAGCAATTACCATGAATAAAGTAGAAGGAATGTTATAAGATACAAACAAAAATTAATAAAACAACAAAGGCATTTTTTAAAAGGGACAAAAACTCAAGAAGATAGTTATTTTTAAAAAATCTAATGAAATAGGAAAACATCTGGCAAAACTGATCAAGTAAAAAATTTTTCAAGATACATAAGTTCATAAGGTTTTTAAAGATGAAAAATTACAGACAAGTGGGGAAAAAAAATTGAAAAAAAAATTAAATAGACAATGTCCTGGAATGGGGGCATGATTATATTAAAACTAAGTCAAGATGAAGCAGAAAATCTTGTGTGGGAGTATAACTATCAATAATAGAATCAGTATTTAATATTTTACCAAGAACTAAAGCTAAACACAACAAAAAATCCTTCAAGCCGAAGAGTTTTAGTTGAAAATTCCACCAACAATTCAAGGAAGAGATATTCTAACATAGTAGAAATTATTTCAAGGACTAGGGACACAAACACTGGTCTCGAATCCAGTAATGAGGTTGTTCAAAACAGGGACAAGGACACTATAAGAAAGGAACGCTGTAGATTAATCTCGCTGTTGATCGTAGAAGCAACAGGATTAAACATATTAGCAAACTAAAACCAGTGATGCATTAAAAAAACAATACATCATGAACACAGTGGGTTTATACCAAGAATGCAAGGATGATAAACACTCTAAAATATACTATTGTGATTCAAAATGTAGATTGAAGACAATCAAAGACTTACAGTAATTGTGTTTAATTAAATTCAATACATATTAAAAATTAAAAATTTTCTAAAAACTAGAAAAAGTAGAAATTTTCCTTATTATGTAAGAGATATTTACTAAAAGCTACAATGAATCCCATATTTAATTTTGAAAAGATAAAAGAATTTTCTTTCACATCAGGAACAAGAACAGAATGCCTACTCTCACTACTTCTTTTCCATTTTTTTCTGGATGTCCAAGAAAACACTATTAAGTGAGAGTAAAGAAGTAACTATTAGGGACTAGAACAGTCAATATGTTTGTATGCATAGAAAACCCTGGAGAACCTGGAGCTAAATTATTGGAATTAACAGGAAAATTCAGAAGGCTGCTAGATGTGAAGTCAATATAAGAAAATGGATTGCATTCCAATAACCATCAACAAACAGAAAATCTAATTATAAGAAATACCATTTATAAAACAGCAAATATATTGTTGAGGATTAAATCTAACAATAGATATGTAATAACTTTATAGACAAAAATATGAAACATTATTAAAGACAGAAAATAGCTAACTAAATGAAGTGATAAAAAGCCAGAGCTAGGAAAACTCAGATATCAAGATTTGTTATAAAATGAAAGAGTCTGAGAGTGTGATGTTAGTGTAGCGACAGAAATACAGTTGAATATAACCTTGACAGAGAACCAAAAATAGACCCACACATATACAGAGAGAAAAAGAAAAAATTAGTATACGATAAAGGTAACTTTGCAAGTCAGTGAAGAAATATTGGCATATTTTGTAAAGAGTATGAGAAAAACTAGCTATTCAAAGAAGGAAAAATTATAGAAATTAAATACTACATTATACCTTATACAAAAACCAGTGCTAAGTGGGGAAAAAAATCTGAAGATGAGAAATAAGACTTTAAAATTTTACTGAGGGCTTTATGCTTACGCCCATGTAGAAGTAATTTGTGTGGAATGTGCCCACCCATCAAAAACAACCAAAAATAACAACAGGACAAAATATATGAAATAATATTGAAAAATATATATTGGACAATAGGCAACACAGAACTCTGATTTCCGACAAAAGGAAACAAACAAGTGAACCCTATCATTAATTCTTCCTGCAGGCAACTTTTAGACTTCAGTTCAGAGGGGGGAACCCAAATAGAATACTGTTATCTTACTGAGTTGAAGAGACAAAGGTTGTGCTTGAAGGAGGCAGGGGTGGCTGGAATTTACAGGGCAATGTATCACAGTGGAGGGAGAAAGGTCCCACTTGAGCCTTTGGCTGAATTCTCAACTGCCCATGCAAGAGCTGAAACTCCAAGAGGTTAGGAACAGAACTACTTCCAGATTCAGAGCAATTACCTGGTAAACTGACAAATCCTCACATGGAGGTGAGACTCATCTGAGTTCCCACCAGCCAGTGTGGGGATATCTTATTGAACACACAGGGTGTTTTGTAAAGATCCCAGAAAATCAGTAAGGATATTGAAGTCACCCAAAGAAAAGTAGGGATAAAATAGCCCTGGAGTAAAAGATATTCTAGACATCTCAAAAAAATACATAAACTCAAGCTGCAAAATGTTCAAGCTGATCCACAAATTGTATAAGTGCCTCTTTATATGTCTGCCCAAGTCCAACATGCTTTCAAGTAAAAAATAATATTCAGAACTCAAAATCATAAAACTCACAATGTCTAGAATCCAGCCAAAAATTACTAGAAAAGAAAAGAAGCAGAACTCTGTGACCCATCCATTATCAGGAGAAAAATAAGCCAATAGAAACAGAGCCAGAAACAGTAGAGATTATGAAATTAGCACACGAGGACTTTAAATCTGTAATTATAATATGCTCAAAAACATGATTATAATGAGAAGAAAAATTGAAGACATAAAGAACTTCATGTAACTTGTAGAGACGAAAGTTTATATCCGTGGAAAGTCCCAGGTATTTGAAAAATCTTCCACTTCCAGTGTTGGGGAAATTTTTCTGATGGTATTAAGAAAAAATTAAATACTGTAAAAACAATCAATGAATTTGAACATAGCAATAGCAACTATACAAAACGAAGCATAAGGGAAGAATAAAGACTGGAAAAAGTCAAACTCACTAAAATTTATTTATAACCCCAAAATCAGTACTTGCAGCACTTTTGTGGGTGAACAAGATGACGTTCTGCCTTCTTGTTTCAGCTCTCTTACTGTTAACAAGTTTCCTTTTTGTGATCTATTTCATGTCATATTTTTGTGCTTTTTGTTGGTGATTTTGCTGTTTAAAATGACCCTGACAAATAATGCAGAACTGCTGTCTGTGTTCCTAAGCACAAAAAAGTTTATGATGTGCTTTATGGAGAAAATACATGTTAGGTAAGCTTCATCGGGGCATAAGTTATAGTGCTGTTGGTCATGAGTTCAATAGTAATGAATCAACATTATAGATTAAATAAGGTGTCTTTAACAGAAACACAAACTGATTACGTATTGATTGATTGATGAAAATCGAGGCTCACAGCAACCTAACTGTGCATTTCTCCTAAGAACAATGCTCACTAACTCAATATTTATGGAAACTTTATAGAATATGACTGCTGTGAATAATGAGAATTGATCATATTTCTCATATCAATGCAATTGCTACATTTTAAAATAGAAACATTATATGATAAAAATTATATTAAGAAGATATGTCTTCTTAATTCCTTCTTAGAATTCCTTCTTAGAGGACTTTCTTGTGTTAGACTAACTCTCCAGCCAATAACAATTATAAACCTTGTGTAAAATACGATAAACAACTTATGAAGGTACTGAAAAGTGACTAAAAGTTAGTATAACTAGAGGGGATTTGTCTCTTGAAAGAAGAAAACTACACTTAGTGAAATCCACATTCACATATTTCACTTCAAATGGGAGAGGCAGAACAAACATCCCAGAGGGACATTGAAAATAGGTAAGCATAAACTCAGATAACATGTAGATGTCTGTGGAAGATGGCTGCAGTCTGGTCCCACAGAAAGAAATTTATAATACGATGCAGATATGATCCCCTGAAAAGTTCTAGAGGAGCCAATAAATAAGTGAGGACAAGACAAGATCACAGCAATAAGGAGTAGTCATTAGTACTAATAAAACTAGTAGTCACTATTTTTAATGACTAATAGTTGCAAATTCACATGTTGGCTTTTTGGTTTTGATGGGCTTACCGGATTGGATTATCCTGAGAAAGTTGTTGATACAGAGTGTCTTGATTTCAGCAAGGCATTTTGAACTCAGTGCATTAAAAAAAGACAGATGAAGCAGGAATAAATGTAAACCCGTATGCACCTGAGGAGGGTCTGGTTGGAACTTTGTGCTATTGCTTCACACGTCAGAAGCAATTCTACAAAGTTTTTATTATTGCTGATGAGTGGAATAAGTGTCGTCCCAAAGTGCTCATGTGGAACTCGAGAGTGCACCTGGGAAGATGTTTCCAACGTGTTTTGTCATAGCTGCTTTTGGATGGAAACATGATAATCAATAAACTGCGTGCAGATTCCTTGCTCATTTATTTTTACTTTTGAAATTGCATTTCTAAAATGGTATTTTCCCAGGAAAATTAGAATACCTGTACATCTATAATATTAGGCTCATTTTTTATTTGTTTGCAATTTTTATTTTTAAAAATAATTATGAGAAAGTTGTATTTATAGAATTAGAGGGTAACTCTGATCCATATATTTATGATCTCTTAGTTTTAATTAAAAGACAAACAGGAAGGATTAACACTATATCTTCTTTACACAGCAACATTGATGGACTTGGGTGTCCTTACTCATGCAAGAACTAAAAAAAAGAGTCAGAATAAAGATATGTAAAGTTACAAGAATATTCATGCAAAGTCCCTTAGATCTGATGTCATTCACGTGGAGGGATGCTTTGCTCACATAAAAATGTCCTGACCGAATGGGCCACTTTCGTCTTTTTTTTATGGCTGAGTAGTATTCCATTGTGTATATATACCATATCTTCTTTATCCAATCATCAGTTTCTGGGCATGTAGGTTGGTTCCACGTCTTGGCTATTGTAAATAATGCTGCGATGAACATAGGGGTGCAAGGGACTCTTTGGATTTCTGATTTCAGGTTCTTAGGATAGATACCCAGTAATGGGATGGCTGGGTCATAGGGTATTTCTATTTTTAACTTTTTGAGAAATCTCCATACTGTTTTCCATAGTGGCTGCACCAGTTTGCATTCCCACCAACAGTGTATGAGAGTTCCTTTTTCTCCACAACCTCTCCAACATTTGTCACTCTTGGTTTTGGATGTTTTTGCCAATCTAACGGGTGTAAGGTGATATCTTAGTGTAGTTTTGATTTGCATAGTGAAATAAGCCAGTCAGAGAAAGACGAACTCTATATGACTCCACTCATAGGTGGAAGTTAATATATTGACAAGGAGATCTGATCGGTGGTTACCAGGGAAAAGTGGGGGTAAGGGGAGGGCACAAAGGGGGAAGTGGTGTACCCACAGCATGACTAACAATAATGTACAACTGAAATCTCACAAGGTTGTAATCTATCATAACATTAATAAAAAAAAAAGTGCATAAAAAAATTTAAAAAATTTTTAAAAAGTAATAAAAAAAAAAATGTCCTGACCAGCCCAGGAGATTTGTTGTAAGAGGTTTCCTTGACTGTGCTGTCTGCACCTTCCAGAAATAGCTGCTGGGTCTTGTTATGCAAGGAACACAGATGGGACTGTGTTGGGCACAGGCTGACTTCCCTCCAAGGCTGCCACTGCTCACATGCCAAGTGTGTGACTGATGTTCCATTTTCTCACTTGTGCATCGATGACTTGGGTTAAAGCACAGCTAAGATCTGTCCAACTCTAATAGTCTGAGCTTCTGCTGCTGCTTCCGATGCTCCAACCCTGGAAGCAAAGAAGTAAAGAAGCTAGAGAATCTCAAATGCAAGGTTACAAAAATTTATCTTATAGGAAACATTTTTAAAGAGTACTTTTAATAGTCATAAAGATAATGCAAATATATCATAGAAATTTGTGAATTACAGGAACTTGTGATAATAGTGAAAATTATCTAACATTCGTTAAGTATTTACCACAATCTGGGAACTAAATACTTTATATGCATTATTTATTCCTCCCCCAAGCCTCATGAAATAGGTAATCCTCAGATTAGGATTATAGACTTAATAATTGATAATAATTAGAGACTTAATAATTGTTTATACAACCATAATATGATTGCATAGCTAGTAAGTAGGATTCCATCTCAGACCAAGCAATAAAGAATAAATTTTTTACCAATGTAATAATCTGGCCATTAAGTATTAAAAGTTCTTTTCCTTCAGCCTTTCTGTCTTTGTATAGATTTATATTCTTAAAAGAAATTGAGATATACTACATATATTGAATCGGTCAGCTTGTAGTGTTAATAATATTGTGAGTCCATATCATAGATTAATCTTATAAAGTACTGTTTTCAAAAGCCCCATGCCATTTTGTTGAGTTCAAAGGTTGTAAAATGTATTACTTATCTATTGGTGTATCACAAATTATTCTAAAAATTTAGAAGCTTAAAAGCATAGAAATTTACTATCACACACAATTTCTGAGGATGAGGAATCTTGGAGCAGCTTAGCCTAGTGGTTCTGGCTCAATCTCCATATGGGAGACAGAGTATTGCAATCATATTGCAGTTAAGATGGCAGGTGGGGTGATGGTTACCCGAAGGCTTGACTGAGGCTGGAGGATTCATTTATAAGATGGCTTCCTCACGTGGCTATTGGCTAGAGGCCTCCATTCCTCACCATGTGGATCTCTCCTCATAATATAGCAGGTGACTTCCTGCAAAATGAGAGATCTAAGAGAGAAAGCAAGGAGTAAGTCTCAGTGGCTTTCATGACACAGTTTTCATAGTCACATCGATCACTTCCTGTTTGTTATATTGAGTATATGTAACTCATTAGGCCCATCATATACTGAAGGGGAAGGGAATTAGGTTTCATCTCTTGTAAGGAAGAGCACCAAAGAGGTTGTAGAAATAATTTCAAACCATGAATAATTTCAAAACACAACATGAAATAACTCTATTTCTCTATGTGCGTTTACACATTTTCTAATTGTTTTCATTGTTAACAAGTATCTTTATACATAAACCTATGAGTGTTTTGGTCAAAATTCCCTAAGGATAATATCCAAGTGAGATGATTAGGATAAAATATATACATATTTTTGAGGTTTGTGCACATATTGCCCTATAGAGGAAGGCATCTGTTGAGCCTCTATGGCAGGATGTATTTCCCAAATATGACCAACAAAATACACTTTATTCTATGTATTATTCTTACAATGCGATATTTACAATATTCCCATTGATTGATGGATGTTTAAGTCTTAGCTCCTCTACCATTGCCTCAACCAATAGAGTATGACAGAAATGACATTATGTGACTTCTGAGTAGATCACAAAATGTCACTTATTTCTGCCTGGTCCTCCTGGAACACTTGCTCATGGAGCCAGCCACCATGCTGTGAGGAAGCCAAGCATCCTCAAAGAGAAACCCCATGTAGGTGTTCAGGAGGTCAGCCCCAGCCAAGGTCCTGGCTGCCAGCCAACATCAACCACCAGATAGGAAGCAAAGGAGCCCTCTGATCGTTTCAGCCCCCAGACACAAGGCTCCCTAGGTTTCAAGATGATCCAGTTGACATTGCATGGAGCAGATATGAGCTGCCCTACTGAACCAGGTCCAAATTACAGATGGATGAGCAAAATAAATGATTGGTAATCCCAGACCAGGGTATTTGCCTGAGAAAAATGAAAGCCTCTGTCAACAAAAGACTTGCATAAGAAAGTGTACAGCTACTAAAAACTTCAAAAAAATCCGTATGTCCATTGACAGAAAAACATAAAAAATTGTGCTGTACTTATAAAATGGAAACACAGCAGTAAAAAGAGTGAACTACTTATATATGCAACGATATTGATAAATCTCACAAAAGAGTACATACTACATGATTTCACCGGTGTGAAATACAGATCCAGTTAAAACTAAAATATGGTGATAAAAATAAGATCGTGGTATGGGGGCCAGTTGGGAGGGGAAGTTTACTGGAAAAGCATCAAAAGAGTTTTCTGGGAGGATGGAAATATTGTGTATCTTGTTTTGGGTCTGGTTACACAGCTGTATACAATGTCAAAATTCATCACATTGAACACTTAAAATCTATGTATTTTACTGTGCATTAATTATATTTCAGTTTTGCAAAATGATACCTCTGTAACTGTACCCATCTTCTAAAATACTTTTGCTTCTCAGTCCAACCATGCACAGTTAATAGCATCATGGAGGGACACTTTCTATTAAACTATAAGAGGATTGAAAATGAGAAACCATATTTATTGAAGGTCATTTTCCACGACAGAGGTTTCATTAACTCAACTTGGGGGCAGAAGATGTCAACAAGTAAAGCTAACTACTTGGTGAAAAATGGGGTCTGAAGATAAGAACTCAAGCATTAAAAATTCTAGATGAAGATTAAATTGGGCACTCCTGCTACTAATGTTCCCACATGAATTTATTAAGAGGAAATTAGCACAGGCTTTGGACTTATTACCTAGCTAACACTGCTTCTGACAAGTTGTAGGAAATAATTTTGGTAGAAGGGTTATATTAACACAATCGATATTTGCATTCAAGGCCCTGAAATACAGTTCTAATTGACATAGAAAAAATTATATCTTAGTTTCTGTAGGGGTGCTTTTTTGGGGAGTTTATGTTCAATCCTGAGTCAAGGGGAGAATCCTGAATGAAAATAAATCCTGTAGTCTGTCATCTTGATCTTTGAAAATTAGGAGTAATGAAGAAAATTATTTGTATAGAGGGAAGTTGTCTCTTTGCCCAGTAAAGTGGCGAAATGTTTGTGTCTCCTATTCCAAGGAGAAGCTGAACAAATGCCACCTCCATCTTCTTTATGTCCAATCAGATTTAGAAACAGAACACTCAGTTCTCTGTATCTCAGAATATGAATGTGGACATAATACCAAATGGAATATTGAAGACGTACCAGTAGTCGCTGTGAATCTTTTTATTTAATTTCCGATGGTTTTATCAATGATGTGTCAGTAAGTTGAGGGACTCTGATTGGGGTACCAATAAGAGAAACAGACCTCTGTCTGGGTTTATGCACAGAAATGCTTTCGAAGCTGGATGTGGGGCTGTAGGAGGGTGAACAAGATAAACCATTGGCCATGAGAAGGAAATTTAAGAGCTTCTGTTTGTATTAAATTATAATTAGAAAGGAAGTCGCCATCCCTAACATTTAATAACAGGTCACTAATCGAGCCCTTGATCTGTCTGCATGTCACCACTGATGGATAGGCATCCTGAGAGAAGCCACAACCAAATGCCATTGGCAGTGTCACCTCACTTAGTTATTTGCCTTATTGTCATGCTTTGTAGCTTAAAATGCCCCAAATAAGTAGAGGTACAATTGCATTACCTAATTTTAATTTCCCTTAGCTGTCTTTTATAAAATAGAAAACTGGCTTCAAAAATACATACACAGAGATGCAGATGTATCTCGGGAGTCACTAGTCAGAGAGAGCAGAGCACTCTGGTCCAGTCACGCCCTAGCAGAGATCCATGGGCAAACTGGGGCTCCCGGGTGGCCCTGAGGGCGCTTTACACCCACACCTCCATAAGGACACAACTTCTTGACCTCCACTTCCGGCTAGTGTGGAATCAATCAGAGGGACTGAATACACCTTTTCCCTTGAAACACCCCAAAAAGATGGACATGATTTAGGAAATGATGATTTTTGAGACAGTAGAAATCAAGCAACAAAAGACAGTGATCCTTGATAGTCAGGGAACAAGTGAGGCGAGCCCCAGAATCAGGACAGCTCACTACCTGGAGAGAGACACAGGTGGAGCATGCAAACCGTCTGAAGTGAAAACAGAAGGGAGACTCTGGAGACCAAGTTCATCAAAGTTTCATGACAGAGGAAGGGAGAGGGCAGAGCTGCATAGAGAGAGAACCTCAGGGATCTGCTGATGGCTGCCCTCAACTGTTCAGCAGTGTACTGATCCACTCAAGGGTCTGAGGAAACCACCAAGGCCAGGGAAAGAAGCACCCAGGGGATGAGAGAACAGTGCCCACTGTGCACATGTGGCCTGATGGTGCCTGTTCCCACCACCAGACTGGGAAACCTCACAACTCACAGGACACTGGGCAGAGTACTCAGTAGAGTGCTGTCTCCATAGAGGGCACTAGTTGTCCCTGAACTGAATACCGTTCCAGTCCTGCCTAACAAATCTTAAAAGCAAAAGAATCAAACTGTTTGCAAGTGGCTTAACTGTGTCTCAGAATAAAGCTCAAGAACGTTTATAGGAATGCAAAAGTATCCAGGAACCAACAAGGTGGAATTTAAAATGCCTGTCATCCAGTAAAATATTACCAGGCATGAAATGAATCAGGAAAATATCACCTTATTGAAAAATAGGAGAGAAAGATGAATCCACTATTATACTTGAATATTGCAATACTTCTCTCTCTATAATTGATAAAGATGACAGAAAATCAGTAAAGACATAAAAGATTTAAACAACGCTGTCAATCAACTTGACCTCATTGACATTTATAGAAACCCTACCCAATAAACAGCAGAATACAAGCTCTTTTCAAGTGCCCACAAAATTTTTACCAAAATAGACCATATTCAATGCCATAAAACAAGTCTCAGTAAATTTAAAAGAATGAAATTCCTACAAAGTATATTCTCTGACTAGAAGAAATTGAATTAGAAATCAAAAACAGATCTCTGGAAAATCCCTGGATATTTGGAAAGTGAATAAAAACCTGTGAATCAAAGAAAAAATCAAAAGGAAAATTGGAGCACATTTTGAACTGGATGAAAATGAAAACACTATATAATAAAATTCATGCAATGTTGCTAACGCAGGGCTTGGAAGAGGGCATATTTAGCTCTATTTGTTAATATTAGTAAAAAAGAAAATCCTCAAATAAATGATGTATATTTCTACTTTGAGAAATCATAAAATGAAGAGCAAATGAAAGTCAAACTAAGTATAAGAAAAGAAGTAACAAAGATCAGAGCAAAACTCAGGGAAATGAAAGAGTATAAAAAAATAGAGAAAATCAATGAAATCAATAGCTAGTTCTGAGAAGATCAATAAAACCGATAAGCTTGTAGCCAGGCTGATTAAAGAATGAGAGAAGATACATTTTACTGATACCAGGAATGAGAGTGGCAGTGATATTCATCACTGTGAATATTAAAAGGATAACAAGAGAATACAATGAATGGCTTTATGCCAATAGACTTAAAAAATTAGACGAAATGGACAAATCCCCTGAAAAATACAAACTATCAAAGCTCACTCAAGAAGAAATAGATAATCTGAATAGCTTTATATCTGTTAAATTTCTTAACTTGAGTTATAAACTTACCCACAAAGAAAATTCTAGGCCTGAATGGTTTCACTGGTGAATTCTACCACAAAGGTAAGGAAGAAATAGTACTAATTCTATATAAACTTCTCCAGAAATTGGATATAAGAGGCTAATTCCTAACTCATTTTATGAAACCAACATTACCCTGGTACCAAAACCAGACAAGGACATCACAATAAAAGAAAACTGCAGGCCAATATCCCTCATGAACATAGACGCAAACATTCTAAACAAAATTTTAGCAAATAGAATCCAAATTACATATTAAAAATGCATCATGACAAGTTGGGTTTATCTTAAGAATGCAAGGTTGGATTAACATTCAAATATCAGCAAATGTAATTCACTATATTAAAAAACTAAAACGGAAGTGTCATATGATTATTCAAATAGACACACTCCACACATATATAGTCAATTAGTTTATGACAAAAGATCCAAGAATATACAATGAGGAACAGACAGTCTCTTCAATAAATGGTGTTGGCAAAATTGGATAGCCACGTGCAAAAGAATGAAAGTAGACCAACGTCTTACACCATCCACAAAAATTAACTCAAAATGGATGAAACACTTGAAGAGAAGACCTGAAACCATAAAACTCTTAGAAGAAAACATAGGCGGTAAGCTCCTTGACATAAGCTTTGGTGATAATTTTTTGAATCTGACACCAAAAGCAAAAGCAACAAAAGCAAAAATAAACAAGTGGGACTATATCAAACTAAAAAACTTCTGCTGAGGAAAGGAAATCATCAGCAAAATGAAAAGCAGCCTACTGAACAGGAGAAAATATTTGCAAACCATGTATCTGCTGAGGGGTTAATACTCAAAATATATAAAGAACTCACACAACTCAATAGCAAAATAACAAACAATCCAATTAAAAAATGGGCAGAAGACCAAAATAGGTATTTCTCCAAAGAAGACACACAAATGGCCAAGAGGTATATGAAAAAATGATCTACATAATTAATCATCAGGGAAATGTAAATCAAATCATAATGGTATATCAGCTCACACCTGTTAGAATGGCTATTATCAAAAAGACAAGAGATAAGTATTGGCAAAGATGTGGAGAAAACAGAACACCTATGTGTTATTGGTGGGAATATAAATTGGTGCAGCCACTGTGGAGGTTTCCCCCAAAATTAAAAATATATCTACCATATGATCCAGAAATTCCACTTCTGGGTATTTATCCAAAAAGGAGAAAAATGCTAATTCAAAATATATATGCACCCCCATGTTCATTGCAGAGTTATTTAAAATAGCCAAGATATAGAAATGACCTGTGTCCATTGATGGATGAATGGGATAAAGAAATTGTGGTATGTATGTGTATACCACACACACACACACACACACACACACACATATATATATATTTATATAATATAATGGAATATTATTCGGTCATAAAAAAGAATGAATTCTTGCGATTTGCAACTTCACAGATGGACCTCAAGTGCATTATGCTAAATGAAATAAGTCAGACAGAGAAAGGCAAATGCCATATGATCTCTCGTATATGTAGAATCTAAATGTACATGTATATATATATACCAAGGTCATAGATACAAAATTGGTAGTTGCCGTAGGTGGAGAGTTGTGGGGTGGAAGAAATGGGTGAAGTGTTTTGGGGTTTTTTTTTTAGTTTAAATAAATTGAAAAATAAATAAATAGACAGAAAAATACTTGAAAAGATCCAACAACTTTCCTGATAAAAACTCTCAACACACTAGGAATAAAAGGAAACTTCCTCAAACTGATAAAGGTCACCTATGAAAAACTATAACTAACATCGTACTTAATGGTAAAAGATTGAATGTTTCCCCCCAAAGATCAGAAACAAGACAAGGAAATGTGCTCTCGCCACTTCTCAGCTTTGTACTAGAGGTTCTAGCCAGCACATTCATGCAAGAAAAAAAAGTCATCCATATTGGAAAAGAAGAAATAAAACTCCCTGTATTCACAGATGACATGAACATCTATGTAGAAGATCTAAAAGAATCTATTAAAAAAAAGAAAACTAATGGAGCCCACAAGTAGTTTAAGAAGTCTGCAGAGTATAGATCAATGTACTAAAATCAACCATGTTTCTATATATTTGCAACAAATAATTGGAAAATGAAATTACAGCAACAATACCATTGGCAATAGCACCAAAAAATTAAATAATTAAGGATAGCTCTATCAAGGATGTGAAAAATCGCTGCTTTGGAAAATAACAACACGTTGCTGAGAGAAATTAACGAATAAATAAATAAATAAATGGAGAGCTAGATCATAGACTACAGTCAGAAATCTCAATATTGTTAAGACATCAATTTTCCTGAAACTGAATCAAAGCAATCGCATCAAAATCCCAGCTGACTATTTTTTTTGGCAGAAATTGACAAACTGATTCTAAAACTCATATGGAAAATGCAAATGACTAGGAGTAGACAAAACAACTTTAAAAAAGAAGAACAAAGTTGAAGATTAATATTGCCTTATTTCATAACTTATTATAAAGCTATAGTAACCAAGAGAGTATAGTATTGGTGGAAAATATAGACAAACAGATCAATGGAACAAAATAGAAGGAAAAAAATACACACATATATGTACCATCAATTTGGCAATGGTGCAAAGGCAATTCAATGGATAAAGAATAGTCTTTTCGACAAATAGTACTAGAACATTAGGATATCTACGTGTAAAAAACTGGAATTCAAACTATACATTGCACCACATATAGAAATTAACTCAAAATGCATCGTAGATCTAGGTGTAAAACCTAAAACTCAAAAACTTCTACAAGAAAACATAGAAAATATGCTCAAATCATATACCTGAAAAAGGACTTGCATCTAGATTGATGAAGAACACTGAAAACTAACGATAAGTGTCTTGGTCTGTTCAGGCTGCTACTATAACAAAATGGCACTGACCGGGTAGCTTAGGAAGAACTCTATTTTAAAGAAGGATTTATATCCACTATTGTTAATTAATGATCTTGCTCTAAGTCTATATATTGCTTTGTGATGTTACTTAAAACCACATGTTCATAAACATACGTAGACAGGGTATATGCTCAAAAATGTTTGATTGATAGTGATGTGTGATCACAGATGTTTGCAGACCATTGGTCTACGTCGAGGCCAAGTGTGGGACTAGGAGTGAGTGATGGGCCACTCCCCCATTGCGAAGAGGTAGAGACTGATCTCCTCAAATGATGGCGTGGAACCTGGCTTAGAGGATGGCTGAGATGATTTATTTTAACATGTTTGTTTCTCTCGAAATATTTTGTTTGACATTCTTCCTACAAGATAGGAAAGGAAGAGGAAGAAGGAAGAGCGACACTGATTTTTTTAAAAGCATCATTTAGTGTCCCTTGTTGTGTGCTCTCTCTCTCTCTCTCTCTCTCTCTCTCTGTAGGCTTTCTTTCCCAGCCACCTCTGAGACTCAGTAGCAAAAATAGCCATGAACACAGAGTCTGGCTGAGTGCCCTGGCATGGGATATTTCTTTTTAATTCTATATATCATTTAGAGCCGGCTGCAGTGACTACACAATGCAGCATGTAACCTCGAGAGAGCAGAAGGAGGAAAGAAAAGCATGCCTACGCATGGGCTCGGCTACTCTTGCGACTGCAAAGGATCCTGTGCTACCTGCTCAAACTTTCTACTAATAAAAGGGGAAAAATACACTTGAATCAGGACTTTTTTTTCTTCCTGGGTTTGTGATTTCGATATTTCAATAAGTTAGCTAACTGGGGGAATAAGTTTAAATCCTCATTTTAATAGTTAGACGAGAAAAATAATTTTATTTTGATATCGATGACTTGGCAGACACAAATCCAAGGGAGACTTTGTCTTCTTGCTTCGCAGAAAATTAGTTTTGATAAAAAAATATATATATAGATGTAATATAGACACATACATATAGGCAGATTGACAGTCGAACAAAGGTCATCACATTTCCTTCTGAATTGTAGTTTAAGTGAAAATTGAGGTCATAGTTAGATTAAGCAATGTCATTTTTTTCTAAGTCAATTGTTCTTTATCCTTTTGGGGTCAAAGACCCGTCTGAGAGTCTGAGAAAGTTATAGAAGCTCTCCCAGGGATGAGGGTAGGATAAGGAACATAACGTATTTTCCATACAATTTCCAGGGATAAATGGCCCCTCAGAAAAAAATCCCTGCTCCAGATCTGAAATACAGCGCACGCTAGCATTGCCCAGTATTTATAACTCAACAGCAGAGACTGGAGTGGGAAAGCATCCTTCATCCTTGAAACAAAAAGAGTAGCTGCTGTGCTCACCTAGAAACTCCCCAAGGCCAAAGGCCTTGTCTTTGATTTCAGTTCTGTTTCCATGTGGCCCGAAGCTATAACATCCCTACCTACAGCCAGTCTCCACAAATGAAAGGACTGAGCCGTACTTTTAAGAACCTCCTGGGGTGGGTCTTTTATGTAGGAACAGTTCTAACCTGGAGCCCAACCAAGAGGAAGACACAGTGGGTGACCACCGTCCACAGCTGCCCATCCCATCTCTTCATTTCCATGGTTACCAAGTTTACTGTTCTCATCCCTGTTCTGATGAGGGTGGCCTGGCCTCTCGGGGACAATTCCAAGCAGAAAATCTTTTTCACTCAATAGATAGTTGGTGGCTTTCGCTCTCCCCACAAAGTCTTAAAAGGAGAGTTTAGCAGGGTTTTAGGACAGGACAGCCCATCGTTGAAAAATCCCGTCCAATCCACCTGCCTCTAGGGAGGCTATGTGCAAGGACAGATGCACAGTGTCTCCTGCTTCCATCTTGATCTCCACTGTTTGTTATGCACAAGCTACTACTGGGATGCAAGCTCAAGAATGTAAAAGTGTGAAAAAGTGGTGAAGTTGATCTGGAAGTTTCTGACCATCATGAGGATCACAAAGCCTCGTGGATTTGTAGTGTTTGCCATTACCTGGCCATGGTGCCCCTGAAAACCTCCACGGTCTGGTTCTGGGGATGAGGCCACACATCCTCTGTGCTCCAGGAAACACTTCAGTCTCCTGAGAAGCTGTAAGGTCAGCTCGGCTTCTCAGAAGCCAACCGGCGCTGTCACTTCATGGGGCACATAAAGTGGGTAAAGGCACTGTCTGTTATGTTCATGCAGAGCCCAGCTAGGACATACAAGACCCCCACTCATGGTCTTCCATCCTGCTTGACTATACTTCTTGGATGCTGACATTGCAATTCAAAACTTGGTTTCTGATCCTTTTCTGTGAAGTCTTTCTAATCTCCCCAGTGAGAATTAATCACCTTCTCCTCTATGTTCCATCATCCTTTAGTTATTTTGTTTTTGCATCTACATCTAATGTCATTTTTTCAAGAGAATGCACAGGGTCTTGGCCTCTGACAGCAGAGCCTGAGACAAAGGGAGTCTCTGTTCCATAAATGCAATCCTGGGAGCAGGAGTGGGGCAATACACGGTGGTTTATCAAGCCAATCGCCATTTTTATTAAGCACTGCCATTCACTCAAACTTGTGGGCCCATCTTTCCAGGGGCTACATAAATGGCTGCTTCTCAGAACAGTCTCTCTACTGGAGGAAAGATGAATACATCCTCCAGCTCACTCTCTCATTGGTGAAAAGTTCTCCCCAAGAGCATTACTTATCCCTGCATTTCTGGTTGGGCATGTGGGGCCCTCAGCACATCCTGAGAAATGCTGAGGCAGGAGGTTCACAAGGTGTGAGGCCCTCATACTAGGTGTGGTGCTACTGGGTTGTGTCCGTAGAAGTTGGTTGGAGTCCACACAAGATGAAGCAGCATGGTGGTGAGAGGGCTGGGGCTGGGGCAATTGGCCCAAGGTCTCCTCAACAGATCCACGGACGGTCTCATGTGGCACATGAGAGGTATTTAATATTCACAGGTACACAATTTCTATATCTCATATCACCCAAGGAAGTGTGCTATAAATGTGTTATATACAGAAAATTCCAGAATCTTGAAGTCAGAAGGTAACTTAGAGTCTAACCTGCAACCTGACCCAGGAGCCCCGTCTGCAGCATCCTTGACAAAGTCATCTGCATCATGTGTAAAGAACTCAAGCTTTCCCCGAGGCCTACCATCTGCTGCCGGCGGCTGTAACAACGGGGAGTCCTGCACCTGCTGAGCCTGCAGCCGTCTCCCTGCGGGATGTCAGACATGGGCTCCCGTTATACAGAACAAGGGAATTCCCGCTGCCGTGGGTCAGTCCTTCCAGTGTTTTTAGAGGATTCTTTCTGGATTAAAAATGTTCAGGTTTTAGAATGAACAATCCACAACTACCCATAACAGGGTGAATCTACATGTGTGATGCTGAGCAGAAGAATCCAGATGTAAGACAATACATACGGCGTGGCGCTGTTTCTATCCAGTACACAGCCACAGCTACTCCGTGCTGGGAAGCCCTTGGGAGGGTCACAGCAAGGCAAGGGTACATGCAGGAGACTTCCATGTGCTGGCAAAGTCCTGGTTGTTGATCTGGGTGCTGTGAAATTCATTTGTGAAATTCATTGAGCTGTCCACTTAAGCTATGTGTTCCTTTCTTTTCTCTCCTTTAAGGTCCAGTCTCACCAACCGTTTCTCTTATGAAATGGTGTCCAGATCTCTCGTGATCTTTTTACCTCCTATATCATCTCTGTTGCATGAGGCCTACCAAAAATAGGAGCTGCTGGCCAACACCCAATACAAATAATGCAGTCTCATAAGGCCTGAACGTTATTGCAAAGTAATTTCCATGAATGGACACTCAGACTCCATTGATGCAACCTTAAATAGCTTTGGAAATTTGACCATTTTTCAAAATAACAGGCTCATAACTTTTGACAGCTATTTTTTTCTTATATTTATCCATACAGTTATCAGGAAGTTAAACGTATGGACAAAATTATTCAACAAATACAACAGAAAATTCCATGGCTAACTTAAGACTACTCCAGAATGACGTGAAATGGAACACGAGGTTTCAAGCACATATGCCCACCTTGAAATTTTCTACTGTAAACATAACCCTTATATCTTGATTCTACTTAAAAATTACTTAATAAATCACATTACATCCATGTGATGGGATTTCACCCAGGTATTCAAAGGACAGGTGAAGTGTTCGCAGTCCTAAGATCACAGGCACATCAGTAAACCCCCATGAGAAGTACAAAATCCCGCATGCGCACAGAGAGGTAAGCAGGTGAGTTCTCTATTGCTGCAGATGCTGCTAGAGGGCGATCCATCCTCATGGGCTGACAAGCTCAGAGGAGGCGCATCTTCCGCAGCCTGCGGGGCAGGTTTGGAGGAGGCGGATTCTGATGGAGTTAGATGACTATCAGCCAGGGCAGGGTGCCCAGTGAGAGTCTGCTATCACGTGTGGAAAACTCTGAAGGTAAAGGAGAGAAGAGAAGTATTTCAGTGGAACCTAGAAATTGATTAAATGTGGGGAGGGGACAGATGGGGCAGGTGGAGAGGAAAAGCTGGAAAGGGAAGCAGGAGCCAATCTTGAAGGCTACAGGGAGCCACAGAAACTTTTCTGAGCTAGCGTGGAATCATCCATTTTGTATTTTCTTTTTTTTTCTTTTAAAGATTGCCACCTGAGCTAACGACTGTTGCCAATCTTTTTTTTTCCCCTGCTTTTTCTCCCCAAATCAACCCAGTACATAATTGCATATTTTGGTTGTGGGTCCTTCTAGTTGTGGCATGTGGCCTCAACGTGGCCTGATGAGCGATGCTAGGTCCACTCCCAGGATCCAAACAAGCGAAACCCTGGGCTGCCAAAGCACAGCGTGTGAACTTAACCACTTGGCCATGGGGCCAGCCCCCTCATTTTGTATTTTCCATAGAAAGCACAGGTTGCAGTGTCAGGAAGGGTGGGGGATGTTCAAGAGGAGACAGGCTGCGCAGGAGGCTGTGCAGTATTCAGGATGAGAGATTGTGTCGACCTGAACTGGGGAGAAGAAAAGAGGAGAGTCGTGATGTATGTAGTATCAGAGGTAGTTTCTGCCACCTCTGGTTGTCACTGGGTGTGGATGGTGAAGCAGATGGCTGCTCAGGAAGGATTCCTGGTTCCAGGCTTGTGCAAGTTGGACAACGGGTGTTATGTGTCAAGACAGAGGTCACATGATGTTTGGGACAGGAGAATGCTGCATTTAGCCATAAACTGTTTATTTCACATACCTGTGGGACATCCACATGGAGACCTGCAGCCGCTGAACACCAGGATGAGGAGCTTGGGGTGAGAAGCGGGTAATGGTGCCAGACTCAGGCTCAGGAGCCATAAAGATTATCCTTGATGATGGGCCATGTGAGGAGATGACAGGGTCAAATGAGGACAGAGAGATAGGGGAGGAAAGGCAGAAGTTGGAATTCACAGGATGGGTGGAGGAGAAGGGCCCACCAAGCAGCACCCTGAGGTAGGAGGACAATGAGAAAAGTATGAGGCACGTGGAGCAGCAGAGCAGAGCTTCCCATGGAGGAGGTGAGGGGCTATCCGTGACACTGCTGAGGGGGCCTGGAGAGAGGGGGACATCGAGAAGGCCCTCGAGGTGGCAGAGGCTGGAGGGGAAAGATCCTAGATATTTGGAAGGGTCCCCACTGCTGGGACCAGAGGTAACAGGGGAAAGGGAGCATCAACGTGCAGAATTCTTCCATTTACCAGGAGGACTGAGCATGAGGCAGCGGGGAACGTGGGACAGCAGCTCTGAGGAGGGAGAAAGCCAGCACCCTGAGGAGCCAGAGCATGAAGCAAACAAACCTGTGCAGGCTCCACAGAGCAGGAAGCACATGGTTCTGCAGCTTCCTGCCTGTTTTCTCCTCAGCTCTGCTCTGCAGCCGGGGCTTAGGAGGGGATGAAGTGAGGTTTACCGGGAAGTTAAAATAGTCAAAAGGACAAAGGAGGAAACACTGGGGAGATGGTAGCACAGATTTCGAATCTCACAGGACTTCTCTCTTAACTCTCAACATGCAAATTGACAGGGCAACTGGATCTCAAGCCAAAGACCCCTGGTCCACTTTGCAGTAAAACCTGTTTGCTATTAAGGGGCCCCATACCCCTCACAACACCAGCAGGTGGGAAAGCTGCCAGTCAGCCCAGCCCTGCTCATTGTTAGGCTCTATGTAGCGCGGCAGCAAAGGGATGCAGCAGCAGCTGAGTGGGAGGCCAGCGCTGGAGGGGCTGGCTGGCCCCTAGGAACTCTCCGAATTGATGCCAGGTTTTCCTCAGGGCACTGTCCACCCTGAAAAGCAGCAACTGGAAAAATAAACAAAATTGAGCAGCACAGGGACATGGAGAAAAAGGAAAGAGATGACCAGGGGAAAGGTGAGGATGGAGAAAGAGCCAGGATACCCCAGTCCAAAAGCCACTGTACTTTTGAACCCTCCATGAGCACGACCAGAGTGTTCTGTGAAGTTATAACAGCATTCCTGAATTTTGTTTCCTTCTAAAACTTCAGGAAAACTAATTTCAGATTAAAACAAGTTTCAGGAAAAGATGAAGACCATACCTCACATAAAGTTATTATTACCAGGAGAAAAGAGAGAGAGAGGGATGACGCAGCAGAATAACATCTTAACAGACAATGAAAATGCACCGGAGAGACGTGTCCACAAAACACTTCAAAACCGCATCCTGGCCTCGGTCAGGGGCACCAGCTCCCCTATTTCCCGGGTCTGGCCAGGAGGGCTGTGGTGACGTACGCTGCAAGGAGCATTTGGCGTGAGCCCAGGGCAACCATGTGTGGAAGAGTGAGCAGACAGGGTGCCCAGAGAGGTTATGTCTCTCTGCAGCGTGCGTGTAGTATATGGATGTGTATGAGTGTGTGTATAAGTGTATGTGTATGAGTGTGTGTATGAGAGTGTGTTATGTGTGTTTGTGTGTGTATGTGTGTGGTATATGTGTGTGTATGTGTGTGTATGAGTGTGTGTGGGGGGTGTGTGTGTATGAGAGTGTGTGTTTGTGTGTGTGTGTCCAAGTTACCATTAAGAGAGAAGGCGGAGGGAGATTCTGCCAGTAAATGAAGGGTGTGGGTGACATGATCACCACAGGCACAATGCGAACATTTGAAGGGAAGGAAGGAAGAGGCCAAAGCATTAGAGGACAAGGTCAAAGAGGAGAGGGTGATGGAGGTGACCTGGCTCTGCCACCAGTCAGCTGACTGGCCTTGGGCAGATCGCTCGAGCTCCCTGTGCCTCAGTGTCCTCACCTGGAAACTGTCTTCGCAATGGAATGACCTTGTGTGCTTTGTCAGGGAAAGGGCTGAGGGCACACTGCCACTGCATCTCTGGTGTGGCCCAGAAGCAGCAGGACTTTGGGTGCGTGGATCCTCTGCTCTCTCGGCAGCCTGCAGAGGCATGCTGGGGAGGCCCCAGGGTCTGGTCCCCAGTTGGGGTCACTGTACACCTGCTGCTCTCTGTCTTAGGGGAGCAGGGCCCTGGTGCTATCAGAAGTTGAGACCTCTCGGGGGAAGGGAGGGCCATACTTGTAGCTCACTCCTTGGCAGGCAACCCAGAGAAAGCTTCCCAGATCATTCTTGTTTCCATATGGTCGTTTTAGAATTAAATAAGAATCAATAAGACATTTAGCACAGTGCCTGGCATAAAATAATTTCTTGTTATCTACCATAATTATTATTTTAGCACATCTACAGAGTTTATTCCAATTCTGGCCACCTGGAGAATTCAGTAACTTAATTTCCACTTTTCAGATAAAGAGACTAAGGTTCTGAGAGGCTGTGTGATTTTTCTCAAGCTCCCTGCGAAGCTGTAAGCCCCTGAGCATTTCAATATAGTTATTGACACTTGGCATGCTCAATAAATGATTATTGAACTGAGTTGGTAGTTTAACCATTCAGCCAGTAAATGGCAAAATAGGCAGATAAACCTTGACCTTCTGACTGCACATTGAGTCCTTGACCTTCACGTCACGTTAACTTCCTTCTTTCACTCCTGTCTTGATTCCACCATTGACTTCAACAAAACCCCTAACGGCCATCTCAGTCATGCTGTTGACCCTGAGATGTAGGAAAATGGGTGTGTATAAAGCTTCACCAGCAAAAACATGATGTGTTCTTGCAGAAAGCCTCACTGACGTTCCATGACATGCTGGTGAGAAATGCTAGAAAAGCGTCAGCCTCACTGAGGCCGCACTTCCTCACAGACTCTTCCCTCTGATGTGTGCTGCCCGGGCTCGCAGGGATCCAGCCCCTTCTTTTTAAGTAGCCAAGAAAAGCAGCAGCTGCTCTCCCTTGCGGAACGTTTAGCTGTGGAGTTTCTCCTTCTTTATAGCTCTGCTTCTCCGAGATCCCAGTGCCAGCTGTCTGCTGCTTTTTATGTCTATTTCATGCACTCTTAGCTTTTAAACTTTTCTTGGGTCTTAACCTTAAGCATCTGAGTCACAGCTACTTAGTCTTCAAATCACTAGTCAGTGTCTCCTGAAACTCAGTTTTCTCTCTACCTAATGCGAACCTCCTGGCTTTCTCCTGCCTTTGAAAGTTATGACTCAGGGAGCTGCCTTGACCTTGAAAATCCCTCACAACCATTTAGCTATCTTAAAAGGACAAGTGGGAAAAGTGGGATGGTCATTTCGGGCTGTGGTTAGATTCCACAGCAATCTACCTGAACATCAAGAAACTGTTTGCCCGTGAAGCTGAGAACTGGGATTAAGCAGAAGGGAAACTTGCCTTTGTAAAGCTGCCTGCTGCCTGCTGATTGCATGTTCTTGAGGTGACACGCTTGCTGTATGGAGAGCTCACCTGCGTCAGTGGGAAACCACATCTTCCCAGAGATACACCTGCTTCTGTGGTTCTGTGTGTCTTTCCTTGGTGATTTTTCAGATAGTATTCCTGAGTTCTATCACTGTGTCAAATCTGAATCTCTAAATCCAGTGAGGTACAGAGTAAAGCAGAGACTTGCCTCTTCGGTCTGTCAAAAAAATCAAAATTCAAGAGCATTTGTATCCTTTAACCAAACAATAGATGTGGGATATTCTGCCTAAAGCAAGAAAGCAGAGGAATTTCAGAATAACAGTGAAAAAAATAATAATACATTGTCATCAATAGAGGTTCACACTGAGACCAGTAAGCACCGTACATTGGAGGTCTGGGAAGGCCTCCTTCAGGTAGATTACACACCTGTGTGTAGGGGTGAGCGTGTGCACATGTGTGCAAGTCAACCACAGTCAGCAGGATCTCATTAGAGCAATGAATAGAGTTTGAACTATTGAATATTTTTAAAGAAATGTAAATTACATTGGTTGATACTTCAAGAGAGGGCTTTGATTTATTCTTTTAACTAGCATATATCAATTGTTGACAAGCAATTGGATAATTTGCATATATGCTTGAGGGAATCTGAAAAAAATGCCTATCTTAGCCCTGCAAATTTATATGCATAGTTATTTTGTAAGCAATGCTTTTCTTCCCTGGCAGTGCCTAGATTAACCCTGTTGAATAATCAAAAATTATAAATTAGCATACAATGGCCGAGACATTGCTGCATTTGTGAGGAAGTGAAACTTTCATCATATGAATGCATTTTCTTTTTCTCAATATAAGTGAAGTGTGTGTGTGTCTGTGTACATGTGTGCACATGTGTGTGTCAGCATCAACCTCTCTATGGCATCATAGAAACTCAATATAAACACGAAGAAGATGAAGAGAACGCAACGGCTACCTACTCTCTGTGCAAACTCCTATTTTCATAACGTCCCTCCTACTGTATACCATTTTCTAACCTTCTAGTGCATGTCAAAATTTTCCTTTTTAATAAATGTTAATCAGCATCTACAATTATTCCTTGTAGGAATGAAAATGTTTAGGAATCTTTTGAAACTGGGAAATTTGCACTGAATACATTTTTTCATCCAAGCCTCAAAATGGAAGTTTGGCATGATATCGTTTTCCGAAGACACTTGTGTTCCAGACAAAGGAAGTTCCGAGTCATGACAGGAGTTGCGAAGGGAACAATGTGAGGTGTCAGGAACCCAGCTAAAACAGAGGTGTCAGGGGCTAATGTGTGGTAACCGACTTACCCCTCCACTATCACGAATGTGGAAAGAAGCTGGAGAAGACGAAAACTGGCCAGAAAGCAGATGGGCACTGGTTTGGCTTCCTTGAGGGCCCTTCTCCCAGTCACTGTGGGCTAGTTCTCTCTCTGGTGCATGTGACACTGGTATCAGCCTCCAGGAATTTGGAGATTTGTATCATTTTACTGGAGACATACCCCTGAAACTCTGCATAGAAACCATCTGGATGCATGAATTCGATGCCTTGCTTTAGGAGGGCTTGGTGTTGAAAGAAACCTTGCAGGTAATTTTTCTAATACTCAGAATAATCCAATCAGATTAATGTGTTTAACAGTTTAGACATTTAGACAATGGATTTCCTTAAAGCAAGGTTGTGCCATGTGTGCTGTTTATCGGGCTCTCTGAGTCCTTCATGTTGGCACAAGATGCAGCTACCTGGCATGCTGCAGGACGCCTGGCCCCGTCGGGCACCCCTGGAGTGAGTATTGTGCGGCCCTTACGTCTCCGTGGACCAAACATTTGTGGTCTTGAGGAATTCAAGATGTCGGATGCAGAAGAACATCGATGTGGGGCTCTGGAGTCGGCTAAAGGGCTTCACATGGCTTTGTTTAATCCTCTCGACCTTCTGTGAGTGGTTGGTCCTTTACCCACTGTATAGCTGAGGAAAATTAAACCCAGAGAATGTAAGCGACGTGCATAAAGTGCCACAGCTAATTAGTGGAACTCACACCCGTGTGGCTGGAGCAAAGTCAATAAGAAGAGCAGGTGGGAGATGCCCTTAGAGAGGCAGCCGTGGACCCGCCCCTGCAGGGCATTGTAGGCCACGCAAAGGAGTCTGAGTTTATCCTGTGTGATCATTTTCATACTAGAAACATTAATGGTTTGAATTGCAGTGGTATTTTGTTCAGTCCCTACTTATTTAGATTAACCAACAGCTTTACCCAGTTTCATTGCTCACTGTTGCTTCTAGCATCCAATTCCCTCATTCTGAATTCAATTTCCTCATGGCTGATTTCCTTCAATTACTAAAAAAGCCACTCAGTGAGAGTCTGGTAGTGACCATTTCTCTGTGTCTAGACTTTTCTCATTCCTAATTTGGTGGTTGCGTGGTCTTAGCACTTTGAAGAAAACTCCTTTATTACTTATGAAGACCCAGTGTCAGTCAAATGGTCTTTCTTTTACAAGGAATCTCCCTCCTTCTGTGCTTGCCTGTAAGGTTTTCTTCTGGCATTTCATGTTATTCTTCTGGTATTTCAAGAAATTGTGCGGCCATGCTTGTGTGGGTGTTTCCTTCCTTTATTCTGTTTGGGACTTGATATGTTTCCTCAACCCGTCTCTCTTCAGTCTGAAAAATTCTTGGCTGTAACTTCTTGGAAAACTGACTCTGACCCAAAATTTGATTCAAAATATGTTAAACTGTCTTCTCCCATTAAGTTAATTTGAGTTGTTTTCATAAATATCCATCTCTCCCTCTCTCTGTGTCTAATTCTGGGTGATTTCCACCTATCTATCTTCCAATTAATTCTTGAGTCTTCAAATGTGTCAGGCATGCTTGTTTAATATGTTCTTTCCTTGTTTTGATGGTCACATCTTTCATTCTAAAAGTGTTCTGTAGCTATTTTTCAGATCCTCTTTTCTCTCATGGTGGCCTGCCTTTACATGATGGACTCTATGCTTTTTAAAAACCTCACACTAATTTTAAATATTGTATATTTTATAATCTCTGAGTATGAAGTTCTTGGGGGTGTAATTCTGCTGTTTGCTCTATCTGCCAATTCTGTCTCATGGAGAATATACTCCTTGTGCAATTCATTTTATTTTCATTGTGAGTTCATTTTGGGGGCAAGTTTTCTTCCAATTTTTACTCACGTAGTTTTGAATTTGTAAGTCCTGTGTACATTTTTTGAGACTATCCTTAAGTGTTTATTCCACAAAAGCATCTTGTCAGTGTCTAGATTTCACCTCATCCCTCTGATGAGGCAAGAACCTTCTCATCCTCTCATTTCTTCTCCACTTCTCATCATCTCTTCTATTGTAACCCTTTGTGAACTTATTTCTAAATAGGTATTAATTGCCTTGTTTTACTCAACCACATTATTCAGAATCAACCACAAAATTTATTGGGCTGTCTGTCTTGCACATCGCTGTTTCTTTTGTCTTACATCATCTCTCTCATTGTAGTCATTTTGCATTTTGCTGCAGTAAATTTTGAGTAATGTTTCCGGAGAGGGCGTGTGGTTTGTAAAGCTTCTGTAAGTTTGCCTTCACTCAGAAGTATTTACTTCTGATACTTGAGTGTGACTTCACCAGGATGTAGTATTCTGAGATTAAAGTAATTTTTTCCCAAGGACTTAAAAAAATTTGAAGACGTTCCTCCTCAGTTACTCTGCATCCATCGTTGAGTGTGAAAATCACGGTGCCAATCTAATTTTCACTCTCTTGTAAGTGACCTGTGTCTCTCCATCTGAATCTCTCTTTCTATCTCTGTCTCTCTATAAATGTCTTTTTCAATATTTTTAGTTTTTTCTCTTTAGATTTGTTATTATCTTTATATGTCTCATTTATGATAGTCATTCTTTAGGATTTGATAAGATTGACGCATCAATAGGAGGTCAATATTTTTAGTGATTCTATATGTGTTCAAAATAATTAAATTGAGGACAGAGTTCTGTGTGTATTTTATTCAATTAAACTAATCATTTACAATGTATGTAATTACCGTATCCTTATAATTGAGAAGAGTCTTCAAATTTCCCATTATTTCTGTGAATTTGATTATCTTTTCTCTTTTTCTTCCTATTGTACTGATCAAATATTCTTTACTCCTTTTTACTACTTTAATTATATTATTAGAGAATTACGCATTCTCTTGCAAGTCTTTCTTTGTGATCACACTTAAAATTTTAACATATGTATTTGACTTAATTAAAAAATGGTTAATCTTGATCTCTGTGTCCTTCCCCATCAGTGATCTAATAAGAACTTGGATCACAGCACTCCTGTCTTACGTGGCCCTATTGTCCAATACGCCAGTTCCTCGTTTTTTATCATAGCATGCAAATTATCAAAAATAATAATTATTACTTTTATTGCTTTGGGAAGATGAGGCTCATTTACATTTACCAACTCTTCTCCCATGAGTTTACCCCGGCTTCTATTTCTAAACTGCCTTCTCTATTCTTTTATAGAGCTTTAGTTTGTACTGAAATTCCTCAAACTTTGTCTGAAAACAACATTATTTAACACTCACTATTAAATAATAGTTTAGCTGGATGTAAAATTCCAAGCAGAAGGTTCTTTTCTGTTTATACTTTGAGAGCTATTTTATTATCACATTATTTGTATTGTTAACATTCAGAAGTCTTTCGTCAGTAAATTTTCACTATGTAGGTAAATCTGTTTTTTCCATTGGACAAATGTAAGATCTTTCTTTTTCCTTTGTGGAGTTTGTAGTTTCTTGATGACGTGTCTAGATGTATATATCTTTTATTTATCCAATTGGATTTATTGATAGATATTTTTGCTTTGGAGAATTCAGGGTTTTCCTTAATTCTGAAAAATTTCTAGCCATTACACTTGGAATATTTCTTCTCTCTCATTCTCTCTATTTTCTCCTTTTGAAATTCCCGTTATATTTATGTTGAATGATCCATTTTGTCCTTCAGTTCTGATGGATATATATATATATACATATGAAAAATTCTAGGTGCTTTTTTAAAAATTAATTTAAGAACAGTTATTCAGTGCTTATATTTTTCTAAGCATTTCATAAATCTCATTTCATTTAGTCCTTGAAACAACCCTTGAGATGTTGAGTCAACCCCTAGAGCAATCTTACAGCTCATCATACGTCTCTTCCACTTTGTAGAACTTCCTCATTCCCTCGTTCACTCAATTTTCCATTTCAATTATTTGGAAATTTTCCTATCTGCCTGGTATTTGGTTGTATCTTGTCCCTTCCTTACACGCTGAGTCCTTCTCTTCTTGCCTTTGATCATTGTCAAGGTTCTTTTCTTCTCCATTCTCCCCAGCAGTTCCATCATCTGAAGTTCTTGCACTTGATGGTGACTTCCAACTGCTGTCCTAGATTCTCTTCCTAGTATGTTGCCTTGTGAACTCGTCTTCAGTGGATGTTATGTCTGGTGATCCTGGGCAGACAGAGCTGGAGGTAAACCCCTGAAGTCTGATTTTGTGTTTTCTTTTTGAACACCACAGGTGTATTCTGGCTGGATGCCACTTCTGTGTCAATGAATCACCTTTTAGATATAAGTAACATAAATTTCAACCAGTAGGCAGGCCCACAGTACATATTCTTTAGAAGCACTTTTTTCTTCTCAAAGCCTAGATCAAAGTAGATAAGCTTACTTGTTTGCTTTCTGAACTAATCAGCAGATTTTCCTCCTCCATTTCTTACTGAATATGCAGTTCTATGAGAGTTGTAATTTTACGTCACAGCCTTGTGTAGACCCATGGCTTTTGTTACACTATTTGCCACTCCCACCCACAGCCTGGTCTCCCCATCTCCCATCCCTGCCAGAAAACTATTGCAACAGCTGCTCCTCGTACTGGTCTTTTCAGGGCCCTCCCAAACTTTGGCATTGCTGGAAATTTCTCTTCCTTTCCTCATATTTGATCCATATATTTCAAAGTATATCCACTACAGTAATCCGGCATTTCTACCTGTTTCCTGCTTGATTTGCAAGACAGTAGAGCTCAGCAGCTAATAGTGTGAACTCTGAAGCCTATTTGCTTTGGTTCAAGTCCCACCATTTAGTAGATGTATAAGGTTTTAAAAGTTTTATAGCTTCTCTGTGTTTCAGTCACATCATTTGTAAATGGGGAATGATAGTATTCCCTTTCTCTTGGGATGTGTAAGAAATAAGTAAGTTAACAAACGCCAACTGTTCAGAGCCGTTCTTAGGTGTGTGCAAATGGGGGCTGTCATTATAGTTGTTAGATGTTCAGCTTATTTAGGTCAGATCGACAGAAATACGTGTTCCTTTCAATGGAATTTTAATATAATAAGTAGTCTTTCAACTGTATTTTAAATAATTAACTCCTTTTGATAAAAGTTTCATTTTAAGCTGGATTATCATGTACATAAATTGTCTTATAATGTACAATTTCCGCACAAGCCCTGAGAGGTAGGTCCTATTATCTCCATCTAGCAAATAAAGAAGCTGGAAAAGCAGGCAGCTCTCAGAGCCTCAGCCTTGATCAAGGATTCCAGTCCCAGCCTGTCTAAGCCTAAAGTCCTAGCTCTTCCCGTTTGTTTTGAAAACGGGTGTTCTTATCTCCAGCTTTAGTGACTGTGTCTCTGGTAATAACCTCGTTCTTGTACACTACACATGCCTCTGCCTGTACTCTCTTCAGTGTACCTGAATTGCTATCTACCCCAAAGAGGAAAGAAGCTATGTGAGCTCTGTTATTGCAAATCTAAGCTTCTAACAGGATGCAAAACCTCATAAGCAATGGGCAGGTGAATGGAATTGGTTATTGGTTTCGAGTGTGATTAGAATGGAGAAAATCTAGGCAGGGGGAGAGCTAGCCCCACTCTAGCCATTACCACGCTCTGCCCTAAGGGTAGTCCTTGTCTTACCGGCATTTAATTCAGTTAAAGACCAATATATTTTCAATATGCATCAGGAAAGCCCAATTTAACCCCCCTACCCTGCCCCACATCCCAATTCAGAATAACTTCAGGAGGAGAACTGCGACGATGCGGGGAGGCAGCACAATATTTCATCCCCAGCACCACTCTGAGATGGCTTTGCTCTGATTTGGAAATGAATTCATGGCCACTGAACTGAAACTTATGGGTTTCCTCACAAAACACTGTTAGAAATGGTAAGTGAGTTCCTGGGCCAGTGCACATAGCATTTCAAATCCCGTTAGAGAAGGAAACATAGACCATAATTTCACCCCACTTGGCTATGAAGTACAGAATTGTTTTGTTTTAGAATAAAGGATCAAAATTCTTCGCAAATGTCTTAAGATGAACTTTTGGAATTCAATCTGTTTGGGAGTCAGAACTGGTTGTGTTAACATTTATTTTGATTTTTTGCTCTGTTTTGTTCTATGAGCCAAAAACAATTGAATATTTTCCTTTGAACTCTTGTCTCTCTTCTGTGAGAGAATACAATTTGATTAAGTTTTCTTTGCAGGAATGTAAAGGTTCATTAAGAATGAATTACAGGGTTGAAAACTACGTCACCATCTGGATTCCTCCCTCTCGTTGTTCCCAAAAGTCCTCGAGACTTCTATTGCTGGTGTTGTTCCTTGTCCTCAGATACGGCAAAACTTCAGCCAAATTGGACAGCTTCCCCCCTCAAAGTGAAGGATCCAGGGTTTAGGTCGACTGCTGAGGTGTGAAGATGTTCTGCTGCCGACAAGGTCAGGGGCCAGCAAGTGACAGATGGGAGGCAGCGTGTGGTCGAGGGTGGGCAGCAGTGGTCAGACTGGAGACCATGTGTGGGTGTATCCTTTTGTGGGGTTTGTGTTTTGTCCTCAATTAATGCTCTTCTTAGAGAAAACTTTTTTCTCTATGAACAAAAATATCCAGGAAGGGGGTCGATATGGCCCTCTCTGCACAGACTGATTTCAACTCATTTCTGGTCCGTCAGCATCTCTCACGTCCATGCCTCCCCAGGGACATCGACCCAACCAGCTCCAAGTCTCTTGATCCTCTAAGCCTCTCCATCCTTGCCACACGTGCCCTGCTAGCTTATTCTATTTTGCATGAAATGGTCATTTTGCCATCCTACATCACACGTACTTGGAAACACTTGCTTGTTATTTAGGGTATAGCCTTTTTTGTAGCTCTCCTTCCATATTGCAGTGCATTAGGGATGGACTGACATGAGGTGAGGGAAAGAAGTCATCATCAGTAAGGGAGGTCCAGCAAAAAGAGAGTTTTTGCACATTTTTGATACAATCTGGTTGACGGGAAGACAGCCTTTAAATCAGAAGCACTGGCTCTTATATGGTTGTGAGCTGATGAGAGCCAGCACTAATAAGCAGAAAAAACAAGAGCTTCTATACCACGCGCTTGGCGTCTTGGCTCTTTTTACGGGAAATCAAAAAGGAAAATGGAGCAGAGAGCACAAAGTCACGTAGCAGTGCTATTGGGAGCCAGCGGTATCTATGTTTCCTTTCTGGTTGTTTAAAGATGCTGTCTAGACACATTAGGCTCTAATCTCATTTTCACGGCTCTGCAATATTGCAAGCTGTGGCTCTCGCTGAGAAGCTGTCTGCCATTGTCTCCATCCTGAATAGAGATTGAACAAGACACATGGAAAGTGATATGAAACATTGAGCTCTGCCCCAAGAGACACTGCTTTGTGGAAAATTCTGGAAACTGATATATAAAGATTTGAATGGAGGTAGAGGACAAGGAACTAGAGGAGATACAAAGAGAAGGTTGGACCACTCCTTTGGACTGTCTCTCCCTTGCCTTTGCTGATTCATGGCAGCACGCAGGTCGGAAAGCCGGGTGTGGGCCACGGTGGGGGGTGCTGTGGGAGGCTCAGGTGGTCTGTCCTGGCTTCTGACACTTCCAGGCTCACCTCTCCTATACCACCCTGGCTTTCTTCTCCTGTCCTGCCACCTCACATCAAGTGAATTTCAGTGCTTTAAACTGAAGTGCAGACTTTAAATATGTAATCAACGCCATGCTGATTGACATACTGTGCTCTGCACACATGATGCACCTGCTGCCAGTATCCCGGGGCTGCATAACTGGCCATCCCTGATCTGGGGCTCACGCTGAAAGGAAGAGTTGGAGACTTGGTGGCTCTCCACTCGTCATCCCAGCTCCTTGAAATCAAAGCTTGCTCTCATTTGAGAACTGTTTTATGATTAGAACTTGTATAAATCGATAACCTGTTTCTTTACTTAAAAATTTTATCCAGGAGCACATTAAAATTTATCCGCGAAGATTGCAAAAACATCGTGTTTATGTATCTATCTGCATCCTATAGGCATAAGAGATTTTGACTCAACAGTTTTCTGCTTGTTTGCCACAGTACCCGGAGCTGAGTTTGGAAGGAAGAAAAGAAGAAAAAAGACGGACCTAAAAAGATATACGGTTTATATCCTTATAATGTCCTTCTAGAGAAAACCAACCATGGTTGGGCAGGGCTGCCACACCAGAGCCCTATGGTTCGTCCCCAACCCATCTGAAGAGCTGTGGCTCAGTCCCCCAGCCTGTGACCTGACATGGCTGTTCTCTTAGGACAGTGCTTTGCCTGGAGAAGCTCTAGGCCCCCAGCCCAGCCTCACAGCCACCATGACCTTGGCACGAAACTGACCTGTGAGCAACCGTGATACAACCACCATGCACCCCAGGGCCTCCTCGCAAGTCCACCTCCATATGAACATGACTTGGGAGTACATTGGGCTTTTGTTTCCAGGTGTAGTTGACATATAAAACATAAAAGTGACACCAGAAGAGCTAAAATGGCATGGATAATCTACTTTAGAGTTTCCACGTGTTCCTTGGAAGAAGGCCTTTTTTTTTTTTCTTTTCTTATTATATTTATTTTCTACAGGCCTGGGGATCTAAGAAACAAACCTTTGCAAAAGGAATGCAAATTCTATATGTGAAGAAAAGGTGGGTTGCATGATATCACTGTGGATTGTCTAGATTTACTCATCTCAGTGGACTCTTTATATTTGGGTTTGAGATGAAATCTCCTCGTCCCTGCCTCCAGCTAGCTTGCCAGTAGGCCAACGGTATTTCTGCCCAGACTCTGTTTCCAACACTGCATTCCCAGGGGAGAGGGAATCCAACAGAAGCAGCCACTGTCCTCTGCAGGGTGAATTCCAAAACCAAGGCCGGATCTCCTAACAATGAGCCTGAAAGCTCTCAGGTCCCCAGTCCTGATTCTTGGGCTGCAGAAATGTGCTACTAGTCTTTATATGTGAGATGCTGCCATTGTGCACTGCTATCCAACAGTCGCAAAAGGCACCTGGATGCGGCTCTGCACAGTGATCACCCAAGAGGAATGCTGCTCAGGATATGGGCTGGAAAGCCCTTTAGATGGATCGTTCACTGGAGGGTCTGGATTCACTTCTGACAAAGAAGAGTGCTGGGAAATCTGTTAGTCATTGCATTCAGCATCCTTTCCTGAGCCGGTGGTAGTGCTGAGTGCCTCATGGAGGTGGATTTGCAAAGACAGGGGCCCGGCCCGGAGGAGCTGGGAGTCTAACGGAGGAGGAGGACAGGTAAGAGAGCAGACAGCAGATGGGGGCAGATGCCTTCAGGGAGGCAGGAGAGGGGCGTACCAGAAGGTATAACAGATTGTGGAGGCTTCTGGTGCCTGGAAGAGGTGAGGTGTGTGTTGAGAGCAGGAAGGGCTGTCTCAGCCAATCTCAGGAGTTCCAGCTTTGTTCTGCCACCAACAGGGAAGCAGCCAGGGCCTATGGCAGGGGCCAAAGGAGTCAGAGGGGCCCAAGACCAGGCGAGGAGGCCCTGGCAGTGCACAAGGTGGGAGGGAGAAGTGGCTCCAACTGCAGGGGGCAGCAGAGAGCGTGTGGTGCTGTCCCAGGTGGAGATGGAAACCCTAGGATGTGGTGAGCACAGGTGAGCATGAAGGCAGTGAGAGTGATCACATGACTTGGGGTCTTCTGCTTTGCCCGGAGATCATGTCTGTTCACTGAGTGTTAGGGACTGAAGGACAACACAGGAAGGAAGGGAGATGAAAGTCACCTGAAAAGCAGTGCTGCAATTAACTACCAGGTAAGGAGGAGACAACAGGTTTTGCTACATTTTGCTTGGCTTCTGTTTTGATTGAAAGAAAGACACACCCTGGACCACAAGGTTCCCATTAATCCAGGAGACTTCTGTGGGTCCACCACCCCCACCAGCCACAAATATTCAGGATGCCCCTCTTCTGCCTCCCTAGCTTTGTCCTCCCACCCTATCCTGTCAGGGGCAGCTTTTCCTACAGGAAAGGATGTTTCCCCACAGGGAGAGCCTCCCCTGGAGGCCACTGTGGAGGACTGGACAGCGGAGGCCCACGTGGACGGGGCCCAGTGACCACTTTCACTCACATTGATTTATGGGTCTGTTTGCCTGGCTCTGAGCTTTTCTGATCTCTCCGTGGCTGTCTCAAAGCTTCTTCCTGTCCTCACGAATGTTTCCGTAAGCAGTTCCTGTTGTTTTCAAAGGCAAATTTGTCTTTTTCCTGAAATTGCTGTGCATTGAGGGGAAAGACTACAAAACACACTCCTCTGGCCTTTCTGCCCTCAGACTTTCCCTTATCGGTTACCAACCGTGGTTCTTCAGAATAGAATTAAATCTCCTTCTAGGGCATAGCTAATACCTTCCTTTCCTTTCCAAGGACCTGGAGCACTTTCACGGCCCTGCTTATCAATTATGGGATTTCTGGACACCTCCTGGGGCAGCCTGGCCAGCCCTCAATGGGCAGGAGGGAAAAAGGACCCTGATACTCTATTCCTGCTCCCCCTGCACCTGCTCCCCCGGGCTGCGTTGTTTGTGCCCCAATTCTCCCAAACTTGCATGCAAAAACATATCTCAGCTGCTGGGTCTGTGGCCTTTCCTTACCAGATTCCTGAGGACCCAGAGGAGGGGAAGGAGAGGGAGAGACGGCAACTCCCAGGCCCCTGCATGAACAAGCCCCTCCCCTGGCTCCTGTGTGCGGAAAGGAGGAGTAACAGCCCCCCAGCAGAGACACCAACAGGGGCAGCCTTGGACACCCCCAACTCCAGCTGCCCTGCAGGCTGCCCTTCCACGTTGGGGAGGGTTTACAAAGACTTTGCTGGAAACTTTGGATTGCTTCCTTGCAAAAAGCATTTAAAATTCAGAAAGTGCCAAACACCAGACAAATCACTCCCATTATAATTCTACCTATGCAAATTAAATTTGGAACTAATAATTCCCAGATGGTTATTCAAAAAGAAAAAAGCAACCTAGCTTAATGATGAAGCCAACTACACATCCTCAGAAATAAAAAACAACCATTAGTACTAATTTGAAAACCTCGAGCCTCCTTGGTCCCCTCAAGTGCCTCATCCCTCCAAGGTCCCCTCCCTGGGAAACAAAATTTACTAGACAGGAAATCTCTCGCCCTTCTATCTCTTTCCCCTCTCCTCCCCTCCTCCTGGTGGACTGTTTCCCAGGATGTGGATTAGGGAGTGTGGAGGATTTCAAGAACCACTGCAGCTCCACCAGCCCAACCGTGTGTCGGCTTCTAACACAACAGACAACCGTTTTCTGGCAGCCGCACCTGTCATCCTAAACAGAACTCCTCTTTGGTGTCTCATCAAGGACGAACCAGGGTTGACAGTTGCTCTTTTTCCATTTATTAACATGAACATTTGTGCCGTTCTCTCTCATAATCACACCCGTTTATTCACACTCCATTTTTTTATGCTTCACACTTTCACAGCAGCTGAAATTTGAGCTCAGGGACTAAAGGAACATGCAGAGCCTGAAGCAGAAAAGAAGATGTATGAAAATAAGCTGAGAATACTGCCAGTGGAGCTGGCTTACTCTTCCAGGTTTGACCACCTATGCAGTGTTGGGTGGGCTGCTCTAAGGCACAATGTCCTGAATGACATTACAGCAGCATGACACGTCCTCTGGCGGGCAATGGGAGACAGATGATGTCCTGCTCACCCTGGCTTTACCTGGGTCTTGAAGGACCCAGCATCCTAGCCGCCCAGGACTTGCTGCTCCGTACAAACCACCCACAGCCAAGTCCACCTCACTTAATTGACGTGGAATTTCCCTCCTTTCTCCCACCTTCCTCAGACAGGGCTCCTCCAGCGTGGAAGCTACAAGGTGTAAAAGATGCTCACTGGTGACAGGAGGGAGTGTCTCAGGTGATTCAAGCATCCTTTTAGACGCTGTACTCCAGAACAGTCCCTGATTTCCATCTCCCACTCGAATTACCTGGTGCTGCTTCTGGATGTGGTTCTGAAAGCAAATGAAGCCAGCGCTTCCTGGATCAGACTGCAAACTCCCCCCTTTTCCCAGCCCTATTATTCCTTCTGCCCCCCGGGGCCCCATCCACCTTCTGGTTCTCTACAGCACCGCACGGCACAAACTAAATTCTAAAATCAAACTTCTGTTCCAATATATTTAAATTTGGTACAGGTACAACGCATAAATTCATTAGGAAGGATTTAGAAGTGATTTATTATATGATAAAAATGTAAGGATATAATCTCTCTCGGCTATCAGTGTTTTTAATTTGCATTTATATTCAAATTCAAACTGATCTGCAAAAAAAGCAATCTAAGCATGAAGTTGTGCTGTTTATTTATAAAAAGACCATGTATCTCCCTTGTCCTTGAGTTTACTAATTATCTGAAATGTTATAAAACTATTGCTTTGTGTATTTTGCTTATATTTTTAGGTGCTTAGAAATCAAAATTTACCCTAACGTGCCTTTAATTAATCTTTCCAACTCAGTGGCAAAGTACGATTTTAACACATTCTTGTTTTTCAACAGGTGTATCAGTGATCAAGGACCATAAGCTCATAATAGCTATCTTTGAAAACAATGATTTTCTTTCGGTTTATAGAAGTTAAACATGTTCCTTATAGAAACTTTGGGAGAAGGAGAAGAAAATAAAAGTCACTCCTCCGAATGCCATCACTCAAAAATAATCCCTATTAGACTTGAGAGAAATACACAGAACTGTTCTCAGTTACAAAAAGAAGATGAGTTGCCCAGAGTCACCGCCCCCACCAATGTACAGATGGAGGGGGCAGTGCCTGCAACTTGGAAGTCAGTCTGTCCCAGGAAAGCAAGACAAACAGAAGTCAACTCTTTCCTGGGACAGACATGGAGAAAAAGATCTAAATTAATTGTTAAAACAAAGCTGTCAGCTGTCTGAAGTCTGGGAAACCTGGAAAAACATTCCTCACAGATATTTTTATCCCCTGATGAAATACTATAAATCATGAAATCAACGGGAGAGTTTTCTTGTGAGGCTCAAGTTGCAAAGAGATAAAATAGTAAGTCAAAAAGGAGGAAGCCAGGGTAGCCTTTGATGTGAGCCAGTGATGCCCAGCTGCTTTGTCCCCAAACGAGTCCTGAGCAGGGACCCTCCTGCCAGCCCCACGGGACAGGCAGCTCGTCAGACACATGGAAAAAAGTTTCTCTTCTAAAGATTACTTTCAGATACTCCAGAAGTGAAATTAAGGAAAGACTTAGTTCATGCTTAGAATAATAGGTATATCCAAATATTTTCTTTCTGCTTATGACTAGTTATGCAGATGAAAAGCAAAGTGGACATTTGGGATATTCATTCTAATCTTTTGGCTATTTGGTCTAAATGACACAATGAACTGATTGCTACCTTTTTTACTTTAATGTGTGTTTGTCAAGTCGATGAACTCTACCTGGCCTTTTAGAGCATCAAATTCTGTAAGGATAAAAGCTTCACAGCTCAGGAAGCTTGCGTATGTTTAAGTGACTGAGGAGTTTGTGGCTACAGTAATGGTGCATGCAGGCGCGCACACACACACACACACACACACACATACACTCAAGAACCCTGCACCGGGCTCTATGCTGAGTGCCCTGCAATATGGACTGCTTATTCCTGCAAGCCAGTTACTAGTACAATTGGGTAAGAAAAAAGATGAAAGACATACAGATTGGAAAGGAATAAGTAAATCTCTATTTTCAAATAACATGATTCTGTATGTACAAAATCCTAAAGAACAAAATATGCCACTAAATAATAAATGAGTTTAACCAGAAAATAGAATACCAGGTTGTTATATGAAAAATATATTTCTCTGTACTAATAGCCAAAAATTCCAAAATTGAAATTTAAAAAAGTGATTGTGTTTATAATAACACAAAAAGATAATTAAAAATAAACATAGCAAGAGATTGGCAAAAATGTATCCACTAAAACTCACAAAACTGCTAAGAAACAGATAAATAGAGATGTATCAAGTTCTTTGATTGGAAGACTCAATATTGTCAGTATATTTGGGAATTTTCTCCAAATTGATATATGGCTCCAGAATCATCTCGATCAACATCCCAGCAGGCATTTTATAGAAATTGACAAACTGATTCAAAGTGTACTTAGAAATGCAAAGGAACAAGAATAACAAAATAATTTTAAAGTAAAAGAAGAAAATCAGTACATTTAACATTATCTGGCTTCAAAATTTGCTATAAAATCATAATAATCAGGAGAGTAAAGTATTGGCATAACAATATTCACATAGATCTTTGAGACTTGATTTGTGGTGCGGCATAAGGTCAATTCTAGTGAAAATTCTGTTTGAACTTGAAAAGACATCTATGCACCTGTTTTGGGGTACAGCATTTTGTAGAGGTTCAGTCAAGCTGGTTGAAACTGCTGTTTCAGTCTTCTGTATCCTTAGGGGTTTGTTCCATTAGTTACCAAGAGAGGCGTAAGACAGTCTCCAACTATAATGGTTAATATTTCCAATTTTCTTTCAATTTCGCCAGTTTTTACGTCATGTATTATGGAAGTCTGTCTTCACGTACATAAACATTTGCAATTTTATATAGTCTATCTCTTGCTTCCCTTTTATCATTAGGAAATGCTTTTTTTTCTCGAGCTTTTCCTTACAGTACGTTTTGTCTGATATTTAAGTAGCCATTCTATTTCCGTTATGCTTAGTGTTAGCAGGGTATAATTTAATTTAAACTCTTTTACGTTCTTCCTAGGTATGTCATTAAGTTTAAAGTGCAACTCTTTCAGGCAGCGTATAATTGTATCTTACTTTCTCATTCAGTTTGAAAAGTTAAAACTTTGGTTGAATTGTTTGCTCCATTCACATTTAATGTAATTATTGACGTGGCTGAATTTATATCTGCCTTTCTACTGTTTTTTTTTTTTTTTTGCTTATTTATTTTTGTTCCTCTGTCCCTATCACTAATTTTTTTAGTTTTAAACGAATATTTTTAGTACACATTTTAATTTCTCTTTTTACTTTTCAGCCGTATTCCTGTATATGTTTTTAGTGGTTATTCTAGGTATTACAATATGAATCTGTAACTTATCAAAATCTACTCTAAATTAATATTAAGGTACTTCCGGTAAAATACAGAAAGTTAACAATGTTTTAGCTCCGTTACCCCCTCTCCTTTTTGTCATACGTCCTTCATGCTTATATGTTATAGCACCAAAATACGGTGTCACAGTTTTGCTTTCAACAGGTCTATCTCTTTTAAAGAAATTAAGAGTGGGGAAAAGAAAAAACTATTTCTTTTGGCTTTACCTACGTATTTACTCTTTCTGGTGTACTGTGTTCTATCTTTCACATCTAAGCTACTTTCTGATGGCATTCCCTCTCAGCCTGAAGCACTTTTTTAGCATTTCTTCTAGGGCAGCTCTGCTAGCAATAAATGTGCTAGGTTATTATTTTCCTGACTGTTTGTTTCACTTTTTCTTTTTTGAAGAATCATTTTGCTGGATATTGAATTCATGCCTGATGAGTTATTTTTCCCTTCTTTCAGCATTTTGAATATGCCATCCCAATTTCTTCTTGCCTCCACTGTTTCTAAGGAGAAGTCAGACATTAATTTTATTGTCCCATTGTGTGTAATGAGTTGATTATCTCTTGCTGTTTTTAAGATTTTTTTCTTTATATTTTTCCTGCAGCATTTTGAGTGTTGTGTTTCTAGGTTTTATTTTCTTTATGTTTATTCTATTTTAGGTTCATTAAAATTCTTAGATCTGTAAGTTAGTTTTTCGTCAAATTAGGGGAGTTTCATCTATTAGTTTTTGAAATAATTTTTCTGGCTCTTTCTCTCCTCTTCCACTGGGACTCCAAATACATAAATGTTGAAATTTTTGTTATTGTCCCAGAGATCTCTAAAAATATACTATCTTTTAAATATTTTCTCTGTTTTTGTATAAGGTGATTTCTATTGATCTATCTTCCAGTTCACTGTTTTATTTTTCTTCTGCCATCTTGAATCTGCTATTTGACATCTATTAAATTTTACATTTCAATTGTTGCACTTATCCCAGTTCTAAAATTTCCATTTGATGATTTTTTAGTTTCCATTTGTGTATTGAGGTCCCATATTTGTCCATATATTATTATCATATTTTCCATAATTCTTTGTACAGTTTTTAAATATGAGAAAATATATGTAATAAATACAAATATCCGTTTGCTAAATCCAAGGTCTGAGCATGCTTGGAGTCAGTTTTTACTGACAACTTTTTTCTTATTTTGTGATGCACTTTCCTATTTCTTTGAATGTCTCATAATTTTTGCTTGAAAACTGGACATTGTAGAGAGTGCATTTGTAAAGTTCTGGATTCTGCTTTGTCCTTCTGAGGGTTTTTGATTTTTTCTTTTAATAGTCAGTTGATTTACCTGCAAATAAACTATGAAATCACTGTTGTTTCTGCTCATAGGTTTTTAAGACTGAATCCATATGGGACCCCCCGTACTTGTGTAGTATAGTGGTCAGATAATAATTTCAGCAGGTGTTACACTTTTCACTTCAAGCTAGTAAAGCTTCCATGATTGGCTGCCAGTCTGTGTGGGTGAGGAGCACATGCAAAGCAATGCAAATTCATGAGTCTCCCGGCTTTTGCTTTTTCTCAGTCTCCTTGGTGTCTCCCATCAGCATGCGTAATTTTGCAGTCACCTGTGAGTGTACGGGGAGTTTATTATCTCAATCCTTCTATTGCTTTCCTGCTTCCAAAATCTCCACCTAAGTTTTTAGCTGCTCTGCCTTCACTTCAAACCAAGTTTGCCACCCCCAGCAGATGGAGTTTCAAGTTTTTGCTGCCCGATCTGGATGGAGACGCCCACAGGCAGGAAGACTATATGTCATCATTCTAACCTAATCCAGTAGCAGCTTTTCATGAGAAAATGTTCCTCACAGCATTGCCTACTTTTGGTCATTTCTTAGTGTCCTGAAATTGTTGTTTTTAATATTTTGTCCATGTTTGTTCTTCTGTTCTCTGACAGGAATTGCCAAGCCTCTTCACACCATTATTCCTGGAAGTGTAGTCCCCAAACCCACAGTTTATAATAATCTTCATGAGAAAAATCCTGATTTATTGAGGCACAGTGTTTTTCATATTTTATTTTCCCAACACAAAAAAAATGAAATAACGTATGTGTAATAAATTGAAATAATTTTCCCCCAAAGTATTGACCTAGCTTGAAATAATTACAGCTAAACATAACATTTCTTGCATGTTAATCAATGTTCTAAGTACTCACTTAATCATAAATCACTTAATCTCCATGTAAGGAAATCATATAAGAAAAACATTACCTTTACCTTTTTACAGATGTGAAACTGAGGCACAGAAGTGAAAATTAAGTTATACAACTAACAAGTAAAGAAACCAGAACTCAAACCCAAACGTTCTGGTTCCCAAGTCCTTGCTTGAACCATTGCACTCCTCCACCTCTTCAGTTCCTGAAACTGTGACTCAGGAAGACTCAGTACCAGCTCTCCCAGGGCACACCTCAGTCCTGCATCCACACTTCCGCTCTGCCGGTTTACATCTTTGTGCTGGCTTCTTCCTTGATAATGTCTACAAGATCCAGACTAATTAGATTCCTATGTTTTACATGCAGAAATGGGAAGCCTGTGTGTTTGTGCATTTTTACAGTTTGCATGTACTGTATTTCAACGCTTAGAATGTGACAAAAATGAATATCTGTGTTATGTGAAAGCATGATATTGACTCATGAGGTACATACTAAGAATGCCCCTTGATGATAACACCATGGAAACATCACAGCTGAGTTTTTTCAAGCAGCCCTGAAACCAAGGCTCAGAACATTGGAGTGGATTCACTGAAAGAGAAATGTGTCCTATCTAGGTCTATCCCACTTGGCATGGCTGCAAAATGTCAGCCAAGAAAGGGAAAGAGGGCATGTGTGTATGTACAATGTGCGCAAAGGAGGCATGAGGAGAACAGAGGTTGAGATCGAATCTTTTGCAACTAAAAGCAGGCAGAGGGAACTTATTTGTTCTGCAGTATACAAATTCTCAGTGCTTCCTTTGAAACAGTGGTCTGTCTAGCCTGTGATGTGATTGCATCATGTCTGAAATCAGATCATCTAAAAAGTGCCCAGGTAATTTTCAGGTCATTTTGAGAGTACAGAGATGGTTCAAGAGGACTTGTATCTAGCTGCCCAAACTTCTTGCTCATGCATTTTGTGTGAAGGATATTTTTCCCTGCTGAGTTCACACTTATGATTCCAGTAATGTGCTTAATGAAGCTTGTGAAAGCTTTATCTATCTTATTGATTTTCTAAAAGCCAGATTTGGATTTATTATTTCTTTTCAGCTATTGTTTTCATTGTTTCATATTGCATTATTTTTAATATCCTTTTATTTATTTCTTTTTTATTTTTTGTTTGCATTTTTTTGGCCTTTTTCTTAATTGAGATAAGCACAAGTATTCTTTATATATAGTTTCTCTTCTTGAATAACAGTAAAAGTTTTTATAGATAACTTTGATTTTGCTCCATAAGTTTTGATATAAAATATTCATTTTACTGTTTCCTAAATAATTCTAATTTTAATTTTCTCTTTAATCCATGAGTTATCTAAGAGAGTGGTTCTCAATATCTGAAGAGTCAAGGATTTTTATCTTTTATCACTTATTTCTAATTTTTATTAGCTCATAGTCTGAGAATGTGCACTAAAAACCCTCAACTTTTAATGTTGATTTATGGCTTTTATAGCTAAGTAGATATGAATTTTTGTAAAGATCCATATGTCTACATACAAAACACTCTCTAAAGAATGCACTTTTCTCTATACACTTATTATTTATTTATACATTTATAAATTTTTAATTAACTTTTAAAATTAACCTATGTTCTTATTTTCTTTCCAGGGGAAATATCTGACTGAGCGATGTTTATAAACGTCTTTCACCATATTCACATTTGTACTTAGAGTATTTCTCTACATGTTCAATGATAAGTTTTTTGGTGCATTACGTTTATTACTGATATATTTTATTCATAAATTGGGACTTTTGCTTTTGAGATAATATCCCTCTGTATTATTTAGAGTTTTCAATCTTAAATTCCACCCTGTCTGACATTAATATTGCTTCTACAGCTTTCCTCTTTCTTGTTCTCACTCCCCATATCACTGATTGCTAATACCAGTGGCTGAGAGTTTGACAAACAATAGGGTATGTTCATGGTCCCAAAGCATCTCTCTACAACTGACTTGATTACAAGTGGGAAAATAATAACTTTTTGGTGGGAAAACCTGTTGGACAACATTTTAATGAAATCATCAAAGATAATTTTACCAGCAAAGAGACAAAGGAACATTCTGTGGCTCTTATTATGCTGCATAGAGAAGGACGCATCACTTCTGTGGTGTTGCTGCAGAACGCGGAATAAGCTGAATCAACGACGAGGAAGTGTGAAACAAACCCAAACTGGAGGTCACACTACAAAATAACGTGCCTGAATTCCTTCAAACTGTTACTGTCCTGAAAGACAAAGAAAAGTTGAATTCTTCCAGATTGGAGGAGGTTAATTAGGTATGATGATTAAATGAAATGTGTGATCCCAAATTGGATCCTGAACAAGAAAAATTTGCTATAAAAGACATTATAGGGACAACTGGTAAAATGTGAATATGGAACATGGATTAGATAAGGCGCTGTGAATTTCCCAATTTTGATCATTTTATTGTGGTTATGTTAGAAAATATCCTTCTTAGGGAATTCACACAGAACTATTTAAGGGTAAAGGGCCACCATGTGTATAACCTTCTCTCAAAAATAGTTCAGAAAAATATTATAGATACATACAGAGAGAATGATAAAACAAATGTGAAAAAATGACAACAACTGATGGTTCTGATGAAGCTTACACAGAAAGTTCTTTATAATATACTTACATCGTTTCGTTGAAATTTTATCAAATAAAATGTTTACCAAAAAAGAGGAAGTTGTACACATCCATATTTTAATTGATTTACTTGATTTTATTCCTTCCATCTTAGCCAGGTTTATTGGCTCTGTGTGTGTTTTCCTTTTCCCTTTTCTGTATTTTTGCTGCTTTGGTCAACTTGCCACAGCTTCCCTGTTGATCTCAGTTACTTTGAAGTTACCAGGTATTTCCCAAGCTGCCAGCGGATGCCTTTCATTTCCCCACAGTTATAATTCTATACAGACTTCTAGATGATTAGTGAAAGAAAGAGACCGTCTATTTGTTCCACCTGGGGCACGATAAAGAGCGCCCCTTCTCCCGCACCCTGCGTGAAACATAGAGAACACTTCTACCTCTTGTTCCTAACCTTACAGTTGTTGTCTTAATTGATGTCACCACTCTGCTCCCAGTCACCAAGCCAGGGATCTTATTGTCATCCTCCACTGCTCTTTTCCTCTCAGTTGTTCCACACCAACTTATGTAAACTCCACCTCAGTCACATCCACCAAAGTAAGCACTTCTCTGTTGCCAGGCCGCGGCCCTCATTCAAACCCTCGCTGCTGTCTCAATATTCTGATACGCTCCTCCTGTCCTCCTTCAGCTCCATCTTCCGCCTGGCCCCTGAGTGAGGTTCTGCATGCCAATACCTGCTCATGTCACTTCCTGACTTTAAAACTCGGTAGATCCCCATTGTCTGAGGGTGAAGTTCAGGTGAAAATGCAGGTCATGATGCATCCTCGATGTGCCCCATGAGCCATCTCCTTCCACTCTGGCTCAGGGTTCTGCTACCCTGGGATCTGACCACCCCAAGCTCCTAGGGCCTCCATTCTTCCTGGGTAGTTGGGTCTCTCCTTGGAAAGCCCTTCCTCACCTTCACTATCTGTCCCACCCCCCTTTACCCCGTAATATCTAAACCAGCCGCCCCTTCCTCTGAAGTGCTCTCCCTGGGTGTCCCCCACAGAGTCCTTACTCCCGTGCCCTTTTATATCATTCACCCTCTGTAATTGTAACGATGGGGGCTCCTCCTAGCAGAGAGGTGCCATATTAACCCTGGCTTCCCTGGTGCCTAGCATAGTGCTTCAGTAGACGCTGGGTGAACAAATGCCTGAGTGGATGCACACCGGGAAAGCTAAATTGCGGAATCGGGAACCACTGACCAGGACATGCTCTAGTAGGAGGCAGGGTTTGCCTGGGGTTTTTGCGGTCTCTACTGGAATGCAAAGCCAGTCCTGTGCTCACCTTCCGGGCTGACCTCAGTGCCTCTTCTTGCCGTTTACTCATCTTGCTCACATTGAAAGTACTGCCCAGAGGGATGGCTTTCTTTGTGTCCGCAGTATTTGTTTTCCTTTCAAAACAACCGCTTGAGGAAGACATTAAAACTGGTCTCATCATGAACGTCAGGGCTGCTAAAACAGGTTAGGGGTGCTGAAGAGGCAGCTGAAAAAGACTCTGGACTTGCTGATTCCACCAATCAGCACCCCCACCAAGGGGAGAAGGAGAACTCTGGGAAAGACCCCTGGATGCAGGCAGCCTGTGGTATGAATATCATGAACACAACACGCCAACAACAATTTTTGATACTTTTTCCAGTCTAGGCTGCGCTGAGCTTGCTGTATATCCTGGGGTCTCTATCAAACCCAAATCAAAGAAAACAACAGATTACATTGCAATAAATTAAATGGGATTAAAACAGAACCCACAGAATGATGTAGTGATTTCTAGTTTGAGGGTATAAAGGAAGAAGGGGGGGCAGCTTCTTAATGGAGCTTCTGATGGCCATTAAATGTAGGAAGCAGCCATTTCCATAAATTATGGAAATACGCACTGGTCTCAAGTGCATCTCGTTTTCATATTGTTTTGCTGCCTTAATGACAGAGGCTACTCTGGTGACATCTGTTTGGGGGAACCATCTCTTTCTCTTGTGCTTCATTAGAAATTCAGTGGCTCTCGTTTATAATGAGTGTGGATGTTGTCTGGAAATGGATGTGTGTCATTGTGTCACTATGTGGGCCATTATGTCTGAGTTGAAATGGTCCATCCACAGAACATATTATGATATGACCCCGGAAAATTATCCTGATGGTGTGATAGCAGATGCAGTACACCACGTAGATGGACACGCATGGCGTGAAAGGCCAGAGGAGGCGAGGATTCCTGGGACCATATAGGATTTGATCCTATATGGGCGGACATTGTGTTTACCATCCCCTAGCAGCAGCATGAATTCAAAGGGTCTGATAGAAACTGTGTTTAATGAAACTTTAAGAAAAGCCTGAATGTATTCCCCACAGTAACAATACTATATTTCTTCAAACCACAGCATGCCCAGAAATTACACCCCAGCCGTCAAATGCCAAAACGCTGAGATAAACGGAGGGAAAGTCTGGTGATCTGCTGGAGTGAGGTCATCCTCAGAGAGCTGCCATTTGTTACAGCGGCAGGTGTGAGCTCCACACTGGCTCTGGGACTGCAGGTGAGAAAGAACAGGAGGCGGAGGAGAAAGGAGTGGAGTGGAGGACCAAAATCAGGAGGAAGCCTGGAGAGCCAGCAGAAGGAGCTGCGTCACCGCCTCCACTCTCACTGACCACAAGGGGTGCCCCAGGGCGTCCAACTGAGCACACACTGTAACACGGCCCTCGCCTTCAGAGAGGACCCCAAAGACAAAATCAGGAAGCGACTCCTGTGGGTGAGGTGTGAGTCCAGGTGAGACGGCTTGCCTGAGTTCTACCTGTGCCAGCTTATTCTGCTACTTTGAGTTCTATATTTTAGTACGAATTTTGTAGGTCTTTGTATTATTTTTTCCAGTGTGTAATGTGTCAACCTGAACTACAAAGAAAGAAAGTGGATAATTATAAGATTTTTGATTTCTGAAGAAGTGAGAACACTGTGTTGCAAACTAGCCGGGCTACTGGCTATAAAACACTTAACACAGAATCGAAATAAACCTTCCGCTTTTGCTTCATTTCCTGACTTACGTGATGCCCTCCTCTTTCCCTATACTCCTGCTTCTTCAACCTCATCTTCTCACAGGTGCACCCACACGTGTGCATACACACAGCCTCATATACATGCACAGACACACCCTCATATACACATGCCCTCCTTGTCCCTCCCTTGCCTGGCATGTCACGGTGCCTGCTCTTTGCCAGGCTAGTCCGGTTGGTCATAGATGGACTAACCTCTGTTTGAGCTCCAGTCAGGAGAAAGACCAGAGGTTAACTTTCACAGGGTAGATTCTGGGCTGCCATCTGATCCCTCTGTCCTGGCCCCCTCAAACCTCCTTTCCTTCTTGGAGCCAGCCTGTCCCACAGACCTGGCAGTTCTGCATTGCAAGGGCAGATTCCATCCTGAAGGGAGACAGATCTGAGGCTGACTTTCCTTGCTGCCACTCATCTAGCTTGCCATTTGATCCAGGCATGCTGCTGAGCTAAGTGTCTCCGACTCCCTCTCCAAGTCAGCCAGAGAGACCGCTCAGGGCAGCAGCACAGGCAATGGCGGGAGTGCCTGAGTCCCTGACACAAGGGGTGACCTGAGGAAGTGAGCCGGCCTCTCTAGTGCTCTCCTGTTAAATATGGAGGATGACAATGCATGCCTCTCCCTCTGAGGTGTAGAAGACCAGCCAGCCGAAAGCGTTGACAAACCAAATACCTGGGGCCCAATGGCTAACTGTCACATTGGAGTAGAGCAGCTCGTTTATATTTATAACCACCCTGGCATTACAGAACCATTGGGAAGAGTATTTTAAATGAGGAAAGTGAAGTGCCACGCCCAGGAAGTGATTGATGAATCCTTAAAACAAGTGTGTGTGTATGTGTGTATGTGCACATGCGTGCTTCTGGTGCTGTTTGACAGACTTCTCTTTTCCTTTTCAGGCTTCAAATAACTGATTGCAGGGAGACTGTGTTCTACTGGAGAAACCTCTCCTGCTCATGTTTCATCCCTCTGAGGTCCACACAGCCTCTCGGGAACAAACAGATCTTAGCACTCGTTGCTAAGAACCTCTCTGTGCACTTCCTCCCAGGACAAGAGGAATTGAAATAAAGCCATGTCCACACCAGAGTCAGACACAGGGAAGGCAGCGCCGTGTTCTCTGCACAAACCCCGGAGTTTCAACGACCCTGCAGTTTGAGAGGTCACGTGGTTCAAAGGTGGCGTTCCAGACCAGCTTCCTTATCTGCAGCAAAGATGCCCTTGTGGCTGCCCTGGAGGGTCTGTGGGTCCCCCACATACACAAGCCATTGGAGACCTGCCATGTTTCCCAGGACAGTAGCCCCTGTTCCGAACGTCAAATGTCTTCCCACTCCTACAGTTCCCTTGAGATGCAGATTCATTGCTACTTGAGAAGCTCCAGGAAGTTGGGTCTTTGAGGTTCCAGGCCCTTTTCCCCTGTCCCTGTTGCTAGGATGGGGGAGGCGGCCCTGCGCCCAAAGCCCCGGCAGTCCTGCCCCAAAGAAGACTTGACCCTGCTTCAGCTTGCTCATACTCCCTGCCCAACCAGATTGTCCTGGCAAAGGTGTGCATTACAGATGTCCTGCCTCAGCACCAGGATTGGGACAAATTAGAGGGAACACATGTGCAGACATAAGAAGTGACCCTGGGCCTCTGGGCGCAACCAGAGAGTTCTGCTCCCAACATCCCACCTGTGGGCACAGACATCCCACTTCACTCATAACAACTTCTGTGAGTGTTTACTCCCCAGGCCAGTGGTTTCTGTAGCCTGGGATGGGCCTCATACTTGTTGACACAGGACACTTGTAGGACATCACCCAGGACAGTGAGATGCATGTGTGGACATTGGTGTAAAGGGTAGCAGGTTGAATAGACACTTCTTGTGTCTATGAGTACTTCCATATAGGTGGGGCACGTCACTTCATGGGGCATCTCCTAGCTCCATGGGCTTGGCCAATTCCGGCCAGTACTGCAAGGACCGAGGCTGTGTGGTCTCCACCCTGTCTCCCACAGGTGCAACCTGGGGGCCCCTTTCTTCAGCCTCCTGACCCCACTCCCCTCATTCACAGCTTTGGCCCTTCTTCCTGCCCCGGGATTTCCTCAGGGACACTGAGGCCCCTGACAAACAGGACCTGAAATTCCCGAGGGAAGGATGTTTGAACCACGTAAGATGGGCAGCTGAACTCCCGCTTTCCTCAGGGTGAGAGCACTGATATATATGGAGTGATTAGTAGCTATTGACATGGAGAGGCAGCCCTGCGCTGGCTCTCCCTCCATCCCTGCCTCACCTGCCTTTGCCCCTCTCCAGCCTCCTTATTAGCATTGCTGCAATATGCCTTTGACTGTGCCTTCCAGACATAAACTGGTGGAAGTCAAAGTGTGTAGTGCTGCCAGTATTACCTGCATATTTGACTTCAAGTCTTACCTCTAAGAGATTTGTTACAAGGTTGTTTTACCGTAAAATTCTTAGTTGCCAAAAAGTCATGTGCTTTATTTCCTGCCACATTTACAAGAGCTGATAGCATGAGGCTCTCACAAACAGTCCTTTTTGCATAATTCGCTTGGCAAAGAGGGCCTGAGGTCTCAGAGCCTGAAGCTTCTGGATAGATAGGAAACAAGCAGTAAAGGACAGAGCACAGCTATTCTTCCCTTGATTCGGGTCACAGACTCCGGGGAGCGTGGCGCAGGTTGGGTTAGTTTCAAAGAGCTAGACCTCCTCCTGGATTCCTGGTGAACTTATGGTCACTCCAGTCCTTTGCTCTTTTTCCTCTTTCCCTGGACTGGCAAGCTGGCTCTTGGCAGACTGCGCTGGTACAGTTCCAGTTTGTCTGTTTAAACTCGTTAAATTGCATTAACAGGTTATTCTGGAGTGCTTATTGTAATACCAAGGAACCCTTCTCCTGAGGCCCGGTGTCCGAAAAAAAGGAAAAGAACAGAAATGTCCCCCTTCCCTGAATACCGTTGCCCTACAGTGTTCATCACAGGCTCGGTGGTCTCCAGATTCTAAGAAAGGAAAAATGTTTTCACTAAACTATTTTAGAATTCTGCATTATTCTAACAATCAGTGTCAAAAATTTTAAGATCTCCTCAGAGCTGATAATTTTAAGCTGTATTTCTCTCTCTCTCTTATGGGTCCTTCAAGTTGGTTTAGTCACCATTGTTTAGTACTCTTATATGGTACTGGTGCATTTCTCTGGAGAATTTGAAAATAATGCAATCCCAGTAACCTTCGATTGTATGTTGGAATAGTCCAAAGCAGATGATATGTTTTACTAAAAGCCATTCTAGCCTCATCTGACTCATGTGTGTTGTTATATATATATATATTTGTAAGATATATATGTAAAAACATACATATATATGTAAGATATGTATATATATGTAAAACATGTACACACATTTATAAGACGTGCATATATATGTAAGACATACATACACAGTGTGGTTGCAGCTGGAGTGTGTGCACATTCTCTCAGCAATGCCCTCCCATGTGTGTTACGCACGGGAATCCTGATCACACCCGGCTGCACAGGTAGCCATATGTAGCGTTGTCTGAAAGAATGACCTCTATAAACCCAATCTTGAGATCAGTTGATCCTGCGTCCCGTCAGATTCTCCCAGGAAAGCCCAGAGAACTTCATGAGGGGGGAGCCATGCACAGCAAGACCCAAACAGACTGCACAGCTGCTGTCTAAAATGGCCTGTGGCTGCCTGTGTTCTAGCCAAGTGCCTTCAGCATAGCCATCCTGAAAGCCATCCACTGAGAAGAACTCTCCTGCACAATCTTACATCATAAAGTTGGAAGCAGAATGAATCCCCCATCACTGAGATCAGGAAATAGCTGACAGTCTCACCAACCTGAGACCGGGGAAAAGATAATTAGTGTTTTCTGCCCATTGTGTAAGTAAGTTATATGCATTTTTGCAAATAAAATAACAGATTTATTCTATAAAAATACCGCATTGATCCAGTATTATCAGGAAATGAAAAGCTTCATGTGAATCAATTCTTCAGTTAACTGAAGTATATACCCCTTCCTGAACTAATATCTCTTTTCATCTCTTTTTGATATTTCTCTCCAAAAATGTAGCACGCATGTTCCTACCTTCTTAGGGAGAAGCTGCGGAACTGGCTTTAGTCTTCTCCTGATGCTCAAGATCATTACAATGAAAATGTTAATACAGCGCCACATCGGCTGGTGGGATCCTCGTGTCAGGCTGTCACCGTCACTACCCTGCCTATCATCATGCTTCTCTCCACCAGTCTCCCAATTTCCGCTGCTTCAGGGCTCAGTGCTCTGAGGCGGGACAGCAGACCATGCTCCATACTCAGCACAGCACACTAAGTAAGATTTGCGTAAAATCTGGATGAGGCTCAGGCTTTGGGGGAGCTGTTTTAGGGAGATCAGAGATCTCTTTGATTATTTTTTCGTGGCAAGCTTGTCCCACAAAGACAAGGCTGGGATATGACCTCTGATGGGCAGGGTTACTGTACACCAGTGACCATCGACCTTGGCTATACATCTGAAGAAATTTAAGGAACACTGGTGCCTGGTCCCACCTTGCATGGTCATAATTTAGTTGGTTGAAGATGCAACCTGAGCATCAGGACTTTTTAAAGCCTACCAGGCAAATATAACATGCAGCTGACTTTGAGAACCTCAGTGTTAAAACATGTCTTGTGGAAACCAGGCTTTTATGGATAGGGGTAAATTTGGTCTGGGTTAGTGGATGTTCTTTATAGGTATTATGAGTTGAACTGCATCCTCCTCAAAGTCCATAGGTAGAAATCCTAACCCCCAGTGCTTCAGAATGTGACTTTATTTGGAAATAGAGTTGTTGCAGATGTAATTAGGTAAGACGAGGTCATATTGGCATAGATAGGCTCCTGATCCAATATGACTAGTATCCTTATAAGAAGGGGAAATTTGGACACAGAGACACACACAGGAAGAACACAACATGAAGATGAAGGCTGAGATCAGAGTTACGCTTCTACAAGCCAAGAAAAGACAAAGATGTCAGCAAACCGCCAGAAGCTAGGCGAGAGGCATGGAGCGGAGCGGATTCTCCCTCACAGCCCCAGAGGAAACCAACACTGGCAACATCTTAATCTCGGACGTCTAGCACCCAGAACTACGAGACAACACATTTCTGTGTGTAAGTAACCCAGTTTGTAATACTTTGTATTGTAAAACTAATACAGTAGGCATGGCTATAAAGTCTCAGAATTTATATCTTGTGCAGGAGACACACTCTTGTATTGGGCATCTGCTATACATCAGATCCAATGGAGGTATTGAGAAAATATGCTGGGCATTCAGGACTAAGAGAAGAAGCTTTGTTCTTCAATTTACCTGGTAAATTTTGTTTAACATAGTCAAATCAGATTGCTTTCCAGATAAGCAATGACCCGTGAGAGTGAGGGTTTCAGACACAAGATCACAATAACATTCCTTCCTAAAGTTTGCATGTGCAAATGGCATGGGAAGCTGTGTGTCTAATTCACAGTCATAAATGTAAAATGTACAAAAATTTGCCTTGCAAAAATATTTCTGCTCCAGATGCGGAGTTTACAAGAATTTCTATTGCTGTATAAACTATAATCTTACAAAGATTTTATATCAAATACTATTGGATCAATTTCATTTTAGGATCAGTTCAAAATAGTATTTCAGACTACTTATCTATGACAGAAAGATAATTTTGTGTAGTTTCTAATATAACCACTGGCTTTTAATAAAACGTACCTTGCACAGATACTGCTACTTGTTAATGTTTTGTGGAAGTCAGTATATAGATGTAATTCTCAATTGTCATTAAATAAAACAGGAACTGCTTTGGGAAAACGAAAATAAAATATTTTTTCTTAAGAGAAAAACTGACATTTCATAAGCAGGCATACTTTTACTATTTTCTCTGAGTATTTTATCAGATTACTGATATACAATAAACAGAAGATGTTGCTGAAATTCAAGTAACTTTATTTTATAACATTTTCTGCTGAACTTTTCCAAACATATCATTTGAATGAAAGAAGATACTGGAATTGTTAAGACAAGGTCAGGAAAGGAATATTGGGATATGCTGATTCCTGAGCTGGTCTCTGGAGACTGCGTGCTTCCTGGGATAGAGGATAGGGCATGGGGCCCCAAGAGAAGGAATGAAGGCTTGTGAACCAAGTCTCCTATATCCAAGGGACATGAGCCTTCTGGAGCAGCTGACTGGAAGAGCCAATGGCTTTGTCCAGTGTGTGAGAAAATGAGTCAGGATCATGAAGGAACTGTACATAATACCGCTCAGTCCATAATGAAATAAAGCAAATTATAGACATTGTGATGATCAATATTTGGATATGCCTTGGGGCTGGCCCAGTGTCATATTAGTTAACTTCCCATGCTCCGCTTCAATGGCCCAGGGTTCACAGTTTCGGTTCCCTGGTGCAGACCTACCTCCACTTGTCAAGCCGTGCTGTGCTGGCATCCCACGTAAAATAGAGGAAGATTGGCACAGATGTTAGCTCAGTGACAATCTTCCTCAAGCCGAAAAAGAGGAAGGTTGGCAAGAGATATTAGCTCAGGGCCAATCTTCCTCACACACACACACACAAAACGATTTGGGTACTCCTTGACCTTTACCTAAGTAATCTGAAGATAAAAAACTATTAATATGGTGTTTCTTTAGAAGCTTCTTTATAATTTAACATTTTTACTTTCTTAGTCAGCCCTATATATGAATCAGAATCAATGAATATTTATATTTCAAAATTGCTGTTTCCTGTCATCTCTCCAAATAATTAAGGTATTTCCTTCTTGATAAGTGAAGAAGGACCTGGGTTCTACATGTGAAGAACTGACTGCCCTAATGCAGAACTCAGAACCGAAAGGGAGAAAACTATAAAGAATATTCTGGAACTCCAATAGAAATATGTGGATTCTGATAGGGAAGGAAAGGGTATTTCAGAGGAAGGCAATAGATTTATCATCAGCCTGTTTCTTCCTTTAACATGAGCTTAAACTTAGCATCTGCTTCTATCCGTGTTGAATGACTTTCTGGAGACAATCAAAATCAGCTAACTGCATTTAATCTGATTCTAATGTTGGCTCTCTTTTCTTGGACAAGTCATAAAGATTCCTGTCCTGGCTTAGGTCCTGATTTCCCTGAGTCCATGGAATATTCCAGTGCCTGTAAAGAATGGTCTTTCCATTCCATTCAAGGTTTATATCATTCAGGGTCTACTTGTTAAGTCCCTGCTCTACACAAAGGGTTACAGTTGACACTGGAAAAGTAAGGTCTGGAGATAATATGGCCTTTGCTCTCAAGAAGTTTACGATCTAATGAGAAGTTGAGATGTTATGCACAAAAATACAGTTCAAGGAGAAAGTGATCAATCTCTAGGAAGGAGTTATATAGAAGTGATTTGGAATTTCAAAGGATGGAAAGAATTAAAACAGAAAGTTACAGTAGGCATCGATGGCTGCCTTGTATGCATCACTTCTCTTTTCTCTTGCACAGAAGACGCTGGCGTTCCTTGGGGAGGCTGATTCCACCCCCATTCTTAGTTCTTGAGCTTTACAAAAAAAGGCAATGGGCCAGATTTGTCCTGTAAACAAATTTCTGTTAATATCACTTTTGCCAATTATTTCTCAATGTGTGACCAGTGCACACATATCAAGTCAGTGAGTCCTCTTCTATACTTGTTTCTCCTCTTTCAGCAAAGATAACAGACACAGTATCTATCACATAAGACATCTAGTAATTCCCGGTAATTCTGCATGAAATTCTGACACGCACCTCAAACTGCACACTGCTGAAGAAAGCCTCCTGAGTTGGTTGACAGTCGGTGGCTCACTGGCGTCATTCTATCTGAAGAAAAGGCAAAATGCAAGTTTTTCAGGTTTACTAGACATCTACTACCTGCCAAGTCCTTCACTACTCACTAGGGCCGCCCTAGTGTCCTTCTCCACGTATTAATAGGCAATGAATACAACAAGGAAGTGAATTATTCTGTAAAATGCAGCCCAGCTTGGGAGGGTATCAATTCCTTTTTCTGAAGGTGAAGAATTAGAGACGTGTTTCTTTAACTTTGTCGATTTACACAAGCTCCTATCTGTGGGGAATCGGGGACACAGGTAGGACAAAAATGTGGCCCAGTCTGTGTTGGGTTGGTCAAGATGAACTCCACCAAATCCTGGGTTTTGCCTGCATCTTATGCAATGAGCCCTTGTTTTTGGTTGACCAAAATCTTATAGCCATGTTTTGAAACATGAGTCACACTTTCCATTTGTTTACCATACTCTGCAATGTTCTTGGAATGACCACGGAAACAAAGTTCAAGCCCAGAATCCCCTCAACATTCCCCTAAACACACCCCATCTGCTGGTGCCCAAAGCAACACTGCTTGACAGAAGAGGCTCTCAATGTCGTCTGTGTGTGGGACATACCATCTCCATGGGGTTCACCAATTTGTTCAAATTCTGTGTTTCTAATAAGTTCTCATGCAATGATGCTCCTGCCAGGCTGGGCCCCCATTTTGAGTAGCAAGACTCTAGATGCTCCAATTAGCCTAAATAAAATGAAATATGCATTTATATACAGATCTTTGACATGTGTTTTAGGGGATATTAAACATGTTTCTATAAAATTCAACTTTCATGCTGCAAACTTAGCATCAAATCAACCATCTATTTTTTTTTTCTGGAAAGAGCACCTGAGACACCCTAGGACACTGGCGCTCCATGCCAGCAGCACATTACAGTCACCTGGGAGGAAGGCAGCGGAGGGAAGGAGACTTTAAGAAACACAGGTGCCCCGGCCACACTCCTAGATAAGTTAAAGCAGAATCTCTGCGGGTGGGACACAGCCTTCACTGGGCAGAGGCTCGCCAGGTGACTTCAACGTGCACTCAGGTTGAGATCCACCACCTCTAACCTCTGGGACTCTACGGCAGGCATTACTACCAGCCACTCCACGTGAGACGTTAAAACCAAAGTAACTTCCTTATATTAGTCACCAAAAGCACTTAGTAATTAGCAAACTTTTCCTTAAAAATTCCCAATGGATGCTCTTTCCAAAAACTCTGCCTCCACTGACAGCTGAACAAGGGAAAATTTTTCCTAGAAATCGCCAATATCTAGTTTTGCCACTGTAGAATTGGATAAAATAAGTAAATTGAATTTCAATTTGCAGGGTTCTGTCTTTATTTTAATCTCGAAATTTTCTATTTCTTAACATTATTTGGATATTCTTTCCTTTCCCTAGAAGAGAGGCACTCATTTTAAAAGGATCTCTCTGGTAACAGGCTTGAGTTCATATGTCAAAGAGCTCTGAATGGTCCCAGGAGACAGTTTGACAGATGAGTAAGTGTACTGCTCCATGCCATTTCGTAAGTGGAGCCAAGATCCCCTCAAAGTAGAATGTGAGAGAGATGGGAGCAATTAGAACCAAAGGCCAAGTCATCATTTAGCTGCCATGCTTTGGAACAAGAGCAATGTTTTGCTTTTTGATGCCAAAGGAGCAGGGTAGCCTGAAAGAAGTGGAATGTTGATGAGCAGAAACCCTGCAGTTCCACTCCTACGTACGTACTCCAGAGAAATGGGAAATCAAGCCTGCACGTGTACACATATGGTCATAGCAACACTGTGCACAACAGTCAAAAGGCAGAAACAACCCCAGTATCCAGCAAGGGATGAGCGGATCAACAAATGGTGGTCTAGCCACACAATGGAATAGTATTCAGCTTTAGAAAGGAATAAAGTACTGATACACACTACAGTGTGGTAGAACCGCAAAAGTGTTAAGTGAAACAAGCCAGAACAAAAAGCTATGTGGGAAATATCCAGAATAGATAAGTCCATCCAGACAGACAAAATGCAGACTGGAGGTTGCCGGGGGCTGGCAGGAGGAGGAGGAAATGGGGAAAGCTGCTTAATGGAGAAGAGGTCTTGCTTGTAGGGATGGAAATGCTTTGGAACTGGTGGTTGCACAATATTGTGAATGCACCAAGTGCCACTGAGTTGTTTATTTTAAAATGGTTACTTTTATTACGTGAATTTCAAAAGATTATTTTTTAAGATATGGAAAATATTTGGTTTATCCAATGATAATATGTCTCTAGAGAAAAACAAAGACAGAAAGGCAGATGGAGAATGTTGGTGAGGGTGACACTTTTAAATAGGATGGTCAGGGGAGGGCATCTCTAAAAGCTGAATTTGGGCAAACCCTAAGGGGTGAGGGAGTGAATCTCGTGGACATGTCTGAAAAGATCACTCCAGGTGGAAGGAAGGGAGCGGAAAGGCGCCCAGCTGGAGTGCTCCTGAGGGTTTGAGGAACCACAGGGCAGCCAGGCTGGCTGAGTGCATACGCCTAGAATTCTGATTTTAAAAGGCTCGGAGGGACTTAGGAGGTCTGTTGTGCTGAGTACTAAAAGGAATCCAGAACGAATCAAATAGAGGTTGGAAACAGTGGGGAAAATGAGAAATACACCAAATTATATGTAAAAGATCAAGTTTAAGTCTTGTTCCGAATCGGGTTACACCACTTTTCCAGCTTGATTAAAACTTATTACTTGTTTTAATAATGATCTAATAATTATAGAAATGGCATAATTGGGTTATAAGCATTTTAGGATATGTTGTTAGTTTACCGTGTTTATTGGTAATCCATATCCCAAGAGCCCAGGGCTCACGGACCCCTTCAGGCAGTGACTAAAAGGATGCCCGGGGCTTTGAGAGTCACACAGCAGACCCAGAACAGCAAACAGCCCAGCCCTACAGAATGGAGCGACCAAGTTGAGTCTTGGGCATTTTGTTAGTCAGGTTTTCCTAGAGGTTCCAGGAGCAGGTTCCCAGGGCAGAGGCGCGTGGACTCTGGAGTCAGGAGACCTGGGTCCAACAACAGAGTGTGACATCCACTACTTGTGTGACCTTGGGCAGGTAGTCACACCTCTCTGAGCCCCATATTCTTTATCTGCCAAATACAATCATGTTAAACTACACACATGCACACACACGTACTGAGTGCACCCAACAGTAAATCCCAGTGCATGTTAAGCATCATTCATCTCAGGCTTGCTCCTACGGGCTTCTCTTTTCTTGCTTCTGTCTCGTCTCAGCATCTCTGTCACAGTCATCCTTATCCATCTCTCCCTACATTTTCAGCTTACTGCCCTTCCCTCCTCCTCTTCCAGGTCCCCCACCCATTTCCGCCCCAGCACATCCACCTGCCTCTGCCTCCTCCTTAGAAGTTTCTTTTCCCACTGTCACAGACCCCTCCCATCTTCACTCACCCTGCGGCTCCCTCTGCCAGAGATCTTTCAGACTCCATTCTGCGTGGAGGCAATTCTGCAGCCTTCGTTCTCTTTTGCAGACTCAGAGAAGCAGGTAGTGTTGATAGCTGGGACACTGAGAAGGATCTAGAGCTGATCTGATTCAACCCCCAAAGGTCCACTGCGGTGATGGGATTTATTTAGGGAACGGCTATATTCAAGATAGCTATAAAAACTGAAAACTGGTATTTTCTTTCTAAAAAACAAAAAACAAAAAATTGATTACATGGTAATTCACACTGCTAGCCAGATATTTTTGTTTTGTTCTAGTTTGTTTTCTATTTAATTATTTATAATTTTGCATGCTTCTCCCAGAGCACTGTTTCCCATACTAGTGTGATGATGAGCATGGCTAAGCTCTATCCCCACATAGCTCAGAAGCATAAAGGATTTACTACAGCTGATGTCCAGCACCTGGGGCTTCCCATGCGGGGCTCAGCCGGGGAGGGTGGAGCAAAGATGGCACCTAGAATCTTCATGGTCCATGCACACCATCCTGTGAACCCAAATCCTAATCATAGGTTTGCTCACTGGGGTTTGGTTATACAGAGAACACTCCAATAAACCTTCTGGAAACTTGCACTTTGTGACAATAGAAACATCACAGAGCAGCATGCAGAAAGCTTCACCACACCTTGAAGAGAGTCAAATGCTAAGATGGGGAGATGGCAGGAGGATGAACCACACCCAGTGGGGACAATTCATCCCTGGACTGAGCAGCTCACAGAAGTGAGGGCTGCCACTTGCCATGGCTTCTGGTAGGTTTGTCACTGAAATAGAAGGCTAGCCTGGGCCCCTCTGGACTACAGCAACCTAAGGGAAGGCCCCACTCAGAGACCTGGCAAAATAGACGTCAAATTTCAAACACCACGAACCTTCACAACTCCTATAATGGACATATTTGACACCAAAAAAAAAAATTAAAAAACAGTAGCAAAGAAATTGAAATCTCTTCCATTTTCAACCCCAGAAATGATCACCCAAATGGCTCATGGTTATTTTTGTGCCTATTGAGATACAACAGACCATATTTCTCCCTGGAACTCTGAAAAGAAAGAGTCTTTTTCATCCCTCGAGTGAGCAGACACAACATGAAAACACAAAGGCAGATGCCAATTGGCTCCAGGAGTCTCGTTTGGGGACCATCGAAACATCCCCTTTCAGCACCTAGGGCTGAATTTCTGTGATGGCACCCCGTCTCGAATGTTCTGTCATTTAGTGCCTTCTCCATACCAAAAAATTTGCTATCATTCTTTTAGGCATTCCTTTGAATCAAAATCAATCTCATTTTGAAAATTTCATTGTGCCCATTGATGTAAAACCATGTTCTATATCATTATCACCATCATCATTATAAAATGAGTGCTGCTGCTAGGTCCGTTGTTCTTAGCGTGATTTATCACGTTTAATCCTCACAAAACCTCAGTGAGGGAGGGATGACTATTTTCTCCAAAATGCTCATGAGGATGAAATGAAAGTTATTGGAAAATCATAGAATGAGGGCAAAAACCGTGTTTAACAGGACTTAAAGCACCTTGACTGTGATGAAATTTCCTCAAACACCTCTCCATCCACTGCTGCTAACAGATGGTGCCCGGACTCTTGCCCAGCACCTGCTTATCAAGCTCTCAGCCGGGGATTCAGCCGTCCATGTCTGTGGACTGGCCTTTTCAGTCTCTCAAACTTATCCTCTCTGCTAGAGTCAGGCCGTGAGCTACCCAGAAGCCCTTGCTCCTTCTCCAGGTCTGGCTCAAGGAGGCCTTCCCCTCCTAACAGCCTCATCTTTCTGCCCTTCGAGGCCCAGCTCTGAGCTTTCTCTCATTAAATCTTTCTTCCATGAATAATCTTAAACCACACTCCGAAAATTCCAATAAACTAGGCCAAATATATTTTATTTCTTTGTCGATTTGTATTATTCTCCAACCATTTCCCTTGTGTGGAATAACTTCCTGAATCCATGGCTCGCTTCTCATACTTCTCTACTGGGCATGGAGTTAGGACTTAGCCTGCAAGGAATTAACGCTGGAAGAAATCCTGTCTAGGCCTCATAGTAACCTTGTTGTAGCAGAAAATGGTTAACAGCTTGCTCCTGAAAAGAATCCATCTACGCTGCCCTTTGCTGAAATCCATCTTTATACCCATCACCCTCTTCCTCCGAATCTCAGTCTCCATATTCAGCTGTCTGTAGACACTCAAACTATACAAGTCCCAGACGAACTTATGAGTTCCCCTTGCCCACTCACTCACTCCTCAGTTGGTCTTTCTGCAGTTTTCCCAAGTCAGTAAATCTAATTCCCTTTGTGCTTTCAACCTTGCAATTGTCCTTAATTCTTCTCTCTCTCTCTCTACCGCTCTCATACCTCTCACCCAATCCAAGCCTTTCCAACTATGTCTTGTATCCGGCCGCTGCCCCCTCCACTGCTCCTCCATTGCTCCCTCCCTGGTCCAGGTCACCTTCATTTGACCTGTAGTGCTGATTCAGCCTCTTACCTGGCTTCTCACCATTTGTCGGTGACCCCTGCAGTCCATTCTTCACATGGCCACCAGAGTCACCCTTTACTATGGAGTCAGATCCACTCACCTCCCACGGTGTCTTGCCCCAGGGAAAGCTCTGTTCATCTTCTGGAGACCTCAAGGCTCTGCAGCATGTGGTCCGCCATCTGTCAGACTTCCTCTACCATTGGCTTCTGCCTCACTTCTCTCTGGCCGGGCTGGCCTCCTCCATCCTGGAGGATGGAGAGCACACTCCCATCTCCTGCTGTGTCTGCTGCCAGGAATGCTCTTCCCACACTTATAGCCACAGCTCATCCTTCAGTACCCTCAGGGCTCTGTCAGGAACAACCTTGGACAGAATTGTCCTACCCCTGCCCCTCCTGCCCCTCTTACCCAGCCTCACTCACAATAGCACTCGTTGCTGCCTGGTATGCCAGACCATTGATATCCCTGTCTATATCTAGGTCTGTCTATGTCATCTATACACGTACATGTACAGCTATTATGCCATATAGACCTATATGTCTATACGGTAGACCAAATGATGTATTATATATGTCTTCTGTATGCATATATGTAATCCACTATACTATACCATATGTTATATATGTGTGATATATGTCATCTATACACATATATATATTTATTATACCATATATACTTATATGTTATATATATATATGTCCTCTATATGCATATATGTACATTTACTATACTATATATACTATATATACTATATGTTATATATGATATATATTTGTCATCTATACACATATATGTACACTTACTAAACTATATTTACTTATGTTTTATATATATATATGATATGTGTCATTTATACATATATATGTACATTTACTATACTATATACCTGTATCTTATACTTAAGATATAGTATATGTCATCTATAGACATATATGTACATTAACTATACTATGTATGATATATGTTATATATGATATATATTTGTCATCCATATATTTATGTATACCCTTACTAAACTATATTTACCTATGTGCTGTATATATGGTACATCATGACATCTATACACATACATGCACATTTATTATACTATATATACCTATACATGTATACTATACATATGATATATATATATATTTGTATATTGGTTTTCTCCCTTTTAAAATGCAAGCTCCATGAAGAAACTTATTTTGTTTTATTCACTGCTGCATTCCCAGTGCTCAGAATATGTTCTGAGACATCACAGAGCCTCAATCAATATTTGAAGAAAGAAAGAGAAGAAAGAGAAAAAGAGAGAGAGAGAAAGAAAGAAAGGAGAAAGGGATGGGAAGCAAAGGAAGAGAGAAAGAGAGAACAATTCTGGTTTCCAGTTACTTAGGCCCCTCAACGATTAGCACTAAAACTGGTTGTTTCTGTAATGTCAGAAAAAGATCTTTCCTACAGAAAGCCAAGATAAAAAGCTGTTTCAAATGGATAGCCAGGTTTCTAAAGAGTGGCAATTAAGAGAAAATGTTAGGAAATAATTTGGAGGGGCTTTCAATTTGATGAGAGAGGTTTTAGTTAGAACAGATGGCTATGAAACGTCTGAAGCTAAAAAGCACGGAAGACTGAGGAACAATTAGGAAATGTGTAAGTGGTAAATGGCTTGAAACCCCCGATAGACATTCCTAAATGGGCATGTGTGAAAAATAAAGAACTCCCTGTGAAGAGGTGAAAACCACACCTTGCACCACTCCTGTTAAAACCTGTCACCCAAAACTGGCGGCTGTAATTGCGTTATTGTATACAGCCCATTACAAAGCTTCCGAAGCAGGGGCAAGAGGCAATCTGGGGAAGCAAGTGGGGTAGCACTCATTTCAGAAAGGCCCCTCCCAGTCACACATCCCTCTTGGAAATGGAGACCCTTGTTCTAGCACGTCTGTTCTATTAGCTAAATTACCCACATTTGCATACGTGCTTTTTTGGCTCCAGGCCAGCAAATATTTGCAAGTATCACTGGTGCCTTGGAAGACAGACACTGTCTACTATATCTTACAAACATTATTTTCTTTGCTTCAAGTTCAATTAAAACACTTTCTCCAGTAATGTTTCATTGATTTACTATAATATGTGCCTAAAACTCATCCAGGGAGTAACTGTTTTCTAAAGCACAATATCCTGCTGATGAACAAAAGATGCCAAAAGGTAACTGTCAAGTTCTGCACACAGATCATTTCCTTCATGTTATGGGAGACTTTTTAAAAAAAATTTTTTTCTCCCTGAGTCTCTTCAAGATGGCTGGCATTGTGGTATAATCAATCAGGTCATGTGTACCATCAGGAGAATGGGGGAAAAATTCATCCTTCTGAAAATCACCTTGAAATTTAAAATGCCTTGCAGTTTTCCTTCAAAGAACTTGTCCTTCTACCCTTCCAAGATGAAGCTAGCCCTGCAAGCTGTCAGGGATGGGAAGATGTTCCAAACAACTCTGGTCATTTCAATGAACGTCAGTGTTTCCTTCCTTTGACCCTCCGCTCCAGAACGACAGATGCATCTCAGCTTCCAGTGAGCCGTCAGCCCTGACAGCTGAGAAGGTGACTGGGGGTGGGCACCACCAGCCCCTGGGTTACATCCAAACACACAACCCACACCAGGCACCTTGTGGAGGCCTCAAAGGTCATGCTGCACGGGGCTTCCATGCAACTGATGGAAGGGATTTTGTTTCTTTCTTTCTTTCTTTTAAAGATATCAGGAAGTCAGAGGACTTTCAATGCAAATCCTGAACCAAATGCCTTCTGAGAACTTTGAGTTGGTAAGAGCCTTGCTTCTACACCCAGACTCACCAGCCTTATAGAAAGGCCACGACTCAACAACTCATGTGAAGTGGACTGATCAAGTCTGCAGAAAATTCTGGAAGTGAACACTGAACATTTTCCTTCTCACTCTAGACACTTCCTACAAATTCCCCTCTTTGTTTTGGCTCTGAAAGAATTACCTACATTTTTCAAATATGATATTTAGAAGTAGCTCAAAGTAGATCATTGACACAGTGAATGTCAAGGGAAAATAGGGAAAGATGGCACGCACATTGAAAGAAAAAGACAGCCCTGGAAGAAGCTTCTTGGGCCCCACATAGATGCCTTCCCGACCTGGTGAGCTGGACAACCTGCAATTCTGATGGGGCGTGTCCTGGGTAAAGGGTCTCCTGTCACCGCAGCCAACCAAATTACTTCCTTACCCCTAGAAACATATACATCCTTTGCCCACCATCCTTCTCCCATACCTCACATACCCAGCTCCCAGCCCAAGGTGACCAGCAGGGCCACAATTCCATCATTTCAACATTTTTCCAACATTTACCATAATAATTTTGTATAGTGTTGCCAACATTTGTTTCAAGCATCACCTCTCCACCTGGGCTGGAAGTAGTTGGAAAGTAGGATTTTGATCTTTATGGCTTTATGCTCATGGATTGACCAACAAGCGAGGCCACTAGCTGGTTTCCAACGAGCGAAGGTTTCCTTTCTTTTCTATACACTTCATATGTGTCTGCTTAGATCTCTGGTCTTGCTCTCTCTCTGTTATCTCACAGGATTATCACGTGCAAGTAAGAAGATAACTAAGTCGTATGTGTGAGGCTGCATGAGGCAGCACGCACCACGGAGTTCTACAGCACGTCTTTGTTGTGTCAGGTCACGTCAGGTCCGAGGAGCAGACCGTCCATGCAGAACCAGGTTCCTCAGGCTGAGTGGAGTTGAGTGCAGGCACACTCGGCCTTGCTCTCTGAGAGGCTCCTGGCCAAGTGGGCAGCAGCACTGTGCCTACTTCTGCCATGGGCCCCCTCAGCTGGGACCACAGGCTCTGTCAGCTGCCCAGCCTCACCCAGCCCCTTCCCAGCCCTGTCCCTGACTGGAGAGGGGCAACGAGTGACTCCAGCATCAGTTGCTTTGCTGCTTTTTGCCTGTGACTTGGGGTCCCTCCAGGATAATGGGTTTCTGTCCTGCCCCAAGCTCCTAGCGTCTTCTTGAGCCCAGACTTCTTCCTGTGCTTCCATCTGCTCCTGAGGCTGAATTTACTGTTCTGTTCGTGAGCATTCCCACTTTCTTCTTGAAGTTGGGGCTCTGTCCCTGTGTTGCCAGTCTCTTTACCCCATCGGAGGGGAGTCCCCAGCCCGTAGCATCTGACTGCCAGTTTCCCTGGAGTTGACCGTCAGCCTGCATGTCCAGACTGCAATATCCTCTCCTCACGTTACCCTGGATGTCCGTCGGAATCACATGCTGCTCTGCTGTCTCAGATGCTCTCAGCTGACCCAGTCTGTGGCCTATAACTACCACACCTCTGCACACCAAGGTTCTCCTGGGGATCCTGGCTCCTTTCCTGTTCTCCCAGATAAAGGATAAACCTAGTTGGTTTGAGCTCTCCCTTGCTGAGTCCCAGGTAGCACACAATACGCAAAACACTTAGAATTTCTGTGTCACATATGAAAAACCAAAGCAAGCAAATAAAGACAAATACAACAAAGCCACCAAAATACTTCCCCTCCTGATCTTTTAGTGGGTGATGGAATCTATGGGATCTCTGCTGCACAGATCTGGCTGAACCCCGTGAGCCAACATGAAAAGAAGAGGAGCTCAAAGTGCAGTCTCTGTGAAGGAGAGACTATGGTCATTTGGAGATCAAAGATGGAATGGGAGAGGCCAGTGGGAAGCCCACCCATGAAATGGTGCTCTTGACTGGGAATGCCCAGGGGCAGAGGGATGCCCTTCATGGGAGAAGGCGGTGCCATTCTCCTCCTCCAAAATGAGATGCAGATGGGCCAGAGCAGCAGGCATCTGATGAATTCATGGGTCCACCAGGACAAACATGGCAGGGAGGGCTGCTGGAAGAGGTTGTCCCGCAGAGGACCCCCGTCCAGAGCTGCCTCTAGTGACACCGCCTGTGATCCATAGAAAAAATGACCTACAGAAACGTCTCTAATGAATAAGTCTCACAATTCAGACTCAGCATTTTAAAACCCAAATGCTTTTTATCTCATAAGTTTTTTGAGCTACCTTACAGAAGCGGTAAAGTGAGTAAATTTTAAATCACAAGCCTGGCTCTTGAGAATGCCACAGACTTCCAAAGGGAGCCCATTTCCACATGGACTCAGCTATCCCCTGGGTCAACCTAAGACCTCATAGCATAGTAATTAAAACCTCTTACGACACTATTTGCCTTGATCCTGCTCCCCAAAGCCAGGTTCATAAAATGTTTGATGTTAAAAGCATGTCCAACTTTAACAAACCTGATACCTATGAAAATATTCTACTGAAACTGAGACAGAGCATACATTTCCTGAGTACAGGCTGTAGAGGCTATGAGAATATACAATAAGGAGGAAATAGTTGGGAGCTGTTTCTGAGGCCCAGCTCAAAATTCAGAAATCACAAATGGAAGCTAAAATTGGAACTGCCCTCCCTAATAACCCTTCTGCTCTCTGTGCCTGGAACTCTGAGCATCTTCTGGCAATGACAGTGCAGTTGTCTGATCATAGGAAGTGACATCTGAGAGATGGGACATTTGCTAAGGTGTTGGACATTCTTCCGTCTGTGCTTCCTGTCAACTCCCTGTTCTAATCTCATCTCCCTGTCTGGATGTAGAGTGAAACAGGGAGAGGCCTCTCTCAAAAAGCTGGGTTCTGGGGGCCAGTCTGTTGGTGCGGTGGTGCATTGGTCAAGTTTGCCTGTTCCACTTTGGCGGCCTGGGTTCGCCGGTTCGGATCCCAGATGCAGACATATGCACCACTTGTTAAGCCACGCTGTGAGGGATGTCCCACATATACAGTAGAGGAAGATGGGCATGGATGTTAGCTCAGGGCCAGTCTTCCTCAGCAAAAGAGAGGAGGAATGGTGGCAGATGTTAGCTCAGGGCTAATCTTCCAAAAAAGAAAATAAAATAAAAAAGGAGCTGGACTCTGGTGGGAACCATCAAGGAGTAAGAATGACTAACAAAATACTAATTACCCCCGTCCCTTCTGTGTGCACACAGGGAGAGAACTCGCTCTTTCTTTCTCACTCTCCATCCCCTTTACTTCTCCCTGCAAAGCTGGGTGACTATCCAGATGGCTGGCCTGGAACAGTTACAGCAGTGCCTTGTCCTGTCATGGTAGCAGAGGTTCTTCCGGAGCTGCACGCCCATGAGAGCCCGGCATTCTCCTCTCATCCTCCAGGGACCTCAGGGCATGCCCTGCCTTCAGCCTGGGAAACCAGCCTCCTCTAGCTGCTCTGCCTGCAGCTGATTGGGCCAGAGTAGTTGAGAGCAGAGAGAAGGGAGCCAACTTTGACCTTGAGACCCAGCGTCATTCTGCACTGCAGCTGTCCCAGCTCTACCTGCATAGCCTTGTGTGGGTCACTCACCTGTCCATACCTGGGCATTCACCTTGGCAAAATGGGTTCCATAACTGCGTCTACTCCCTGGAGTCAGTGACTTCTCCATGCCTTGGTGCTCCCATTGGTAAAATGGGGACAATGACTGTACGTACTTTGTGGAATTGTGTGTTGTGTAAATGAGTCTGTAAAGTCCTTAGAAGATTGCCTGGCCTTTGCAAGTGTTGCATAAGTGTTTGTAATTATTATTATCTTAAATAATGTTACGTTTGATTCGTTTCTGGCTCCTGTGACTATTTATCAATGAGTTAAGAAGCCAGAGGGAAAGGGACACTGTTGCTTAACCCACTTACACCTAACTGACATGCTATGTGACCAGTCAAAGGGCATTTCAGCCACTCTGAGCAAGAAAGCCAGTGAGGAGAGGCTGCAGTGTGCGGAGGGAGAGAGAGGCAGCAGGGGACAAGAAGTCAAAACTGAGAGGTGAGTAGTTGCAACAGAGACCACGTGATCTGCAAAGCCCAACCTATTTATTCTCTGGCCCTTTACAGAAAAAGCGTGCTCATTAGGCTGTAGAAAGTGCATTAATTATGCAATGCCTTGTAGGACCCAGTACTCCGCTGGAACACTTCACTCCCCGTCTGCCTGTCCTGGTGTGCTCCTCCTTCCAGGCCCAGTCTAACAACCACCTCCTCTCTGAAACTTCGCCTGCCCTCCTCCCCATTCTGCACCCAGCACAGGGTCTGCCTGACCTCTACGAGGTCACAGTACACATGCTGGCTGCAAAAAATGGATAAATGAATGTAATACATTGAGACAATTATTTTAGATCCTCATTCAAATGGAAATGTCTGAAAGGGAATACCTCTGTTATTAATGACCTAGTTCAGTCTAGCGTTTCAACAGAAATTTAAAAGAACTACAGTATGCCAACCTTTCCTCAAACAGGAAGTCTGGTCACTCGGTGCATGAATTGCCAGCATTTTATACATTGATGATGCTATTGTAAGTGGGAATACATGGTGTGCATTTCAGGTAGACAGGAGAAAGACAAGGTTGGGGCTTCTAGAAGCTTCTCCAGGACTTCTATACTCAGTCACTATCTCCATATATCAGATTCCTGAGAATACTACACAGATTCCCATATCTACCCAAAGAGGATTATAGCTTGCAGAAATAAAACTGAATCTGGTGGTCATCTATCTCAACCTTATCTGCAATCCGCAGACAGACTTAAAAGCTAGTAGGTGGTAATTAGACACAAGCCAAAAATGGGAGGAATTCTTAACAACAACAAAACAACAACGAGTCAGTCTGGTCACATTTCAGAGCCTTCACAAATCATTGGGAGAAACAGATTAATCCAGCCACAGATGAGCCTAACAAGAATTATCTGCCTTCTCCTATTTGTGACCTAGATAACAAAAGCTTCAGGAAGTGACAGCATATACTCCAAGACATCCTCAGTTCTCCTTACTCATTTTCCATTTTGACCATAAAAATGTGGCATTTAGTTACAAATAATCATGGAGAGTCTCAGAAGTCATATATTAAATGATTATATATAGCACAGATATATGTGTCATTTTACCTCCCATAAAATGTATCTAGTCTTCCCCAGACACTTGATTCATCACTGTTTTCCCTAAATCCTAGTGATAACCAGTTGCGGTAGCTAATCTCCAAAGATAGCCCCAGACAAGCCACTTTCCCATACTCCCACCCTTGTGTCGTCCTCCCACCATAAATCTGGGCTTGCCTATGATTCATTTTACCCAAAATAATGTTTTAGAAGTGACACTGTACTAGTTCAATGCTGAAACCTTAGAGAGGTCTGGCAGCTTCTGCTTTTGTGCTCTTGGGAGCCGTAAGTAGCCATATAAGAAGTCCAGTGACCTAACTAGAGACCCTAGAGATACTGGGGCTATGGGAAGAGACCCTGAGGCCACATGGTGAGACCCTGGGTGTACATGGACAGACCTGGGGAAAGACCGTAGAGCTGCATGGGAGGAACCTGGGGCTACATGGAGGGACCCTGGAACTACATGGAGGGACCCTGGGGGCTACTTGGAGAGACCCTGGGGGGCTACATGGAGAGACCCTGGAGGGCTACATGGATAGACCCTGGGGCTACAGAGAGCAACCCTGGGGAGGCCAAATGGTGGGACTCTGGGGCTACACAGAGTGACCCTGGCTACAGGGAGAGACCCTGGGGCCACCGGGAGAGGTAGGAGGCCCATGGATCCCAGCATCTCAGGTGAGCCTCCCTAGGAGTGCAACCCCAGCCACTATCAAACTGCAACTAGCCAAAAGACCTGAAGTAGAACCGTCGCCTGAGTCCAGCCAGCACGGGGAACAGCAAGAGGTAAGAAAACAGCTGTTGTTTTAGAGTTTTGCACTAAAGTTTTATCACACAGCAATAGATGACCAAACAGCAACAGGTGACCACAAACAACAGTGCAGATGGCCGGCTTGCACCCAGTGAAATATTTTATTCTGGATTCTCCGGAGAGGAATGCCCCTAGAATGCTCCAGGATGGCATGGAATTACTAATTGCGGATGCTCTTCTGCGCGGGAGAGGTAAGTTAAGAAAAACACTGAGCAATGACTAAAGGTGAAATAAAGTGTCTACATAAGCAGGTGCTGTGAAGGTGAGAGGGGTCCTATGGTCTCTCGAGCCAGCCTCTCTCAGGGGCAGGTCCCTCAGCAGGGTCACCACAGCCCAAAGTCTAGTCCTCAGCTTTCGATGGGCTTTCTTCCCCATATCAAGGCATATGTAAAGTCTCCAAAATACAGGAACATGCAGGATCAGGGAACAGACCTAATGACGTAATTGAGTACTTTCTCAAGACTGTGTATCTACAAACTTTCTGATCACACTCCACATCAATTAAACATGGTTGACTGTGTATCTCTAATGCACGTGTCTGTGTGTTTTGATTGTGTCTACACTATTGTATCAATATGGTATGTATGCTGTAAAACAGATACTACAATGGAGTCTCCAAAGAAGAATGTCAACAGAAGTTCTACTTTATTCCCACATCCCGCCAAACTGTTGTGTGTCCCCGCTTTGAGATCTGCCCCAGACTAGACACCCATTCATGTCACAAGTAGCCTCTCTTTCTCCTGCTTGATAAAAACTGACAAAGTTTGATTTCTTAATTCCTTTTTCCTAAATCCCTTCTTTATTGACATCAGAATATTCAGCTGTTATTTGCGATTACATGGGCCTTGCTCCAGTTAAACTGATAACGTTTCCTCCTTGCAGTTGAATGGATCCACGCCGTAGCGTCTTTTGTCAGTCTCAGCGTGGTGGAACCCCGAATCACACTCCTTAGGTGAGTATTGGGTTTGAGACCGAAGGGACCGTGCTGTCCGTGACTCATGTAGTGCCCCAGGAGGTGGCTTAGAAAGTACCAGCAACTTCCATCTGTTACGGCTCTACTCTCATCTTCCCGTCCCACTCGGATCATGCCAACTACGTGTGGGACAAAGGAAGCAGGAGAGACTTCTCTTTCAGGAAACTGTGCTCTGATCTGAACAGTTATTGAGACTAGATAGCAGAATGATAATTAACCCTACTCTTCTACGTCCATGGAAGGGGTAGAACTCACTTCCCCCTTCTCAGGAACGTTGAGGTTCTGCATCCTAGAGAAAAATTTTTGCCTAAAAGAAAAGACAAAAAACTAACAAACAAATAAAAAATAATCACCCAACAACGTAAAAGGATCTGGTAGTTAGAAAAACTTAATGAATCTACCAACTAATGCTGCAGGATAAAATCACAATATAAAAAGATCAATTAAATTTTGTATGCTAGCAATGAAAACTTGGATACAGAAATTAATACTATAATACCATTTATAAGGTCATCAAAATATGACATGCATAAGGATAAATTTAATAAAACATATACAAGACCCGTACACTGAAAAGTACAAAATCTCACTGAGAGAAGTAAAGAAGACCTCAGCAAATGGAGCTTTGTACCGTGTTCACAGAGCACAAGACTCAACGTGTTAGGGAGTCAATTATTCAGAAGTTGATCTATAGGGTCAGTGTAATTCCAATCAAAACACAGCAGGATGTTTTGTAGAGCTGACAAACTGATTCTAAAATTTATGTGGAAATGCAAATAACCTAGAAGATTCAAAATAATTTTGAAAAAGAACAAAATCAAATTTCCCACACTACTTGATTCAAAGACTTACTATAAAATTACAGTAGTCGAGACAGTATTGGCATAAATACAGACATACAGAACAGAAATACAGACAGTGGAACAGAAAATAAAGTTAAGGAATAGACCATACATATATGACCAATTAATTTTCCACAAGATACTAAGGTAATTCAGTGAAGAGAGGATAATCTTTTCAACAAATGATGCTAGAACATTTGGATATCTGCATAAAAAATAAATACATCTGGCCTTTAACTCACATCATAAAAAATTAACTCAAAATGGATAATAAACAATTATAATAGCTACAGGTATAAAACCTGTGGAATAAAACCTGTGGGGAAAAATATATTTGTACCTTTGGCTAAGGCAAGGATTTTAAATGGGACACAGAAAGCCTAAATCATAAAAGAAAAATAATGGCATATGTTAGACTTTATAAAAATTAAAAACTTTTGCACTTCAAAAGACACTGTTAAGAAAATTAAAAAGTATACCACATATATTCAGTAAAGTATTTCTATCCCCAAATAACACAAACACACACACACTTGATTCAATAATTAGAAAAAAAGTCTAATTTTTTAAATTGGGCAAAAGATTTGGGCAAACAACATTTTGCGAAAGAATATAAACAAATAGCAAACACATACAAGAAAAGATGATTATCATCTTGAGTCATTAGGGAAAGGTAAATTAAACCACAGAATGGTAAAATTTAAAATACTGACAACACCAAGTGATGTCAAGGGTTTGGAGCAATCGGAACTCTCCTACATTATTGGTGGGATGGAAAATGGCACAGTCATTTTGGTAAACAACTTGGCAGTATCTCACCAAGTTAAACGTACAATTAATAAGACATAGACATTTCACTCCTAGGTATTTTCCCAAGAGAAATAAAAGCATATGTCCACCTAAAACTCTGTGTATCTTCCTAGTAGCTTTATTCATTATAGCCAAAAATCTGAAAAGAATCCAAATGTCCATCAGCCAGTGAATGGATAAACATATTGGGAAGCAGCCATACAATGAGATACTGCTTAGTAATAAAAGTAAACATATTACTGATACATGCTATGACACGTGTGAACCTCCAAAATGCTAGGTAAGTGGAAAAAAGGCACAAAAGACAAGGTACTCTAAGATTCCATTTACATGCCAATCTAGAAAAGGCAAACCTTAGAGATAGAAAACATCAGTGTCTGCCAGGTGCTGGAGGTGGGGAAAAAGTATTGATCTCTAAGAGGCACAGAGAAGTGTTGGGGGGTGAAGAAAATGTTCCATTTTGTGATTGTGGTGTGGCTAAACGACTGTATACTTCTGTCAAAACTCATCAAGTTGTACACTCAGCACCGGTGATTTTATCATATATACCTCCATTAAGCTGACACACACAGAAAATGACAGCAGGTGGGATTTGCGATTTTTTTAATTATATTTAAAAGAGTCTGGAAGATAAACTTCAGATTGTTAATAGTAATTATTGCAAGTGGTTTTTATTTTTTGTTTCTTAGTTGTTGTGGTTTTTTTTTTTTTTTGGCTAAATGTGGGAGTTTGGGAGATTTCCAAAATGATTATATATTATGTGAATAATTAAATTTTAATCTTAAATATTATTATGGGTTTTAATTTATCATAAATCTTAATAAATTATATTTGGTTAGAGAGTGAGCATGAAGGATGCTGCCATATTTTCTGACCATCTTTCTCTGTCAATAATATATCCTCTGTGACCAGGCTAATGACAACAGAGCACAACCCTGTCCTCCCACCTGCCACGTGCCAGTGAGCACCTGCCAAAACTCCCTTTCTTCCTCCATGGCTCCTTGTTTGCGGCTTTAGGAAACACCAAGAATCAGAGAGAGCGTCAGCAAAGGATCACCCCATCCCATGGGCACTCCTATCCCATGAACCACTTGACCCGGGACCTCTCCACCACAGGGACCTCCCCACCATATGAACAGCCCCACCCTATGGACCTCACCACACGGCCCACCCTACTGCAAGGCCTTTTAAAGGGTCAGCCCATGCAGGAACCGTGTTTTCTAGACTCTTCGTGCATTTTGTCTCTCCTTAATGTTACAAATACTTAAAGACTAATCTCTTGGACAAAAGCAGTTCAGTTTTAATTTGCTACTCTTTACGTTGTGAATATCATCACACAGAAAGTTCTTTGACAGCAGCCTATTTAGGGAAATAAGGTGAGTGGAGAGAGAGCAATTTCTCTCATGAGCAGTAGGCAGACGCTTGCTGTAGAAAGGATTCTGGAGTTTCGGGTTTGCAGTGGGACTGGCGGCCCCAGTATTGAGCTCCATGCTTGCTCTAGAGTTGACAACTCCATGGTCTGATAGCACATTACCCTGGGAGTTGATGCTGCAGTAAGAAGTGAGGAGGTAACCCAGATACTAAGGTTCAAAATCATCCTTTTCCTAGACTTTCATCCAGGCCCCAAAATAGGATCCTGTTTGTTCCCGGAATTTGGTTGAATGTGCATAATGACAGTTACAAACGGCAGTTACACCCTCTCCCATTGGGTTTTCAGTAAGTGCATTTCACTTGACCTGGGATTTACATTTCTTATCTCATATTTAAGGCAACAAGGCAGCAAATACTGTTATCTTTTCTTGAAATATAGAAAAATCCATGGCTGTGATAAATTACAGCATTAGCCTCATGCATACTACAATGAATTAATTTTCATTCAGCGTTCTCTGTGTACTCTTTGTGTGAAATATGGTCTGCTACAGAAGAAGGCATGGAGAATTTAAAGGGAATGAGAGACTCTCAGAACACATACTCACTCGTAGATGCACATGAAATCACCAGAGGAAAACATGAGGTTCCGTAATCAGTCCACACGCAGACGTGCTGGAGCATGTGGCCCCGAGGCTGCGCGTGTTGAGGGTAAGAGTATGGGCTTGGGGGCTGACTACCTAGGATTGCACGTTGGCTCTGCTACTTACTAGCTCTGCAACCAAGAGCAAGCTTCTTGAGCTCTCTAGGCCTCAGTTTTCTCTTCTGTCAAACAGGACAACGGATGTAGGAGGAGAGCAGTTAGTGGAGCCCATCCTGCAGTGCCGATGACAGGCGGTTGAGTTGCGGGCTTTGGAAATTCCTCAGCAGGGAACATAGACTCGGTAATCATCATGGGAACTCAACCTCCAGATCAGGAAGAAGGCATGTTCCCCTACAGGTGCTGAACAAGAGGGTCCTAGACCTGGGATTGCCAGGCTGTCCCATTATTGAGGTCTTGCATTGTTGTGAGCCCTTCTCCTAAGTGTCCCCCCCATTAAACAAGAAAGCCTAGAGACTAGAGAGAATGGAGAGTTCCACCTGGGGACAGTTTTCATATCCTTCTTCATCCACTCTCTGTCTTCAGGCCTCAGCAGCATAGAGCTGAAAGAACCCAGGAGTCTGTCGGCATCAATCTTATTCAGCATCTGCTGGGCCTCAGCTTTCTCTGAAAACCACACTACTACCTCCTTCCCCAGCAAGTGGCACAGACGTTCACCTCCTTGCAGTGAGGCAGGGCTCCTGACGCAGAGCTCCACGTGCGGGCACCTGTGTTGCTGGGAGATGTGGGCAAGTCTGCCTGCCCACGACTCAGTTCACTCCCTGCCTTACCTCCGCTCTCCTTACCTCTCATCCTTGTCCAGACAACAGCTCTGGCTCCACCCCTCCAGGACACAAGTGTCCTCAGAAATGTGGAGGTTTTCCACCTAAGACATGAATTCAATGGAGCCAGTCGGGTCTTCCCAGGAAGGATGACTGTCCAGGTGAGCCCAGAAATGACAGCACATTGCACAACGTGAAGTGAAACCATGCAGTAAACCCCTTCACCCATGCCCAAGCCCTTTAGCTGCATCATTGCTTGCAATGGCCTGATTGGTAGCCCCCAAAAAGATACGTCCGTGTCTTAATCCTTGTAATATGGGAAGATGACCTTATTTGGAAAATGAGTCTTTGTTGGAATATTCAAGTTAGGGATCTCCAGATGAGGAGCTTCTCCTGGATTATGCAGATGAGACACAGATAAAGAGACACAGAGAAGAGAAGGCCACGTGCAGACAGAGGCAGAGATTGGAGTTCTGGGGCCACGAGTCAAAGAACACCAGGAGCCACCAGAAGGTGGAAGAGGCAAGGAAGGATTCTCCCTCAGAGCCTTTGGAGCAGTGTAGCCCTGCTGGCACCTTAATTTTGGACTTCTGGCCTCCAGAAACTGTGAGAGTTCCCTTTCTGTTGTTTTAAGTTGCCATGTTTGTGGCAATTTGTTATGGCAGCCTCAGGATACCAATGCATTGCTTGAGAGCAAATGATCTGAATTCAGGTCCCCCAGAGGGCCCACTGGGGGACCCAGATGTGTGAGAACATTGCAGCCAAACCTAGAAACAGATGGAAGCTTGTATGGTTATGAAACACGTTGTAATAGTTGCCATCCCTGAGATTCAGGAGCGCAGCAGCTGACCCTCTGGCCTTTTTAACTAAAGGCAGGGAGAGCTGCTGCCCTGGCCCTTTCCACCTCACCTGGGCACGGGTGTATTTGGAGACAGAAGTAACAGCCGTGTAGCTGGAAGGGGAGAGGAGCCCTTCAGTGGGAGCCATAATCAGGCAGTCAGAACAACGCCTCTGCAGGCTCCCGAACAATGACTTTAATTTGAGATTAGTGAGTTTATGTGCCATCAATCATTCCATCATTTCATTACCAACTCACTCCCCTCTCGTTTCCTCTGTTGCCACAACCTCATGTCTCCCATGTCAAGCCATCACAGTCGTCCCTTCTGGAATGCATGTTATTAGGTTTTCAGCCTGGGTTACTGTTTTCCTCCCTCACAATTGCATTGCCCACACATCCCCTCAAACAGATACAGGTAAAACCACAACTGAGCAGAGCGGTCACTGCACTTCCAGAGGAGGCCATGGTGGCCTCAGACTTCCCCGCCCGTGGCTGGCTGTGAATCGAGGCAAACCTGCAACAGTTGGAATGTGGCTCACTGTCTCTGTAGGACTGCCTGGTAACCATCTGGGCTCCCAAGCCGGCTCCACCTCCGCCTGCCCAAGTCCTTGTTTGCATCTCTAGCCCTCCTAGAAATACTGTCTAGTTTTTTTACAAAAGCTGATTCTGAGATTCAGGCATGTCAGATCCAATCGTTTATTTTCAGGGATAGAAGCATGCCACCAGAGCCTGCAGCGTGGCCCAGATTCCGCGCATCCATTTCGGGGCAGGATTCCCTAAACACAAGCTATTAGGTAGCCAGTCTGTAGAGGCAACAGGGGAATGAATAATAACTAAATCGCTGGCAGGAGATTCCAGGGAAATAATCCAGATGTTAAAGAGATGTTAAAGGAAAAAACAGAAAATAGATGTTAAAGGAATAAACAAACAAATAAGTGTAATAGTTTTACGGAGCTTGGGGGGGTGACAGGGCTGTGGGGCAGCACCATAGTTTTCTGAGTCTTGGTGCCTCTCCACCCTTCCAGGACTTGGGTCTTCCATCCATACGATGGACACATCCATGGTACCCATCTTACACTCCAGTTGGGCTGGGAAAGTCGCTTGGACAATAACCGTAAAAAGTTTGGAAAACACAAAATACTCTGAGGTATGAATCAAAATAATCTGTTAAACATTTTTAAATCATCAAAGATAAATCTCAGGGTGGCTCTTAAAATCCCATTGGCAGGAAGGTTCTAGAGAAGAGCGCCAGCTAGATGACACCCTCCCTTAGCCTTTCAGCTTAAGAGCCCCCTTATTCATGTTGCATCAGTTATAAACTACAGAGAAATTACTTGGGAAATACAAAATAAGGAGGAGCATGAAATGGAATGCTCTTTCCAGATGCTAACTGTCTCACACCTTAGAACTCTGTTCCACCAAGTGATATTTGCTCCACCTGTGTGGTCATCCAGATGGGGGCTGAAGACAGGAGCCTCTGTGACCCAGACAAGGAGGCTGCCAAGGAAAGATCTGGAATTCTGTAGCTGATTTGGGACATTATTCACTCAACCTTTATTTATCAAGCACCGCCTATGGGTGGCCTAGGTCCTGTGGCTGAACCAAATGTGAGCCCCTCTCTCAGGGAGCCTGCAGGCCAGTGGGGGAGAGATCATGAATAATACATGCATGATGAGGGCTACGAGGAGAAAGCAAGCTGGCGAGGGAGCAGGGGGAGGCATGTGTGGCAAGGGGCAGAACCTCAGGGGCTGGGCAGGCCTCTCAGATATGGTGAGATTCAATCTGCTGGGGACTGAGCACCAACGTACGAAGTCAGCCTGAGGAATGCTCCAATGACTCAGGTCCCTGGCATGATGCATACAGTTATTCAATTAACCCAGATCCACTTCCCACCGCAATATTTCACAGTACTCCACTCAGTGCTGGGGCATCTGAGAGCTCATTTGTCAAGGCCTGGCTTGGTTTATGCCACTGTCAGAACTCAGTCTGCAATCAGCCCAGCAGCCACAGGCTGGGTCACAGCCAGCTCTTTGCAGACCGCCAGTATTTAGTTCATGGCTTTTCCTGCTCCCCAAGAGCTACGCTGGATTTGGAGCCCATCCAGATCACTTAGCTAGAACAAACACAGGGCTAAAAGAAAAGAATTAAAAATCGAAAAGAGCTTAAATGGGCAGGCATCCATAGGGCTGGTGCATGATTCAAGACAGCTTTATCTCTGCAGTTCACGTCCTTCGGTTGTGAGCAATTTCAAGGTTGATGGGGCAGCAACTGTCAGACATTCTTCCCGGTTGTTGTGGGTGTCTCCCTGCATCGTAGCAGGAGCGGACTGCTGCTTCATGAGGAAGATAGCTTTTATGTTCATCTCCCCCATCATTAGTTCAAATCAAACCTTTCCAGGGCCAGGGAGAGGGAACAAGCACATCCTCTGTGTCACTGTGTTATTCAGACACGCCTTGCTCTTGTTTTATAAGGAACCCACTGGAACAGAGTGTCTGCATTAGGTGTAGAGAGAACGGTAGCCACCAGAATGTCCCCACCAGCTCCACCTCACCGGAATAAGACAGATTTAGGCCATTGCCTCTTGATCTGCCATCTTGATCGGACACCTCCCACCTCTGTATGTCCACTTTTCCAAGGCTTTGGCCAGGAGAGTAAAAGATGTTAGTGACACAGGGTATGGGAGACATGGGTGGGCCCCAGTTCTGCCTCTGCCCCAATGTGGGATCCTACGCGAACCCCCAGCCTCCCTGGTCCTCGTTTCCCTATCTGCTTCCCCAAGGTGACTGGGCAGACCGGCTTTAGGTTACGGAGCTCTAAGGATACATAAAGAACTTTCACTAGAAGTACCAACTCCTTCCTCAAAGCTGGCATCAAGAGACATTCTCCAAGCCTGCCTGCCCCATGGTCCCTGAGCCCAGGTTATAAATGACTGCGTGTTCCAGATTTCCAACGTAACTGCCTCTGTAATAACCAGTATAGAATCCCACTGCGCACACATCCCTGACTGTCCCTACAGCATATCATGATCTGCCATTTAATGGGCACCTCCTGTAGATATCTAAGTTTTTATTGAAAGAAACCCCAATTACAGAAACTCTACTCATAGAGGAAGGTCTCTGAGAACACACACCAGTGTTAGGATGGTTTTCCTCTGGGTCTAGGGAGTGGGGACAAGGAGCAGTTTCAACTTTATATCCCATGGCGTGATTAGATTTTTTATAAGAAGACAGAATTCACATATTATACATGTATATGATACATACATATTAATACACACATATATGCACGTGTATTTTGTGTACCATTTCACATATGACATAGCTGTTTAAAGGAAAGCCTACAAGAAGCTTTACCACACTTTGACTACTCCACCTTTAGAAGTACGTTAGGGGGACAGCATCTTATCTCAGGAAGCTATGTCTGATTTTAAGTGGGCCTTAAGATTTTCACAGTGAGGAGATGTCAGAACTGGCCCTTCTCCATGTATGTAAATGGCACACAGAGTAAAGGGATTGTTTCTTGGGCTTCCCCATGGAACCTCCCCGAGAAGTCAGGGGACAGTCAGAAGTTCATGCTTTGCCACCTGCTAGGCAGGTGGACCCCAGAGGAAGGACCAGTGAGGGGGAGGTCATCTCCACTGGGCCCCACCCACAGCCCGGTGTGGACCCCAACTCAGAGCTCCCACCTCGGGCTCTCACCTGCATGTGTGCGGGACACAGGATTCTTGACGTCCTGCCTGGGTCCTCGTCCTTTCCTTCTTCTCCCTGAACCCAAGGTCCACTCCCTCTGCCTACCCTCCAGTCTCTGGTGGGTCCCTCAGCACTGTGGGTTCCAAGCCTGGCCTTCTCACTGGCTGGCTGGGGGCTTCAAGCAAATCAAGGGACCTCACTGAGCTGCAGCCCCACATCCTGAAGTGTGAAACAGGAGCCATGTACTACCGGACCCCCTGCCTCCTGCAGCGACTGCAACTGCCAGGAGTTAACCAGGCAAAGGCAGCGTGGGAGGCCTGGGGTGGGGGGTGGGGGGGGGGCAGCGGACAAGGAGTCACAGATAATCATCACCCACATTTATCTAGACCTTGCTTCTCAGAGGACATCTACAATCTCCTCTTTTTAATCTGGTTATGGGGTTATCCCCTGGGTGGGATCACAAGGCTTTATCTCCACCTCCTTCATCTGTACCCTACAATCACTTCCCTTGTTCTTTTACAAGGACAAGATAAAAGCAGACTAGGGCCTCAGCTAGCCCGAAATCCCAAAGGAGATGATAAATATTCACAGAAGGAACCAATTAATAAAAGAGTGAGTCAAAGTGCCCAAAGCAGGCCAGGCCATGTTTTTTCATCAAGCTGCTATGGGGCACTGGGGCGCCTGAACTGATCAGGACAGACCTGGGGGACACTCAAAATTCCAGACCGTGTCTAGACTCCATCATCCACATGAGACCAGGAAACAGCCCTCATTCAGGGCCTATAGCAAATTTCATCTATTCATCTGACATTTATTGAACCCCTTTTGTGCTGGGCATTTGAGATACAAAGGGCAGAGGCAGATAGAGGGAGAAGCATATGAAGATAGTGAATTTAATGTCAAGTAAGTCTGAGTCGTCTCTGGGCACTGATTCATTCATTCATTCACTCACTCATGAATTCACTCACTGAGTGTCTCAAGCATCAGCTTCCCTTTTCTTCTAGTGTAATTCTTCCTTTTTTCATAGGACTAATCATCTTCTAAAACACAGACTAATTTTTTAATTTATTGGGTCTCTTTTAAATGTCTGTGTCCCTCTGCTGGAGTGTAAGACCCCAGAAGGCGGAGACCTTGTCTGATTCATTCATTGATGCTTCTAAGGACCTAGAATGTAGCTCACAGTAGGTGCGTGTAAGTATTTCCTAACAAATTAAGTTCCTCTCCAAGGCTGTGTCAATGAAAATAATCTATGACCAATCTATAAGTCAAAATTGGAATGAGTCTATTCTGAGCCAAATGTGAGGACCATATAGCCCAGGGCCTTCCTTCCCCAAGAAAGGAAGGGTACCAAGGAAGTGGGGGTGTACAGAGTGGTTATATACCCTCCAAGAACATGATTGAAATGTCCCTTTTCCGATAGTCATGAGATTGCCCTGTTGGCATAGCAATTGATGGAGACAGCAAGTAGTAGATCTGCTGTCTTGGTGGACACAGCAGGGACCAGGTCTCTTGTCTTGAGCTGAGTGGTCACAGGGAAGCTGGGTGGTCACAGGTTAGCACAGCAATCAGTTCCTAGCCTAGGGAGAGATGCTTATCCTAAGAAATGCCAATGTTGGGGAAGTTACATCTTTACCTTAAGGCCATTTGTTCTTGCCTTTGGGACATAGCAAATGCTTAAGTAGATATACAATGCATGCCCCATGGCCATGTCAGGTCCCCTTGGAAAAACAAGGTCAGGCCGAATTAAATTTACACCAAATGGCTTCCTCATACATGCCAATATATCCTATTGTTTGCCATTTATTTGTCAGTTGGAACTGGAGACATACTATTCAGTGTACCTGGAGCACTGGGATCTCTGTTCTTCCAAATCTTCACTCTAGCTGGGTATCTGAGCCAGATACTTTGCTCTGCGTTCTGTGAGCAACTGAGAGCTTGGGTAGACCCAACCTAGATGTGATGCATTCCCATGGTACTGCTTCTGCCCATGGGTCTTCGGTGGCTAGGGTGTGAATCCAGGGACCCTGCACTGCCAGTCTGGGAGGGGCATTCACATGCCTTCCACCACATGGGTCTTTCTAAACTTCCCCTTAACTCCCAGTCAACTTCCCTCAATGCTTTTTCCCTGGGGAAGAGAGAAGGGAAAGGGCAGGGAACTGAGGAGAAAGCTACAGGGAAGATGGAAGAGAGGGTCACACGTGGGTGGTCTGCTCCAGTCTTGGGTCAGACAATGAAATGCAGACTAACAAAGGACAATAACACTCTTCCTGGCTCCCTCTCACATTTCTTTGTAAGGTGCCCAATCTGTCTCTGAAGGCACGTAATGCACAAAGCCGTTTTGTCTCCTCTGTCACTTACCCCTTCTCTGTTCTTTCCACCATTGTGTTTTCACACTTGCTGATTGCCCAGTGTGTGCTAAGCTCTGAGTCAGGGAAAGGAGGTGTGGAAACGCAAAGCACAGATTGTGTTATGCTGAAACTCAACATCTAGGAAAGGGAACAGAGGAGAAACCAAGAGTTATGTTATAGAGGAAAGCCACCTTAATAGGTAAGCTTAGGTGCCATAGGGACCCACATGGGGGTGTCTGGACAGATGGGTGGGTACAGGAAGGCAATCGGAGCAGGTGGTGGCTGAGCTGTATCTTGAAGACCCAGAAGAGGACAAAGCACGTTGTGCAAAGACCACTCCTGGTGGAGGAAAGGAGAATCCGAGAGTGTGGTCTATTCAGAGCCCCACTGAGCTGAGCATGTGTGAAGTGAAGATTTCAAGAGGGCCGTAGAGAGGGCCAGCTCCAGAGGCAGGCGGAAGCGGGTCCGGAAGAATGCCGTGCGCCTCACCAAAGAGCTTGGATTCTGTCCTGGAAGGATTTTCACTATCAGAGGCACGTGCACAAGAGGCCTGAAATGGCGATGCCTCAGGAGAAGGAGACCTGTGCTGTCATCTATCATCTTCCTGCCCACAAATAGGGGGAAAAAAGGAAGACAATCACCTACTTTCAGGACGAGGAGGAGCTGGCACGCTGCTCATCGTAACTTGGTGGGAAAAGGGAAGGGATGGACAAATATATTTTAGCCTCATGTTTCGTAATGTTGAGCACAACATATAAAGAACATTTCTGAGAAATGAAAATAAAATTGTACTTTAGGGACCCAATGCAGCCACTCCTCAGGAGAGTCAGGCACGTCTGTCATCTGAGAGCAGAGGGACAATTCTGATCCTCAGTGATCTATTGAAATGGGTCTCCCAACTTCATTGCCATGCACACATATATAATGCATTAAGCAAACTTGCAATTACTCAAGAAGCAAACCAGTATTTCCTAAGGAAACCAATGAAATTAATGAAACCCTGTGTTTTATTATCCTCCCTTTGAATTTACTTCGATTTCTTTTTTTTTTTTTTTTTACCCCTTCTTGCAGCTCAGAGTTCTATCAAAAGCTTTTGCTCTCAGACTGCCATTCCAAAATCGAGCTTCAAGTTAGGATGAAAAAAGACACAAATTAAATCCTAGCATGGACCATTCTCGCCGACACAGCTGCCCTCACTTAAAATAACAAATAAAAACAATGTAACACCCACCACAAGCTTCCTTATGCTTAGCGCCTCACTCTTATAAATACCAGGGGAACTCACTTAGCCCTCGTGGGAACTTGTAGGTTTGATGTAGCTAGTAGTGCTATGCACAGTGTGATACAATTCCTCTGTTAATATAATACTGCAAGTTCAGAGCTGAGATTGATGCTCGGGACCAGATGTCAAGAGCTGATCGGTGTCGCCAGTGGTCAATGGTTTCTTTCGGTGACATAGTATCTTTTTCCCTTAAATTAATCAATGCATTCTGTTAAACTCATATTTTCAAAAAAATGTAAACTGGTTCCAACTATTCTTTTCTTCTTCTCTTGTCATTTACCACATACTTCAAACCAGATTTCGTGGGAGTGACTTAAGCGAATGCTGACTTAGCAGTAATGGGCTTAAGGTTTAGCATTCAGAAGAAATATATGCAGGATCAGGAGAAAAACTCAAAAGCAACTTGTCTACAACTTGGTGCAAAGAAAGAGTTGGTACCTAGCGCATGTTGACTCAAGCAGGAACCTCCCCCATCAGGTTTTTAAATGTCTGGCAGTGAGGGTTAGGCAGACGGGCTCCACATCCTTGTCCTGTGTGTGGACGGAGGTGGGGGGTACACTACTCATCTCAAAGCAGCCTTAGGCATCCTGTTTCTGTACCAGCCCCAGAGCTGGAGACTGAGAGGGAGGCTTCACCAATCAAGCACAAGAACATGATGCTGTTTGTAACCACCAACCTTGACTGGTTGTCAAGTGCCATCTGAAGGCCACCTGGATGGATGGGCACCTCCAGAGGTCCCAAGTGTGAGTCATAATGACAGTGCTACGGAGCCAGAATTGAAAACGTTACCTAAACATCCTTGAAGTTTTCTTGTGTTCAGTGTGTGCTCAAGTGACATGAAATAGAGTCCGAGGTGTTATTAGTGTTAAAAGAATGGCCTCTGGAGCTAGACTGCCCAAGGCAAGTCCCTGCTTTGCCAGTCTTGTGTGACCTTGGGCAAGTAACTTGACCTCCATTTGCCTCAGTTTCCTCACCTGTAAAATGGGGAACATAGTAGCATTTGCTTCCTAGGGTTGCTTTGCAAATTAAATGAGTTTATAACAATGCCTAGACGCAGTAGGAGCTGCCCACGTAAGCTATTCTTAAGATGAAGGAAGAATGGGAAGACATTTGAGTGGGGCTTTACTTTTTTTAAGTATATTATTTTTTGAAAGATGGATGCTGAGAAGGTGTTAAGGGATCAGGTAATGAGGGCATAATGACCACTGTGTCAGATGTTAAACTTGCATGGGGTGGCACAGATTTTTTTTCTCAATTCCCCCACAGAACCTAGCAAAATGTCAATGAGCTGGTGATCCACAATTGATGACGATTGAGCACAATGGACTGATTATCCCAAGAAGTCAAGCTTGGGAAAAGCTGGCTTTGGAGAAATGTTTGGATGTTTGGGTGATGAATCACTGACAACGCCTGGGTAGGTACTCGATGGAGACAACAGCTCTCTGGGCCAGCTTCTACATGATGGACTTCACGTCCACCCTCCAACATTCAGCTGTATATTTTTTTTGTACACCCTTCAAAGAGTCACCTACATTTATTCTCAGGGTCTTCACCCTTGCTGGTCCTCTTTTGGGGAACCACTGCCCCGCACGATTTGTCTAGCTAGCACCTACCCATATTTGAGTCTCAGAAATAACAGCACTTCCTCCAAGAGCTCTCACAGATCACTGGTTCCCATCGCTGCTGGCTCTTCTCTTCCTCCACTTTTTTCCCCTTTGTTGATACTTTCCAGTAGCCTGTGAGCCCACAATTAAAAGATTGTATTTGCCCAAAACAGCACACTAGACATAACGTGTGGCATGCAATAGGTGCTATATGAATATTGTTAAATGAATTGTAAGTATTCTCTAGCCAAAATTCACCAAGAATAAGAAAATCTGGGTTTATTGTCTTGCTGCCACAGGGAGAATATGCACAATGGGGAGCTGTGGGGTTTCTCAGAAAGGAGGGGTTAAAAGGACTTAGAGGATTTCAGCTTTGGTTAAGTGAATCTCAGGAAGTTTCAAGAAGGCTGGACTTTGCTCTGGATTGAACACTGCCGCAATGGGAGTAATTCTGTGATTGGGTGCCCTAATCAATCTTATCTTAAACATAGGAGGAGTGCAACAGGCTAAAGCTGTAATTATTAAACCTCAGTCACTCCTATTAGCTGGGACGGGAGGCTCTGTGGTCATTTTTACAGTTGGACAACATTCACATTATCTGTGCTTGCACATGGTTATGAAGTGGTCGCATTGTTTCTGACACCATCTTGGTGACAGAATAGCCTTCTCTGCCGCTGCTGTTCTGGAAGATTTGTATGTCCAACAGGGGACACCAAGGCCTGGCTGTGGGTGCCAGGGCAGCTCCTAGCAGCACCAAGCCCTGGCAGATGGAATCAGGCCAGTTTCAGATGCCTGGAGCTGTTTTTCTCTGTCTCAGAAGAAAGCATGAGGAGGTCCTACTCTTCTTATTCAATCAGGTTTTCCCCCCTTATCTTCGGTCCACTCTGAGCTCCTCCACGAACTTCAGATCCTTCATTTTGTTCTGAGTTTCTGAATTCTTCATCCAGTAGAAACTGAACTACCCACTCAGTTGCCTTATGTAAAGGCTGATTTTATCTCCTGCTGTTCTGACCTCTCCCTCTTTCTGTTACTGCCTTTTGCGGTGAGGAAACCTATGTCGTTGAAATCAAAGTGTAATTTTCAGAGATTCTCCTTACGAACAATCCTACCACTTCTTCAGCTCAACACCGTTCATGGATTTCCACACGTCCCTGTTCAGTACTGTGACACAACAGGCCCTATTTTAGGAAAACTGGGCTCTCCTCAATGATCTAGGGTGTCTCTTCCAATGCGGAAACAGTGTCGCGGGACCTCTGGCTAAGCTGTAAGCATAGCCATGTCATAGCTGCAGTCATTCGCTGCTCATCTCTTTCAGAAGTTCATTGAATTAGAGGAAAGCAATTTGTTTCTTGAAAATAAAGGAAAAGTAGCTTCCCTGGACTGGCTAGTGCTGAACCCAGCAGCCTGCTCCACACCCAGTGCCCCTGTTCCTGCGTGGAGATGTCAGGGCTGCTGGTGTAAATAGCATAAGCATACTCAGCTGAGTCTGAGGAGAGACCTTAGAAGCAACAGAAACCAGGAGAAGGTGGAAGCTGCTCACAAGAATGCAACGCAAACCCAAGCCATGACACACAGGATTTTCTTTACCACACACCTAAACACGGATGCAACAACTCCAGCTAATACCCACTTGGGGGCTAGTGAGCCCGCGTTGATCTCATCCTATTGGGCAGCAAACATGTGCACAAGGGGAGGCAGGAGAAGGTGTCACTGGGTCTCCTGACTCCACAGCAGGCACATGGCCCCACCAACCTGGGCCTCTGGAAGGGGCGCTGCATGGCTCTAAAAACTCCCATCTCTAACTCCTTATCATCGCCAACAATGATCTCTTAAACAGCCAAAGAAGTTAGGAAAACTCCCCCAGTGGCTCATGGGGACAGCCTTGTCCACCTCACCAATAAAGGTTGTGAGGATTAGCAAATGCTACATACGGGAGGCAGGAAAGATGGCTATGGGGAAGGCAGGGGTTCACTCACTTCTAGAAGCGAACTCTGTTGTATTTGCTGCTTGGGGGTGAGCTCAGTTCTGGAAGTGAGGGCATGTGAAGGGACATTCTGCTCTCCTCTGGACAGCTGTCATGTGAATCTCCATCCTTTGAGAGGGGTAGAGTCTGTGGGAGCATGCTGACTCTTCCCTCCGCCCTGTACTTCTCTGTCCAGACTTTGTGGAGCTGGAGAGAGGTGGAGAGGAGGAGGCAAAGCAGAGCTGGGGGGAGCAGGGGCCCTGTGTGTCTCTAGGACCCTCCCCTCCACAGCTCAAGTGAACAGCAATCCACCATGGACTCTGAATGTACCGCCTTCCCAAGGGACTCATGGCCACTGACCCCAAGGGGTGTCCGTGTGGAGTGGAGCCCTGGCCAGGACAGAGAAGGCGGTGAAGCTGACTGCTGTTGCCTCAAGGAAATAAGAGGACTGGTCAACGGTCTCCAGCTTTGTTGGGATCTGCCAGGAGGAAAGGCAACTGTGTGATGATGTTGCGCCAGTTTGGAATTGAAATGGGTTAAACACATTAGCTTGAAGTTGTACCCTTTCAATTTCCCGAATTTAACAAGCAAAAAAAAACTATTTTATAAAAGAAAATCTGAACGACTTCATGATTTGCAAGAGAACAGAGTACATTAACACTAACACTTTGAGACCCAGGGAATCGCTCCTCTTCACAAACTCATTAGGATGTAAAATGAGTTTCTTTGCACATTAGCACCCTAAACATAGCCTGCAATAAGAAGATAAAATTAATTTATGGAGGTTTGCTCCCACTCTTGAAATCCAGTGCCGTTTCTCTGGAAGTCTTCCAGAAGGCCTTGGCTTCTTTAGTTTTGAAAACACCTTTGATGTGGCTAGTGCCCGACCCAGAGGAGAGGAAAGTGATTGGGCTCTAGAATCATACAAGACAAACGCTGCGTGTACTGGAGATAAAGCTTGACTGGAGGTCCTGCGTCCCATATGCTGTTTCTCCCAAGGCTCTTAAAGCCAGCTATTCATTTCAAACATAAAAGATGAAACTTCCCACTACGCTGAACTTAGCAGGAGACTTGTGCTTCTGTTGAGTCTTAAACTGTTTGGTGCTGAACTTCACAGAAAAAATAAACAAAACTGCTTTCTGTAATTAGATGAGACTTCATCTAGGCTGCTACTTTTCCTTTGTGGGACAGTTTATTTCACCTGAATTTCAGTCCATCAAATTTGCTTTAGCAAAATATCTTGGTTTCAATAACCACAAAGAAGTACGTTACATTTAAGGAAACTAATGCATACAGCATTCGTATATTAGATCAATTTTGCATTATTGATGACAGTCTATGGGGTGCTTAGGAAAATTAAAATAAAGAGATCTGCATTATGTTAACCTGATGATACTCAAACACGATGGAACGTTGTAAGTGAGATGGCCATTTCAATAACTTAGAAGGTAACGTCTAGCGTTTTGTTTTGTCTTGTTTTTAATTTGGAGAGAAGTCTTTGAATTCTCAAAGGAACGTGCAGCTCCTCCCCTGCCTGCATCAACAGGGTTGACCTTGCATTCTTCTCAGGAAGGAGTTGGCTCTCCCTTATTTTTCTTCACGACCAACTTCATTAATTAACTACACCAGGCTCCGGGGAGAAATGCACATGATTTTTATAAAAATAGGCCAAAGAGTCAAGACAAAAGGACTCTGGAGACAGGCCTTAACCTTCCTCTCCAGCACAAACAGTGTCCTCATTAAATAAATCCTTTGAGATCATCAAGGCACATTTAATACTAAAAGTCTATGATGTTAAGCAAAACCAAATAAAAAATAGATACTGTTGTAAACTAAAGCCACAGTCTGTTCATTTATTAGTCTTGATTTCTATTCAATTCTTGCCATCACATATTTTAAATGTAATTAATACATCGTTTTCCTGCTAATTGGAGATATTCCTATTTTGAAATAAATATTGCATAAAGACTACTTCATGAGTGTGTGAAAGCAACTGGGAACTGCAGCTCTCCACAGAGACTACCTGTATTTTTAACCCATTTTTTGAAGAACACTCATTTCCTCCTGTATGTGCAGGGCTCCAGTCCCAAACCCCAGGCCCTTTGCCTCTGACCTTTCCCACACCTGAGGGGGGAAAAACATGCCCCTCGCCTACCTCTCTTTTTTCTGGAGCCGTCTTCCTGCTGTGTTCTGTGGTCCTGCTTCCTGGCTTCCAGGACACAGAACAAAACGATGCCTTGGCTGTGCTCAGTGACGGGATCCTCTGACCACCTCAACAGGGCACGGCGGGAAGACTGAAGCGAGCTGACAACTGCTGACGTTACGTGGACTCTGGGCATCTCTACGTAAAAACTTAATGCATGTGGTGAAGAAAGAACAGTAACTTCAGTCCATCTGGAGTCTCGTGTTGCTTGCGTTAGGGATTTCAAGGAGAATTTGGGGCTATGTTAAGGTATGCTCCGGGGGAGGGGGGGGGGCAGAGGGTGGATGGGGCTACACTGCCTTCTGCCTGAGAAAGTTGGGGTCGTTTATGATTTGGAAGATGAGGCTGGAGGGGAAGTGTGTCTCTTTAGAGAAAAAGCCTAAGAAACTACACTAAGCAAAGGTGTGAAGGTGGATGTGGCCCATGAGAAGTCCCCTGAGGTGGTGAGGGCCAAAAGTGCTTAGAGGTCAGTGATATGTAATCCATTTTGGCTCGTTTGCTGGGCTGCGGTGTGTTTCCTTCCCTTACTAAAACTAACGTTTTTTTCATTTCTAGACCAAAGCTCAAATTCTCCTAAGATTTCAGGGATGCATCTATTTCCAACAACATGAATAAGTGTGGGTGCACAAGCAAGCATGAGAGCACCTCTACGTACAGCATGGTGGACACACATACTCACAAACACACACAAAACACTCACACACGACTCACACAAACTCACGTACACAGCTGACCTTCACACTCTCAGACTCACATATCACACACTCAGGTCCAACCGTACACATTTACACACACATACACACACACACTTCTCGACATACCCATAACACAGTCACACACACATTTATACTCACACTCACATACACATATACTCTTACACAGACACACCAATTAATATTATTTGTATAGTCCTAACGATATACAAAACACCTAGGCCCCGCCTTGTCATGCTCTGATTTGGGACTTATTGCCATACCCATTTGATGGGACAAAAAGTTGAGACAGAGAGAGAGCAAACAACCCACTCAAGGTTATGCAGCAGGCGTGGAAGATCTGGAGCCAGTGCTGTGCTGCCCACAGCAGACCCAGTCCTCTCCACCCAATCAGACCTGCCCTTAAATCACACGTAGAAGTAATTCTAATTGTGCTGTGTGCACGTACACTTAACATAAAATCAGGAGGGCAGACACCAAAATGCGGCTGGCCACCACATAAAGAAAATGCTTCCGTGTGAATTCTCGAGTGCCTCGTGCCATCAGCAGAGGCCCTGGCTGCACTTGAGTTCTGCCTCCTAGACAGAGACCTCTGTGTCTGTAGTTACATCCAAACAGCACAGTCACGAGAGTGAAGAGCTGAGTGATGTCCAAGATCCCATAAGGACAGCAGCTTCCCCAAAGAGAATCCAGATGGCCAGCTCTGAGGTGCCACGAGACTCTCACCCAACCACTGGCTTTGCAGAGCGGCTTCTTGCCCACCCCCAGGCCCCCTGGGATACCCTTCTTCCCCCAGCTGGCTTCCGTTCCGCAGGTGCCCTTTCCAGCCAGTGAGTGCCCCTAGGAGGCGGATGCGGGATGGTGGAAGGCCCCGCCTTGCCCCCTCCAGCCCTGAGTTGCTGACCTCGCTAATGCACAGAGCCCAAATCAAAATGGCAAGGTGGGAACCATCAACCTTGACTGCCTCAAATTAAAGATGAGAAGATTAGTGAGTCCCTGCCCATAATTACCCATAAATCACTTTTATTCCTCTGGTTCTCGTTACAGTAATATTATGCAGGATAAATCCAGAGTGATCAATAAATATAAGCAGAGAGCTGTTTTCTTACGCCTATTAAGAGGCCTTCACTTCAGAATCCCGAATCTCCTCATTCATCACTGTGGCCTGCCGTGATTGTCTTTCACCTCTAGCTGCTTTTTTCATGGGGGAAGGAAAAATTGTTTCTCACTGAGGGGGTCCCTTCTGAACCATTGGCTCAATCGCCTTGTGAACCATCCAAGCGTGTCAGCTCCGGAAGCGGCAGGTCTCTCGGGCCGGTGTCTTTTGGGCACTCCTTCTGATGTCAGGTGTCCTTATAGCTAAATCTCTGACTCACTGAACCTTCTGGAGTAACCTCCACGGTGGACAACATCAGCAACAGAGCTTTCCCCGTACCCTCACCAAGGAGGAATGAGGGAAAGTGCCTGGACCAGGCATCTATAAAGTGCCAGGTGCCTGGGATGTTGGGATCATTGCTGCCACCCCCAAGACCCAGAGAGGGCAAGTAAGTGCTCCAAGATGACACAGCTGTTTGGAGACACGGGTGTGATTTGATATCCCATCTATGTAACTCTAGTTCTTCTGTCTTCAGTAGCATTTCTTGGATCCAAATTCCTTCAGTTAAGCAAAGATATGACCGCGACACCATTTCACAAATAAGCTGAGAGGAGGCATGCAATGACCGAGAGCCCAAGACGTCCTTATCCAGGCCACCTCTTGCATTTGTGATTTATGAGGAGCAACTGATCAGAATCACACAAGCAGCCAATGGGCAGGGGTCTTAGAGCAAAGTGCCACCCTGTTCCCTCATGGCATGCCTGTTGGAAAAGCCTGTCCTCTTTCTCCATCAGCTGTTCTTCTTTAGAGAAGCAGCATTTTGGCTAGGATAAATTCCTTGATTGAAATTCACTATTGTTTACAGATGCACTGTCAATTTAATGACAGAATCAGAAAAAAAAGTGTACAATAATTGCAAGAATATCTCTCTTTTCAAAATGTTAAAATGAGACAATAAAGTCGTGCATCGTACAGCTAAGATAACGCTCTAGCAGAGTTTTGTATGAGAAGAAGATGGCCATCCCTCCTGAAAACACAGGATACTTTGTGAATACTTGTGAAAGGCGGATTTAGCTCAACAAAAGGAAGTACAACCTCACTCGGGGGATGGTGAGTTTGTGAAGTGTTCCAAGAGGTGGAAAGAAATGTGAGTCTGTTTTTAATATGATTGGATAGGTTTACGTGGAACAGCCAACATGCCACCCAACCTCACCACTGTGGAATGAACAACCTAATCCTTGAGAGCTCAGAGAGAAAAGCATGTGCTGGGCCATCTCCAGACTCGGTGTGCATTGTTCAAAGTTGCTGAGACTTGAAAGTTGAGAGGTGTGTGTGTGTGTGTTTGTGTGTGTGTTTGTTGCCTATTGACTCTTTCAGGCTTCCATTAGTTTTTATTTGTTAAATAATTCTACTGAACATCTTTCCTGGTACCCTACTCAGCGCCTTTTGTGGAACAAGATTGTCTTAAGTGGGCTAGCATTTACTCGGTACCTATGGCGTTCCAGGCATCAGGCTAGGTTCTGGAGACACAATGGGAAGGAAACTGAACCTTTGTTCCCCAGATCTAAAGTGTGCAAGCTGAAAAATACTCTAATGCCTATAATTTTATGAATTAGATACTTGACAAATCAAAGAAGTGTTTTTTGGTATGAAGCTTAGAGGAAAAACTCAGGCATGACTTTTTTAATGGCTTTTAATGCAACAATTCGGTGGAATAATGTCGTAGTGATTACTTTGTCTCAAACGTTCCTCTTTAGCAGTCATGCTGCTAATTCCTCCAGTCCACGCTGCTCACGAAGACCTTGTTTTGGGGGTAAATTAGCATCTTGTCTACTGTAAGTCACATTGGACGAGGCACATGAAGAATGTTAAACAAATGTTTGTGGGTGGTACAAACTACCGTGAACTAATGGGATCTTCAGGTGGTAGCTTTCTCAATGGTATTCTAGTTTTGTTTATTACTTGTAAAGTCTAGACATCTTTCAAGCTCCAGTCTTCCTTCCTTGACTCCTAACAGTGAAGCTTCTCCGGCACTCTCTCTCTATCCCTTTATGCTCCTATCACTTTGCATTACACTTATATGGTGGCCGTGCCTGGATTAATCTTCAGGTGGACTGAGAGTTCCTCAAGGATGGTTTTACTCATCTGTGTATCTCTAGCAGCTAGCTTAGTACCCAGCACAGAGCAGGTGTGCGACAAACATTGTCTTGAATGAAGTCAACGATGGCGTTTTATTTCTTCCAAATAGGCAAACTTCCTCTGACATATATTCACAGAGCCATAGTATGAATGACAAGGACAAGGACAAAGGGGACCCACTCAGCTAATGACCTGCTGCCAGTGGGAGTAGTTGGCAGGGACTTCACCTGGTAATCTTCTGTCCCTGTTCTCGAATGTGGTCGATAGGCCTATTAGTGTTCTTTTTCCGACATTCTTGACTAGAAGGAACGTCTTACAAAGACCAGGAGGCCCGAAAAGAACTCTCAGTAGTCCCCCTGGGATTATGGAAGACCTCCGAGAGCCACAAATGCCGAAATTTAATTAACATTCCCATTGGAGCACCCTTCATGTTAAGGGGTGTTTGCAAGATGAAAGCCACCCCATAGCTGACTGGAGGTGCACAAAAATTATCAGAAACCAGTGGAATTTGGGGCGCAGTGGGATGAAACTGTAGAACGCTATTATTTTCTATGACATAAAATCTGAAGAACTTGCTTTTTACTTGCCTTTAGCTGCTGGAAATAACCAAGGAGGTGAGTCCTGAAGACTGAAAGATGGTTTGGACTCGGGGGACCCTGCAAGCACATGGTCGACAGAGAGAAATGCATTAAACATAGCAGAGAGAGTCCAAGAAAGCAACACAGACCCACCCGGGGGAAGCCGGCTTTGGTGGCGATGCCACCAGAATCTCACGGGAAGCTGCTTGGGACCATATTACTGATTTTGCTTTTGATACTCACGGCCCTCCAGTTCCCAACCTGTGTCTCTTCCCTGCCCCCCTATTTCCCATTCTAAGTGAACAAGTACTTAATAGTGCTAAACATCTCCGCAGTGTTGTTGAAGTGGCAGATACAGGTCAGTTATGGGGTTCCTTAAAAAGGAAGCAGGATGGTTTGCCTTTTCCCAGGGTGCAATCCAGGTGACAGGTGTTGCATACCCACTACCCAAACAACATGCAGCAGAGCCAGCGGGACAGCACAGCACACCTGGATGGGGTACCTGCTCCCCGTGACGGGTGCTGGGCTCACAAAGGGAGGGAAACAGCCACAACCCTGCTCCGGAGAGGTCTCAGACCCAGGGCCTTGCCGGGTTTTAGGACTGTGGCTCTACAGATGTGGGATCCTTGGGCCATGGAGACTCCAGCTGACTGAAGGTCAGGCCCCTCCTTGGAGTCCAAGAAGCTCCGGTTGCATGCTATAGAACGGTGACCCCCAGCAAGGGCTCATAATGGATTTTCATACTTCCCTTGGAAATTACTGTCAGGCACTCAGCTGAGCTGAAGAGAGCTGAACTGCCAGGCGCTAGAGTAGCTGATGAGGAGAACGAACCAAAATATAAGTAACAGTCAGGACTTGAGTCACGTGCTCTGACAGCACCTGGAGAAAGTGCCGACTCTTCCCGTTCCATTGTCCTCCCATGGAATGGCGTGCCAGTCAAGGATCACATGGCTCAGCGCAGATGTGGGTGTCATGTCGCTGCCAAGAGAGCTTGAGCAAAATGCTCCTGCAGTCTTATGGACTTTCGGTAGGGGATAGGGGGAGGTGAAGAGAAAGGACTAGGAGTGGAAAATTACTGAGTACTGAGTCAGGGCAGAGAAAGTGTCTTCAAGGTCCAGGGAACAGCTAGGGGCCTGAGACCTTGACCGCAGCCCCCACTCAGAGATCACAGTGTGCTGGTTTTGCACCAGGTCTGCTGGGGGAGGCAGCCAGGTAAAACATTGTAACTGCCTGTGGTCAGGCTAAAAAATCAAAGATAGGATTTTGACCAGGACTGGACCCTTCAATCAATGGATATGATTATATTTATAAAACTAAAGAAATGAAAATATGAGAGTAAACATGAATGTAAAAGACGAAAGCAAAGAATAAGATATTTTCTGTGTTTGAGCACAGTGGACCAAATTCTCTCTCCCTTTCTCTCTCCTTATACACATATACTACAAATGTGTACATGTTCACTATATATGTTTATACTACATCTATATTGCATGTATGTCTAATATGTATATGCTACATATCTGCATGTATATTGTATATTACATGTATACATGTATGCTTATATATTTATGTGTATACTTATATTTATGGATTTAGGAATTATGAAAACACTATTGTGAAAAGACATGGAGAGACATGATGGAGGATGCCCGGTTCCCTTGTCTTTCTCTCTTGCCTCCTATTCCTGTGCCCCACCCCCTGCCCTGCCCTGAACTTTGACTAACTGACAAATCACAAGCCATTCTCAGAGGGACTTTTCTGGCGGTAATGAAGATGGGATCAGCACCAGTGTTCTTGAGTAAGAGGCAGGATAATATCCAACCAGTGGAACCACAAGTTTAGCTGCTGTTAAAGATGAAAACCACTACCTGAACCAAACCACAGGACATGACTCCTTACTTCTCCTCGTACCCTGCCTCCACTCAGAAAGCTACCTGGTCTTCAGGTGTTCCTCCGTGTACAGCAGCTGAATAAAGCCTTTAAGCTCTATTTGACTCATTTAAGCCATTTTCTTTTGACACTATTATCTAAAAATGTATCCAGGCTTTGTTTAATTAGGAGTGGTAAGACACACAGGCATGGAAGTGACTGTTATGAAAGAAGTTTCTATACTGGCGGCTCCTAGAAACAGGAGGACTCCACACCATGCAGGGCCACGTGGGGAAGCGTCAGAGTTGGTTGGGGAGAGGGAGCAGGGGAAAGCATAGGCAAAAGCCTTTTTTTGGTTTTCAGAAGAAAGAACGGACAAGGCAGAGTCAGCAGGTTTAGGACTGGGTAGTTTGAATAACTTCAGGAGGCTCCAGAGTATAGAGGCTGACCCTCGCTGTCTGCTACTCAGCCCTGGGGTGATTAAGCAGAGTATCTCCTTCTGGAGTATAAAGTCCAGACAGAGAAGAGAGCTAGGAGCATGGGCTCTGGGTTGTGCAGTTTGCATGTAAAAAGCGTGCGAACAGTCAAGTGACTTGCTATTTCTAAGAATTAGCCAGCCCTGGGAGGGGCAGTCTCTCCCCAGCCAGCAAGGCCCCCAAACTGTAAAAGCATCATAAAAAAAAATTAAAAACATAGCTAGCACAACTAAGAAATGAAAGTATTGGGAACTAAAAGAGGAAATAGCAGGAAGACATTATTAAATTCTTCTTGCCGAACATTATCTTTAAAGTGAGGCTTAAAGACTGAGTAGGCATCAAGAAGGCAAACAGTGGGAGGAAAGAGAATTCCAGGCATAGGGAACAGCTCAGTGGTTTGCCCTGGAGGCGGGCAGAGAGGACTTGGGGAGGGCCTCAGGCTGACAGCTCCTGGGGGCTTTTGGCATGTGGATGTTCCTAGCATGTTTTGCTTGTATTTTATGTTATTTCTTGCTTGTTTATAAAAGTTTTACTGAAGTATAAAATACACGCTGAAATGTGAGCAGATTGCAGGTGTACAGCTGGATGAACATTTACATGGTGACCTTATTTATGTCACCACCATCCAAGCTAAGATATTCAACACGGCCAGTAACCCAAAAGCCACCTAGGAGTCCCTGCCATGCCTTACCCTCTCTAAAGATGATCACGTCTCTACCTTCCAGCTGGTAGATTTGCTTTACCTGTTGTTTTTTTAATTAGTATAAATTGGCTCGTGCACTCTGCATACCTTCATGTCTGATTTCTGTCATCCAGCGTTATATTTGTGCCTGGAGCAGTGCCTTCCTCTCTGGCTTTGCTGCATCAAATTGCATCCTGTGAATATACCCCAATTTATCCAGCCTGCTGTTGACGGACTTGTGCCTTGTTTCCAGTTCTTAGCCAGTATAAACAATGCCACTCTCAACATTCCTTTATTTGTCTTTTGGGCACATATTTTCTCATTTCCGCTGGGTTGATTTATCCCTAGAGTTCAGAAGTTTCTGGGTCATGGGGCATGTGCAAGTAGGTCTCCTAACTACATGTGGAAGATGCTGCTAAAGAACCAGTGTTCAAATTTCTTGTAACAATTTTCACTCCTACCACCAGTGTCTGAGGAAAGTCCTGGTTCCTCCACACCCTTGTTAGCGCTTAGCGTTGTCTCATTGATTTATTTTTAATGTTAGCCATTTCAGGGGTAGTGTGGTGTATCATATGATGGGTTTACATTCCATTCTGTAATCACCTTCTTATCTGTTTAATGGTCATTTAAATATCTCCCCTTGATAAAGTGGCTCTTTAAGACTTGTGCCCAATAACTTGAATTATTTGGCTTTTTATTTTGTTTTTCAGTTTGGACTTTGGCTTATTACTTCGTAAGATTTCTTTCTTTGTTCTGGATACGAATCTTGCAAATATCTTTTCCTTCTCTGCGGCTTTCTTTTCTATGCTCTCACTTGCGTTTTTAGGCAAACAAAATGTCTTAATCTTAACTTAGTACAATTTATTGATCTTTTACATAATGGCTAGTACTTTCAGTATCCTGTTTAAGAAACTTCGCTTGACTTAAGGAATGAAGATATTTTCTGGTACTATTTCCTGAAGATTTATTGTTTTACTTTTCACATTTAGGTCTTTGATTCACATGTAATTTTTTTTTTCTACAAGGTTTGATTGAGGGGCAGTTTTCATTTCTTCCCCTGGGGATATCTAACTGACCCACACCATTTATTGAGAATATTTTTACCCTCCCCATATCTCACTGTCACCTTCGCCATCAAGCAAGTTCCCCTCTATATGTGGGTCTGTCTCTGCTCTCTCCAGGCTGGTCTGTCGGACCATATTCTCTGCATTACTCAAGCTTTAAAGTAGTTCTTAGGCTATAGTACGTGATGATTTGTTCTTCCTGAAGATGGCCTTGGCTGAGATAAGCCCTTTGCATTTGTTTCTCAAGTACTACCAACAATTTAAAACACACGTGAACATAATATGCATATTAGCTTTCAAGCATCCCTGGAACATTTACCAAAATTGGCAATGTTTTTGAACAGACATTTCTCCAAAGAAGACATACTGATGGCCAATAGGCACATGAAAAGATGCTCATCATCGCTGATCATCAGGGAAATGCAAATCAAAACTACACTAAGATATCACCTTACACCCGTTAGAATGACAAAAATATCTAAAACTAATAGCAACAAATGTTGGCGAGGTTGCGGAGAAAAAGGAATCCTCATACACTGCTGGTGGGAATGCAAACTGGTGCAGCCACTATGGAAAACAGTATGGAGATTCCTCAAAAGATTAAAAATAGAACTACCATACGATCCAGCCATCCCACTACTGGGTGTTTATCCAAAGAGCTTGAAGTCAGCAATCCTAAAAGTCCTATGCACCCCAATGTTCACTGCAGCACTGTTTACAATAGCCAAGACGTGGAAGCAACCTAAGTGCCCAGCAACAGACGAATGGATAAAGAAGATGTGGTACATATATACAATGGAATACTACTCAGCTGCAAAACAGAACAAAATCATTCCATTTGCAATAACATGGATGGACCTTGAGAGAATTATGTTAAGTGAAATAAGCCAGCGAGAGAAGGATAATCTGTGTATGACTCCACTCATATGAGGAATTTAAAATTATGGACTAAGAACAGTTTAGTGGGTACCAGGGGAAAGGTGGGGTGGGGGGTGGGCACAAAGGGTGAAGTGGTGCACCTACAACATGACTGACAAACATTAATGTACAATTGAAATTTCACAAGATTGTAACCTATCAATAACTCAATTAAAAAAAAATTGGCCATGTTTTGAATCATAGGACAAGTTTCAATAAATTTCAAAAGAGGCATCCAGAGCATGTTTGCTGATGACTTTGCAACATAACACCAAAAATATAACTAAAAAATCTCTGATGTCTGCAATTTGAACAATGCACTGTGATATAATCCACAAGTCAAAGAAGAAATCAAAATGGAAACTGGAAATATTTTTAATTAACTGACATTAAACACACAACTTAATAAAACTTGAAAAGTGTATAAAAAGCTGTGCTTAGAGGAAAATTCAAGGGCTTAAGTGTATATTTTGGAAAATAAAATCAGCTGAAGTTCAATGATTTAATTATCTATCTCTAGATGTTAGAAAATCAACAACAAATTACACTTTCAAAAACAGAAGAAGAAAATAATAAAGACAAAAACATAAATCAATATAATAGAATCACAAAAGCAAAGCTGATTCTTTTTTTTTTTCAGCAAAGCTGATTCTTTTTAGACGAACGGTAAGATTAAACTTCTGGCAAGAAAAAAAGAATATACAAATACTGTTATCAGGAAGGATAAAGGCGAATGGCCATCCAGATCCTACATTAAAAGGATAAACAAAGATACTTCACAAATTTATACATTTGAAGTATGTTTCAAAATTTGAAAATTTAGATAAAATGGAAAAATTATTGGAAAAGATATTACCAAAACCAACACAAGAGAGGAAATCTTAATAGTTACATATTTCCTAAAGGGATCTCCAGACTTACATACCTTTATTAGTCAATCCTTCCAAACATTTAAGAAGGAAATAGCAACAACCTTATACAAATCTTTCCAGAAAATAAGAAAAAGAGAGCAAAGTTACTTGTTCTGGGATGCCCATATAACTTTGATATCAAAACTTGACTAAGATGTGGCAAAAAGTACAATGATGGGTGAATTCATCAACATAAGTGCAAAAGTCCTAAATAAAACGTCAACAAATAAATGCTAATAATGTATTAAAAGTTTAAAGCTTCTAATAGATTACAATAAAGTTTGTTTTATTCCAGGAATGCTGCATTAATTTAGCCTAAGAAAATATGTTTGGTGAATTTCGCAAAATTAACAGAATAAAGGGGAGAAAACATATTATCACCTCAGTAGCTGCAGAAAAATATTTGGTAAATTTCAATATATGTTTAAGATAAAACTATTAGCATTCTGAACATAGAAGAACATTCCCTTAATTTGAAAAGGTTTATCTATAACAAGCCTACAGCAAACATCCATTCTTTATGGTAAAACATTGAAAGATTTATCCTTTACATCAGTAACACAACAATGTTCACGAACATCGTATTTTATTACAATTCTAACTAGTTAAATAAACAAAAAATGAATAAACGTAAGGGTTGAGGAGGAAGAAATAAGCTGTCATCTCATTACTCAAAGATGGCATGCTTTTTTTCAGTAGGAAATCTAAAATGATCTGTGGAAAAAAGTATTAAAATTAGTAAACAATTTTAGTAAGTTCACTGGACACTGTACCAGCAACAGATGATCAGAAAATTAAAAAAAAAAAACCTTAAAAGATATTATTTACCACAGTCTCAGAAACATCAAAACCAAAGACGTCTACACAGAAAACTGCAAAATTACTACTAAAAAAAATTTTGAGGGGCCAGCCTGGTGGCGCAGAGGTTAAGTGTGCACGTTCCACTTCAGTGGCCTGGGGTTTGCTGGTTGGGATCCCGGGTGCGGACATGGCACTGCTTGGCACGCCATGCTGTGGTAGGCGCCCCACATATAAAGGAGAGGAGGATGGGCATGGATGTTAGCTCAGGGCCAGGCTTCCTCAGCAAATAGAGGAGGGTTGGCATCAGTTAGCTCAGGGCTAATCTTCCTCAAAAAAAAAAAAAATTTGAAAAGCTTAAATAAATAGTAGGATATACCTTCTTTACAGATTAGAAGGCACAGTATAGTCTGATGTCAACTCTCCCAAAAATAATCTAAGAATTTTATGCAATTTCAATTAAAATCAAGTAAGCATATCTTATTTATTTATCCTGATTAAATTTTGATTGAGATTGTATAAACTTTACAGATCCATTTAGAGAAAATTAACTTCCTAACAACACAATTTTCTACTCCATGAATGTAATTTTTCTCTCCCTTTGTTTTGGTCGTCTTTAATTTCTTTCAGAAAACTTTTTGGGGGCTTTTAGTTCCTACACATATTTTGTTAAACTTATCCCCAGGTATTTCATGTCTTTCTATACTATTTTAAGTGGTATTATCTATTATGTTTTATTTTCTAGATGTGACTAAAAGCATATGAAGAGTGGAATTAATAACAAAATTACCTACATCCAGTCAATGAAGAAATTCCTTAATATTTGAGAGGGATAGCAAATAATGTTCTTTTGTATTGGCAAAAATCCCACAAAATCCATTTTATCCAATTTATAATTATCGTTGCTATCATTATTGCTGTTCTTACTATTTAGAAAAAAATGACAAACGCTTAAAACTATACGCCTTGTAATTTATCAGTAAATAACTTGCAAAGATATCAAAACTTCTTTGAAAAATTAGATCTCTAAAACTGAACTTGACAAAACAATGGCCAGAAACAATAACTCAATGACATAAGGATATTTGGTAAATTTCATATGTACAATAAGTTACTCATGGATCAAATTTTCAATATAAAATTTTCATGGAATAAAATTTATCTCAGTATAAATAATTTTAGTAAAAAATATATACCATTTAATAAAAAGACAATAGATAATAGGAAAATTCATAATCTGCTCTGTATGTAGGTTCAGACTCGATCAAGGTCCAAGGTGGTGAGCCCTGGGGAACACATCATCAGCCAGGCTTCTGCAGTGTTGTGTGAACCTGATTGGAATGTGTTATCCTGCGCATGAAGCCCGGACCGTCTTAAGATTAAACATTGGACTGGAAGTGCCCTATAATCCTCCTCCCGCCATTGCTGGTTCCGATAAAGGAGCTGAGTCACAAGCCAGGAATCAGGGAAGCAGAGACACTAGACCTTACTCTAAAATAGGGGAATCACGTTACAACTCCGGCTCAAACGAGGTGCAATTTTGACGGTCAAATGCGTACATATAGCAGAGAGGAAATCAGAGAACAAAGAACACAAGACAGCAGGCTCCCAGAGGAGGTCTAAAACGAGGCGGCTCGGATGGGTGATTAATGGCCTCATCAATGGCCGCCAGCCAAGCCTAGGAATTGTGGGCTCAGGACCCTCCTGGGGAACGGGCACTGGCCGATCCTGCCACATGGACAGAAGCTTTTTGGTTAATTGAGTGTTCACAGGAGCTCCTGATCCCCGCTGGCGCATCCATCAGTTACTCTGGGGCAGAGAGAGGAGGGCGGTCAGCAGTTTATTGACACAGCAGGTAGAAACAGAGCCTTCGCACTGGAAAATCACTGTGTGCAGCATGCCGCGCATCTAAGACTCAGAGGAGACTGACGGGAAGTCATCGGCCTCCTAAAGCCAGCACTCTGTTTTCAGGAGAGGAAGAAGTAACAACAGAAAGGTTGAACTCTCCAAGGTTGCAGCCCAGCTGGTGAGTGGGAGCCAGGAAAGTGACCAGGCCATGGGTCCCCAGTACACAAGAATCCTTCCCTCCCTTTTTCCAACCTCAGGCCTCAGAGTCCTGGGGCAGCACAGAAGCTCTGGCACCAGCATTTCCTTTGAAATGAATAAACACACGCACACACTTTATCTAACACACACATACACTATATTTTTCAACTATATAGATGCTGCTGTGATTAATAAAATACAAAATCATTTCAAAGTGTTACTCAATTCATATCTTTTTCCATAGTATATTTCCTCAATTAGCTTTTATTAAAAGTACATCCATTTCATGATTTCCCCCTAAATTGTTGATATTACAAAAGGAATTCTACCGGAAATGTTCAGAAGCCGCTGCCCTGCAACATGCTCCTAACTCTTACTCATTTCTAACTTCCCATTCTCAAACCAACTAGACAAAGTTAGGTGAAAAGCAAGGCTATTTGAGAAACCCCTCCTTTCCTCAGTCTTAGATGATAAGAATGCTTTGTGGGTTTTGCTCACTAGCCCATCTGTATCGTAAAGAGTAGATGCCCTACATTTCTTCATGAAAGTTAGCAATTGCCATATTGACTTGTTCCCACCAGTATTGTACCTGTGAATTTCCCTGGAAATGAGATCAAAGACGCATAGGAGAAAGCAGCCATTCTGTTAAGGACGAAACCTGGAACTCCAAACTATTCAAATTTTTTAAAAATTGCACATTATTCTAAATGCATCTTTAGAACAAATAAAAGGACAAAGTCGTAGATGTTTCAATTATTTGCCATTTAGAATCTATTGTCTTCTAGGCTGGACAGAAGGATTACATGTTTCCAGGTAGAATATCATCTTTATTTTCAACAAACAATATTTAGCCCACTTGCATCACAGAATATCCTTGGAAGGTGCAGTCTCAGGTCGGTGGATACGTATTCTAGCAGAGACCATCCTTAGACAGGTTTACAACTGGGAATATAACACTCCAATCAGCCAAGAACCATAGCCTGAGATCTGCTGTGTCTCTTACACAGAATTTATAATGCTTCTGATGCTGGGGCCAAGCAGACAAAGGATGCAGCGACTTGTTCGTATTGCTGAACTAACAGCGTTGAGCCATTAGGCAAACTAATAATCGTGTGAAATCACAGGAAGTTCTGTAGAATCACTTGTTCCCTCAGCAATCCTACACTTGTGCCAATTTTACTTTGTAAAGCCTAAACGCAAGCTTTGTATTTACTTTAAGGTATCGGATTCACCAGGGAAACAGACTCTGAGACAGGCATACGTGTGCAGTGTTTTGGGGCGACCAGGTCAGGAAGGGGGGACGCAGGACTGTGCAGAGAGAGAAGGAGAATGGCGATGTGACTGTCACAGTGGCCTCGGCTGATCCCACAGCAAGCTCGGGAGCCAGCCTGTCAGAGAGGTCCCTCTGCTACTGATCGTTAAGGAGTGGCCCAATGCTAAACCTGAAAGCGTGCTCCTGCCACGAGGCTCGTCAGCAGCTGCATCAAAGACCACGAGTGAGCCGAGCACAGCACACAATAACGAACTATAATAGTAAAATTCATGAGGATAAGAATAGCTCCCTTTTACTGAGATTTCACATATGTCAGGCACTGAACACAGCACTCTACAGTCATTATCAGGTCCTCACGAGCACTCTGTGAGTCAGGCATACCCCTTGGACTGCCACCACAAAGGGCCACAAACTGGATGGGTGAAAGGAACAGCAACTTATTTCCTCAAAGTTCTGGAAGCTACAAGTCCAAAGCCAAATGTCGACAGGATTGGTTCCTTCTGAGGACTCAGAGAGAATCTGTTCCATGCTTCTCTCCTGCTTCCAGTGATGGCTGGAAGCCTTGGTGTTCCTTGGCTTGTAGATGCATCACTTCAGTCTCTGCCTGGATCCCATGCAGGTCAGCTGCCTGACCGCAAAACAAACAGACAAACAGAAACATACAGGCATACGTGCACTCAGGCTTACATGCACGCATACATACATACACACACACATACACACATGCATCCACGCACACCGACATACATGCATAGATAAATTTGCGTGGGATATCAGGCTGTGTGGGTAGCAGATACTATGGAACACCCTTTTGGCAAGAAAGCCTTATAACGTTGTTCGTGGTGGGTTTGGCTCTGCACAGAATCCCCTTGTTAGCCAATATCAGATGCTTGGGATTGACACTCCCTCTGAAAATGAGTACAGTTTCAGGAGAAAGAGGTCAACTCAAGGAATAGGGAGGAAGGGAAGTATGGAAGCCACAAGCCTGGTTGGCCGAGCCAGCCTTGGGGTCTCTGAGGCAAAAAGGGTCACAAAGCTTCCCTTCGCAGCTGGAAAATGAGCTTTGAGGACATGTGTCTACCTGAGAGCTAATAGTCTCTTAGTGGCCTGGGAAATACAAGAGAACAAAGAGAGAAAGAGAACTGACAGCAAGAAACTTGACAGACTCTGAAGGTCCTCCGAGTCTCTTATTCCTTTTATATTAAATAAGGAAATGGTCAATTGCCAGAGCGCAGACAAACGGAACACAGGGCAGAATGCCGACGTTCTGGAATGTCAAACACGTATTGGGTTCAACAAAGGGATCTATATGAATTGATGTACTAAAATTGCTCCCTGTGGATAAACCTTCACTGCCTTGTCTACACCCTAGAAATCGATGGGCACTATATTCTACCCACCAGGATGTCTTTAACCGTAATGAATTAATCAGGGCATTAAGCTACTGGAGTGAAATTTACTTTTCATTACTTGTGTTCTTAAAAAAATAATGAATCAAGGGTTTTTGACAATTCTAAGAGTTTCAAGGTGACTATATTTTATATACTATGAAGAAAACTGATTTCATTTATTTGATGTTCCTATTTTTACACTAATTTTCAGAAATGCTCAAATTATATGATAAAACTGAAAAGTCAACATTCTTTTTAATTTCAGGAAAAATTCAGATTACTATTGTGACCTCACCAGTCAGGTTTATTCTTCAGAGTTTTTGCTATGTTTATGGACTTTGAGAATTAATATTAGAAATCTCACACTGCTGGTTTCTCCTTCTGAAAACTTTGTTTTCAAAGTTCAGAAGAAAGGTAATTTAGTCACATTCCATGCAGCCTCTGTTTCATTCAGGTGTGACCAGCATCAACTCTGAATTTTGCACACACATACACACACACACACACACACACACCAATGCTCATTTTCTAAGCGTTGGCCCTCAAGGCATGGTTCCATTTTCTGTCTCCCTTTCCACCTTCTGAATCTGGTGGTTCCTTCCATGTGATATCTCTTTCCATAACCCTCCCTAATCTCACAAGCTGTTTTCTCATAATTTACCTAAATATTCAGGTTCAAAAGTACAACCAATTTCAAGTAGGAAAAATAAAAATAAATCCACACTAAGATCATAATGAGACTTCAAAAACCCAAAGGAAGATAAAATCCTAAAAGCAGCCCAAAAAAGCACATCTGTATATACACAATGTGTGTGTGAGTGTGTGTGTAGAAGAGAGAAACTGAGAGTTCTTCAAAGAAATACAAGGTGACTCCTGGCTAACAACCACTGAAGCCAGAAAACATAGAACTGACACCTTCAATGGGCGAGGGAGAAATAATTCTATGCCCATTGAATTTGTTTTTTAAGAATAAGGGCTAAATAAACACTGTTTACAGAACAACAAAAAGTGAGAACACTGGCAAGAGCAGACTAAAGGAAATTCTTAAGGATGTAGGTCAGGTAGAGAGAAAATTATCCCAGATAGAAGATCTGAAATGCAAGAAGAAAATAAGGGCAAATAAAGTGGAAATATATGCATAAATCTAAATAAAATTTACTATATAAACATAATGTCTCTTGATGATTAAAACAAAATAAAATCATAAAAAGCAACAATAATAGTAAATCAAGCAGGAGAGGATGAAAGAGTTCAAGCATTGTAAGTGATGTCCATTGTTCAAAAAGAGGATAAAAGTAATGAATCTTTTTAGAAGTGGTAAGCTAATTAGGCATGGTACAATTTCTAGGATAAGTATTAAAAGAACAGAAACAAAGTGCATGATGTTTAAACCTGTAAAGAGGAAAAATTGATTTTAAAATACTCTGTTAATCTAAAAGGGGAGAAAAATATATATAACAGATGGGAAAAATCCAAATCACCAAGTAAGATAGTACATTAAACCCAATCATACCAGTAACTGTATTAAATATAAACAGAATTTTTCTATAATAAAGAGCTAAAAAATACTCTCACAAGGGAAATTCTAGGTTCAAGTCTCTTGACTAACAATTTTTTTCTAGGATAAAAAAGTTTAAATGTATATAAATTCATTTGGAGAATGGAAACATCTCATGCCATTTTCTGAGACCAGTATAACAGTAACGTAAAATCTGATAAGTACAGTAGGTGAAAGAAAATTACAGGCCAATCTCTCTCACACATGTATGCAAAAAGTCTAAATAGGATATGAACAAATTGAATCCAACAAAACTGTATCATATATCATGAATAAATTTGGTTTAGCTTGACAATGCAAGGTTGGTTTGACTGTGGAAAATCAATCATTGTAATCCAGCATATTAATGGAACAAATGAGGAAAGCCACAGATGGAGAAATGGCCCTAATAAACTAGGAATAGAAGAGATCTTCCTCAATCTAATAAAGAGCTTCTACAAAAAATCTATAGCAAACACTATAGTTAATGGTGAAAAATTTGAAATCTTTTGTTTTGAGAGCAGGAACAAAACAAAGATGGCTTAGAGCACAAATTCCTTTCAACATTGTACTGGAGGATCTAGCCATCACAGTAAGGCAAGAAAAACAAAGAAAGGAAAAATATAAGAACTGGAAATGAAGATGATATAATTTTGGAGAAGATATTAATTTTTTGTATAGAAGTGAATCCATGAAAATTGACTAGAATTAAAAAGAAAATTTAGCAAAATTGAAAATTTACTAAAACTCAACATAAAAAAATAAATTTTATTTCTACATACCAACAATAAAAGGCTACAAAACAAATATTAAAAATGCCAATTATAATAGCAAAAATAAAATGAGGTACCTAAAGGAAAACCTAAAAAATTATCCAAGGCTTTTATAGGGGAAATTATAAAACATAATTAAGAGATATTGAAGAAGACCCAAAGAAATGGAAGGCATTGGTTGATAGACTCAACTTCGTAAAGCTTTCAATTCTCGAATTTATTTATAGAGTCAATGAAATCTCAACTAATATTACAGCAGGATTTTAGGAAACTTGACAAGCTGATTCTAAAATTTATTTAGAAATTTAGAAGCACTTGAATATCCAAATGACTCTCAAAGAAGAATTAGGAAATGGAAAAACTGTTTACCATATATGAAGCATTATTATAAAGTATGGTAACCAAGACAGTATGATACTGGTTCACGAAGAGACTAATGGGCTAAATGGAACAAAAGAGGGCCTAGAAACAAATCTGTACATACACGAACTCTTGATACAAGCCCAGGGTGACACTTGACACAGTGGAAGTGTCCTTTTGATCAATTCTGTGGAGACAGTTATCTATATGCAAAAATATATATGAAATCAGAATCCTACCACACATACCATACATCAAAAACTTATTTTCAGGTAGATTAATGTCATAAATGTGAAAGGGAAATGATAAAGCTTGTAGACAATTATATATATCTTCATGTCTTTGGGGTGGGGAAGGGTTTCTTTAACAAGACAAAAAAAGTACTGATCATAAGTTTGACTACATTACATTTTACATTTACTAAAAGACATAATAAAATGAAAAGAGGGGTCCAGATGTTTCCCAGGATTCCCATTTACTGGCTTGGCTGGTTGTTATTGGCACCAAGAACTGAGACAAGGACCAGAGGATGATGAGGAAGAAGAAAACAAGTGGAACTAATGGATTTTGTTTGAACATACTGAATGGAGGAGTTTTGAGATGACCAAGTGGGATTTAACTTTTGCAAGAGAAAGAATTTGTGCATGTGAGTACCAGCGTCTTCGGGGAATAAGCTTTCCCAGAGTTGTTATTCTTCCCCACCTTCCCCTCTGCGATCTCACCCACACTGTAGCTTTCACTGCACCTGCAGAAAGGTGACTCTTAAATCCACTTCTCTTGCCTAAAGTTACCCATCTTGCATCACTCACTCTTTGCTCCTGCTTACTAGACCTCTAGCTCTGAAACTCATCATTTGTAAATACACAATAACTTTCCCTCCCAAACCACACTCCCCTCCTGACTTCACTTTTAATCATGTTTCTGATCATGCAGACATAAAACTCTCAACTTATTTTTGATTCTTTCCTCTGCTTTCCCATCTCCCCCCACAGTCAATAAATCACAAGACTTGGGAAGTTTTCTTTGTGTGGTTAAGTCTGCATTTTCCGTTCCTTCCTTTCCATTCCCACTGCCTACCCTGCGGACCAACACACCTTCGACATTTCACTCCTGGACCCCCATGAGAGGCTCCTGACCATCTCTCTGCTTTCAGTTCATCCATTACCAGAACTTTTCTTTCATGAGTCTATCACTTTGGTGCTCAAAAATTATCAAGGGCAGCCATTGCCCAGAGCAAACAGTGGGGAGTCCGGCTGCACCTAATCCCTTCTGTGTGTCTGCGTTGCCATCAGTCATCATTGGTTGCTGTTCTCCCCTTTTCCTACCTCTGTTCTTCTTCTCCTCATGTAACCCCTCCTGAATATTCCTCCCTCATTTCTGCTTCTTAAATTTTATTTATTTTTTTCATAATCTCACTGAAATGTGACCTGCACTTGAATCACCCAAGCCGCAGCTTGTCCTTGTCTGAAATGCTAGACTGTGTGATCTCTCCTTACAGAACTGATTTCACTGTGATTTGGTTGCAGTCTCCTGTGCATGTTTTAATCTTGACTCACTGGATAATGAGCTGTCTGTGGTCAGAGACACGAGGGCATGTGACTTTGTAGCCTTAGTGGTACTTAACGAGTCATTTTCCACACAATAGATGATAAATAATTATTTAATGAAGATTATTATCGCATACCAAAAATTTCACTTAATCTGGAATGGTAGCTTTTTCTAAAGATTCAACCGCCACCTGTCTCTCCATGAAAAAAAAAAGTAAATATGTTATCAATTCCTCTGAGCATCAAATTTGACACTTATAGAGATGATTAAGCGTGTCCAGTTTGAAAAGCATCTTTATTCTGGACTTCCATATCTTGTGCACGTACACTTCACTGATGAGCATACATCTTCCCCTAGATAATTAAATGTTTTGAGAAATTATCCAAGAAAACTGAACTTCCTCCCAGTGTAGACAGAAAGAACCAAAATTGAGATATTGGTTGCCAAAGAAATTACTGAGAAGTCTAACAAGAAAGCATGACTTACAATGGTTTTTGAGACCATTAATCTTACAATCTTCTCTGGCTGAGGATAATGCCTACTTTTAAAGCAAGGAAATAAAACATTACTTTATACAATTGACAGTAAGAGAAGAAAAAGGAAAGAAGGCATGAAATGTGAGCCCTAGCTACACCCTGCATCATTTTACTTTCTCTGGGAACAAAATGCTTCCTGCAGCAGAGCAAGCTTTGCTAACCGGGCTCCCAGGATGGCTATGCCTAATCCTTTGAGGAATCAGGATAGGAAGATAAAAAGCAACGTCATCGTGGGTTGAAATGAGTGAAAACACTCATTTCAGCCATTAGTTCTAATTTGGTCGCATCTCAGCTTATCACCCAGCAACACCCAGCTAGATCCCATTTCTGTCCTGTGGGACCTGTGAGTCAGTTCACCAGAAGGCACTTCCTGCCCAGTGAACAAAACCAGGTGTAGAAGTCAGGACACTCACATGTTGGAGCTCATCTTGTCCACTTGCAAAGGAGGGGCCCATGCGTACACACTTTTATTTCCAGAAGTCAGTGCATATCTGGGTCAGTTTGGGGTTTCAGACTCTTCTACCAGGGTAAGGAATTCATCCCTCTCTGAGGTCTCTGAGTACTTGAGGAGGGGAGGCTCCAAGAGCTCTAAGGCAACTGGGACACCTCAAGATTCTTCTGGAAGAGTTCATATTTCCTAGGTCCTTCACCAGGGAAACCGCACCCCCCTACCCCAGACCAACTCTACACTCTTCATTGTGTAAAGAACAGGTCCTTCAGCTTCCTGGAGGTCCAGACTCACCTGGTGCCCACGGTGGTGGGGACGGGTTTCACATGGCTTCTCTCAGGAGGTATACTGTGGGTCGCATAGGTCCACTCATTTTCCAGCAATCCAACATCAACCACCAGCTACTCTAGGTTCTCCAGTGAGAAAACCAATATCCTCTTGATGTTCTGGAGTTTCTCAGAATAGTTTCTAAAGCCTGGTTGGCCTAGCCTTGGATGTGGCTTGAGGGACCATACCCGCTGGGGCTGGCTGAGCAGGAATGGATGCACCAGATCCCATCCCTAATGAATGCAGACCATCCCATGCCCTGTCCTTGGTGGATCCATCATAGGGATCCCTGGGTCTTCCTTGTTCCAGATTCCTTTTGTATTAGCCTCTTACTAAAGCCTCCTGGTGCTCCAGGGCTACAACGTATGTGAATGACCAAGTCCACCATGTGCTCATACCAACCCTCTCATCCACTCTCTTCCTGAAGAAAAAAAAAAGTGAAACGGTCAGTAATGGAGACTATGGAAGTTACTGGAGAGAGAGAGAAGGAAGAAAAGCATTTCACCTCTGAGGAAGAGTAAAGGAGCCAGCCTATGTGCCATCTCCCATGAGCCCTACCCCTTCAATACTCCCCAATCTCACAGCCCCTCGGACCAAGTCCTTAAGGACAGATACCAGAGGTGACGGTGCACAGTTGTGTGTAATTTATGTTCACAGACATTTTAGGAGAATTCAGAATAAAAATAAAGTTTTGTCATCATAGATACAAGGCACGTTGGAGCTCTGTCTGAAGTGACAACATACGGTCTAGAGATTATACACAGCCATCAGCTTCTCTCTTAAAATGTTTTCTAACTAAGAATGCCAACAGGCCCTAGTTAGAGCATAGCTTCCTCTCCTCCAGGATCTCAATGCGGATTTGGTGGCAGTGTCTCCAGGACAGGGATAGAGCACATTGCCTGGGCTGCTCGCTGTCCCCTGATTTCTCATCAGGCTCCACTCCCCAGTCATCTGGAGTACGCTACCCCTTCAAATCCCACTCTCTCAATGGGCCACCTCTCAATGAAAACAGTTACTGAGCTGGGCTCTTCATAGCTTCCTATAAGGCTGTTTCACCTTAACCTGCCTTATACTGTTCATCCATATCATGGTTGTCCCTGTGCTCTTCACCACTCACCTGACTTCCTGCTCCCAGTCTCCTAAGGACCCACGTGTCTGATGCTAAATACAGCCAGATTGGTCCTGAGTCCCTCCTTAAGTTACCTAGCTCCTAGACAGGTGTGGTTCCCAACACTTTAGGAGAACACTCTCTGTCCTGATTCCAGCCCAGGTGCCCAGGACCCTACCCCAGCTATCTGGTGTCTTTGTCACTATTGTGTCAACCCACCTTGAAACAGCAGGCAACCCTGACTCCATGAATGCCACTCATATATGACCAGTGACACTCAGCAAAATAGAACCATCAGGAAATTACTCTAATGAAGCCCTTGCATCATTTGTTTTCAGGGAAGAAAACACAAATGTTGGAGAGTCAGTAAGTATTAAATCCACATTGGGTGTGCAACACCACACCCAGACTTTGCAAAGGAATAAAAAAGGTCTTCAAGACGTGTGTCAGCACATAACATTAAAGTCAAGTTGGAAGAAATAAGATTTATGTCAACATCCCAAGTATTTATGCAGTGCCAGTGACACGCACTACATGAACATCTAAGAAGCGAGGACCGGCAGATGGAAGCACAGCTACGGCAGCCCATGCCGCATGATCAAGGGGGAAATTGTGCAAATCAAACAATGTGCTAGAAATGTGCAGAGGCACTGCCAGCAGACCAGGAACCACGTCTGCTCTGGGTGGGAAAAATAAAACTCTCAGCATCCTTCTTTTCAAACTGCAAAGGTTTTACTGAGAAAAAAGCTCTTAGGGCCTAGATGGAAGTGAGAAATGCTGGGGTGGATGGTGTTCCTGAGCACAGGAGCAGCTTAACTCCTACCAAGGGGGCGCTCAGGTAGTTTTCACAGTGTCACCAAGTTCAGGTGAAGAGCGATAGCTTTCACCTGACTCCTGCATTCTCAATGGAACCAAGAGGGCAATATTGCCTCCAGGGGACAAAAACTGATTGTTGGAGGAAAGAAAATCTTACGTATTGCAATACCTTGTGGCCCTCTGAAGCTCAGTGCTACCGGACAAAATCTATTCCTTAATACTTAATTTATCACCTTAAATTAAATGAGAATTTTCTCCTTAGGGAGATGACATTGAAAATAAGTCCGGAAACACTGACCTAAGGCTTTTGATTAAAGTTGACTAAAGGTTTCATCAAAATTAAAAATTTCTGTACATCAGAAAACACTATCAGGGAAGTGAAATCTAGAGATTGGGAAGAAATGTTTGCAAATCATGTATCTGATATGGGTCTTGTATCCAGAATATATAAAGAACATTTAAAACCCTACAATAAGAAAGACAAATAGCCCAACTAAAATATGGGCAAAAGATTTGAATAGACATTTCTCCAAAGGAGGTACATAAATGGCCAAGAAGTACACAAAAAAGTGTTCAACGTCGTTAACAGTTGAGGAACTGCAAGTCAAAAGCACGATGAGATGTCGCTTCACACCCGCTTTGGGTGGCTATAATCTGAAAAGGAGACAACAACAAGTGTTGGAAACAAAGCAAAGAAATGGGAACCCTCATAATTGCTGTGGGAGCATGAAATGAGGCACCCGCTGTGGAGAGCATTGAGCCATTCCTCTAACGTTAAACATAGAATTACCACACCCAGCAATTCTACTCCTAGGTATATACCAAAGAGAACTGGGTTCACACCAAAACTTGCAAACATAAGATCGAAGCAACATTATTCATAATAAGCAGACAGTGGAAACAACCAAATGCCCATCAACCGATGACTGGGCAAACAAAATGCAGTAGATCCACACAAGAGAATATGTTCCAGCCATAAAAATGAATGAAGCATTGAACCTCGAAAACATTACGCTAAATGAAAGATGCCAGATACAAAAGGTTATGTATAGTGTGAGTACACTTGGATGACATGCCCAGAATAGAGAAATCCATACGTAGAAACAGAAACTAGATCAGTGGTTGCCAGGGGCTGGGGAGGGAGGAAATGGAGAGTAACCGCTAAAGAGTACAGGGTTTCTTTTCGGAGTGATGAAAATGTTGGTAATAATAGCAGGTATAGTTGCACAACCTTGTGAATACCAGCACGTGTCGCTTAATGACATTCTGGTCAACTACAGACTGCATATATAATGGTGGTCCCATAAGATTAGTACCACACAGCCTAGGAGTGTAGGAGGTTGTACCATGTAGGTTTGTGTAAGCGCACGCTATGATGTTCACGGCTAAGGATGCATTCCTCAGAGCAAGCCTCTGTCATTAAGCAATGCGCGACTATATACTAAAAACTACTAAAATATATGCTTTTACATTGTGAATTACACAATATGTGAATTAAATGTTAATTTTTATAAAACTGACCAAAACATTTTTCCTGGATAAATATGTTAAGTGCTCACAACGCCCCTCGGATGCAGAGGGGGAACTGAGGCCATGATCTTCTCATCTCACCTCTTGAATGAAGAGACATCAACAAAGAGATGCCAGCCTGGTTACAGCATCCCCATGTCATCTCTCCACAGATAACACACCATCCAAGACCTCAAAACTTTTCCATTAAAACAAACAAAGCAATCTCAAGCAAAAGCAGCCTTTGGCTGGCTGGGGTGTTGTTTCTGTCGTCTAATGGCACAGGGCTCAGTGGTTAATCTATTGATTGTTCCCGTCTAGTCCGGTAAGCAAGCATGACCATGCCTGGCAACTGCAGAGAAGACTAATCACCGAGCAGGTCTGGGGATATTAGGGATGAATGCCTGTGAAATCATGGGAGCGATGGACTCAGATTTATGTGGGGATTAGAGGAGAAAAACAAGCAGGGGCTGTGTTTACTCTGCCCATCCTCTGCAATGGTTTAATAAGTAAGTTTCATCTTCCGTTACATTATTCCAAAACAAGAGATATTAAGACAAGAAAGATGCCATCAGAAAATGATAGCCCACAAGAGCCCTGAAGGAATCCTCTGCTAATAACAACCTCTTTGAGGTAGAGACTTTGCAGCATTACATGAAATGAATTTGAAGCTTCTGGTCTCAAAAGATTAGAGAGAGATTATTCCTAATATAATCAGTAACCATCACCTCTAGAATCAGAGAACACACTTGCTGCTTCAAAAGTGATTCTGAGAACAAGTCTGCAGCGCCGATTTTCTTTCGATATAATTAAGGTACTTGCTTTGTTTTACTGTGGGCTGCTAACATTATTACAGCATTACTTGGAAGTGTGTGCCTGAGCAGTTTGGCTGGTGGAAATGGAGAGGGAAAATTGAACTAGGCCTTGTTGTAGAAGTAGGGCAGCAAGGAGGTAGAAATACAGGTGAAAATCTCAGCACTGCTGTGGGCTCCATCTGTGGTCGGAGGTGGAGATGTCTGTGCAGTGAGTCCTGGATCCGGCAATGCTGCATCAGTCCTGAGGGTCCCCCTTGCCTTCAGCCTGTGACAACCATCCCTGAGGCCTTGCACGCTAAGAGCGGTGCAGCCCTTGACCTCCAGGGGGCGCCCTGCCCCCCTGCCCCCACAGCCAGTTTCCCCAGGGAGCACTCACCCAAGACGGCTCCAGCCCTCTTCACCTTATTTCCTAAGATCTCCGGGAGGATATTTTGCAGATCCACCCTGAGACCTGTCTCCAGGCCTCACGACTTTTGTGGCTGGGAGATTCATGCCTCCCACTCTCTCCCTCCCCGTCTCCTCCCTCCACCAGCCATCCCTCCTGCTGCCCTGTTGTTCACTCCCTTTTGTTCTAGCCTCACTGGGAAAAAGGGACAGCTGGTCGCCATCCTCAGCATAACAGCCCCTTTTATTCTTGAAAATGGTTATTACATCATTGGACTAAATCATCCTATTCCATCTTCTCCTCAAATTCACAGTTTTTCAAGCCCCAAAGCATAGTGGCTGCTCTCTACAGGACTCTCCTCCCTAAATTGCCCCTTGCACTCAATTTGTGGACTCTCCAATGGGGCGTTTCTATTTATGGGCCTCTCATTACAGGAACGAGTATAATGATTTAGCTGAAGCCTTTCTGTGTGCATTTTAATACTGATTCATCACTAATTCCCCTTGTCTCTTTCCTTTAAAGGGGCTGCTGCCTCTTTAGTTTCCCAGTAGACCCCCCCTTTGCCACTAATGAGCTAGCTCTTCGTGTTAATCAGTCTCCACCTGCTCCCTCCCTCGCATCTGACTCTTGGCCTGAGAGATGCTGGCGGTCCCTGCAGATGCACAGCAGTTGTGGCCACACCCACAGGAGTCAGCTGGCTGCTCCCCTTGAGATCTGGAGGCAGAACAATAGTTAGAGATGACAGCAAACTTTCAGGCTCACGTCCTTTTTCTTCTTTCCAAATCTCCTAAAACAGAAGGAAAGTGAAAACTCAGCAAGAACTACCTATTCACATTTCAAAAGTAATTTAATAATAATAATAATAGATTTACAAGAGTTATAAAGGCTTTTTAAAAAGTCTTGATTCTTTTCACAATCATTTGAATTATTTCTCCTGGTATTATCAGAAGGTGCGTGCTATCAACTCTAAAATCCCTAAACCCCAGCAGAACCATCTGTGATGCACCAAGGACTCGCATAACCCCTCTCTGATCCACTCTGCTCGGACCATTGCCTCCTTCCCCGCAGCCTGTTCGGGATGCTTTCCATCACACAATCCTTACTAAAGCATATAAGAATGCTCTCGATACTCAATCTATCCTGCCTTATAGACTAATGCTTTTCCCAGGGAAGTACTGTTCTATTTCAGGCTCAGTGACTTTTCCTGAAGTTTATCTAAATCCACATAATGACAGAAATGGGGTGTCTTTAGATACCCTGCACTTTTCAGCCTTCAGAAGGACCTCCCCTACCTTTTCGTTGTTTTCTTAACGCCCAGTCAGAGCTACAATCTGGTGCATCCTCTCAGCATCTGCTTTTCCAAAGACTGGGTATCGCCACTTCTTCCTTCACAAGGTCTTCTGCTCAGGGCTCTCCTGTGTGTACAGATGTGGTCATCAGAATGATAGCTCCGTCACCCAAAAGAACATGCCCAGGTGGGGAGTTCTGCCTGTGAGGGTGGTTCATTTGGGTAGATTTTGGTGTGTTCTCTTGCTTACTGAAACCAAAGGCATTTTGATTGGCAATAAACTGTTCAGGAATAAGGGGCTTTCTTTGGACTAAAGGCTAAAAGAGTGTTACTGACCCAATAAGGAGGTGGTACCAGATGACCCACACCTCAGCCAATTAGCTGAACTGGCATTCAGTCTCGCTTTGTCTCAGACGCTGGAAAAGGCGTTATAATTAGATTTTCTCCTCCTTGTGGTAAAATAAGGGTCAATTGTCTCGCACGCCCAATCATGACTGCACCACTCATCGCAAGTTTAATCCATAAGCCGAGAAATTCTATGGGGATCAAATGCACCCTGGCCTTAGAGAATGACTCCAGATTGTTCTCAATGGTAGGACTTCATCTGAAAATAAGTACTGATTTACATTAATTTACATCTAAAATGCAAATCACAGGGTTCCCCAGTGGAGAGCAGAAGGAAAGTGGAAGTCAGCTAGCTTCCTCCTTTATCTCAAAAGAAGTCCCATTGGTTTGTTGGTCTTTAGAGTGGAAAACCACCAAAGATGTTTGCATTGGCAGCCCCACACGCAAAATGTAAAACACCGATTCTGTGAGCACGGGGCCCCTTTATGCTCCCCTCGGTGATGCTCAACCGCCCGTCTTCCATCTGTACTTGATTTACATGGCAGGTGCCTTGCTTCCTTCTCCACTGCCTGTTAACCACACAGGGGAAAGAGGCAGTGCTGGGGCTGCCGCTTTGTCTTCAAAGAAGGCTGTGACCCTGGGGGCCAGGTCCTCTGGTCTCTCCTTGGAGAGGATCAGGCTCCGTCTGCTGGGTGTCTTCAGTTCAATGTCACACAGCAGTGCAGGAATAGGCTACTGTGGCTGGAATGGGAAGGGAGAGGAAAGGGAAGGGAAGTGTGTGTGTGTGTGGGTGCACCAGAACTTGTGGTCAAAGTCTTCCATATTAAGTGACGTGCTGAACTTTTCATGCCAAGTGGAAAGAAAATCTAGTTATAAAAATCTGGGTTTTTTATTAAGAAAATAATAGTCCGCGTATATGAGCATGTAACAGGTTGTATTCAGTGCCTCCTGCCTGGGGCCCATTCCTTCAGGCCCTCCAGATATGGAACACGGGATTCTTAGAGAGTTCAGTTGAGCCTCACTGAGCGATATGGGAAGCAGAAAGTAAGCATGCTATGATGTCTTTATTATTGCACTAGATGGGGGAGCGGGGCGCCTTATTAATTAGGCATCCTTTCTTCTTCAATATGGATTTAATATTTAGACTGAAAATCAATACCTTGAAAGACTGTGTGTGGGCTTGTTCTTACAGGAAGAGGAGTTACAAACAGACAAGTGTGAAGATGCAGCTCTCACTGACCAGCTTGGTGAATTCGCAGGGGCATCGGTGCCACATGAGGGAGGGGACCTGCATCCCTTCTCCTCTCTGGACAGGGAGAGAGGAGCGCCTTCGCCCTGGCTGGGCTCTGGTCCCCTGCCAGAATCATTGTCCTGCAGATCCACCAGGAGCTGAGGGAACAGACGGAGCTGTCTTTCTCGAGTCGTCCCTCTCTGGAGTGTGTCTCCCTGGGGTCTCCAGAGTTGCGACATGGAGAGTTCTTCCTGCTTTGTCCAAATTTCAGAGACAGCTGCCCTCTGAGAAGAGAAAGAATCAGATGTTTGGACTGCGTGTGCATAGAAGAAAGACAGGATAACTTGCGGGAAAATTTAGGTTTTTATGATGACAGCATTTCCACAATTTTCTAGCTCAAGCTTCTGTTATTAAAAAGTAAACTTACGTCCTAAAAAATATCTGTGTCCTATGACTTTAAGTAATCGTATTCATATCACATCCTTCTTCCCACATGGGTCACCAACTTGCCGTGGTTCATACCTGCATTTCAGCCCTCAGCATCTCAGAGAACCAGCTCTTCTTCTAGAGTGGCCCTTCCTCTGGTGAGCCAGTCTCCATACTTTCTACTCAGTCTGTTGGAGCTCACAGGTCTTGCCCTGAGCCCGGAGAAACCAAACAGCCGCCCACACCCCAGTGGGGCAGGGCCGGTGGGCTCTAGGACTACACCATCCTATAAGATGTACTTCTTAAGAGTGCACCAAAACTACAGGGGAAGCCAAGGGAGACCTGGGGGCTCTACCCAGTTACCCAAGACCACCAAAGACATTTGACTAAGGGACAAGAGGTTAGCTGACTCATGGGGGATGTTTTATGGTTATTACTTTGAAGTGTGAGTCTTGACATTTTTCTTTTACCATCAAATGTGTCTTTATCATTTTTGAAATTACAAATGAATGTGCCTAAATATTCCAAGTGGAATAAGACAATGAAAGCCGGTTTTCTCCCTTGTCCACCTGCCCTTGCCTCATCCTCAGGGGCACCAGCCCCGCGGCCTCTGTACATAGATGTACACATCTATGGGGAAGGGGTGTTTCTTGTTCCCAAAATACAATCATATCATGCGCATTAGTTCACACCTTGCTTTGGTTATTTATTGTGGACATCCCTTTCGTCAGTGGACAGAGAAGGTGGTAGAAATAGATCTAACATGATCTCTATTTTCCAAAATTTCTTTGAGAACTCATAGGTTTAATGTACATAAGTTGGATTATATTATTATTCTAATTTAAAGTGCAGTCTTTTTCTTTTTCCTTGTCTCTTCCTTCCCTTCAATTCCCTCCTCTCCCGACTCCGGACACGGAAGCCCTCCCCCTACCTCCTGCCTGAGGGACCATGTTGCGACACTCCACGACTTCCAATGTCATACAAACACACAACAATTATACAGCGTTTGTTTCCCAGAAAGGAAAAGATACCGTGCACATTTCTCTGCAGCTCACCTTCCTATCTCAACAGTTCCTAGTAGAAATCTTCCCAATCCATCTGATGTGTCTTCTAGTGCATTCCTTTCGATAACAGCATACTAATCTGTGCAGTGGGCGCATCATAAGTTATTCAACCATCAGCAGTTTTGCTACTGATAAGCAATTCAACAGTTATCATTTTTGCCACCTTGAAATAATATCTTTGTCCGTATGTGCCTCAAAACTCTTGTGGTCCTGTCTGTGAAATGGGTTCCCGAGAGGAAGAGTGCTAGAGAGACAGAGACCATAATGGCCTTTGCCAAAGGAGGTGGCACTCCCATCCCACCAGGAGCTTCCCTTCTCACCCTCCCTTTTCTCCTCCCTCAGCAGAGGGTCCTGGCTCTCTGTTAGATTTTGCCCGTCAAGTGTGTGTCCAGTGAAAGTTTCTTTTTACAAGAACACGCATTCCCCCGATGTTGGTGAAGTTGATCTCTTCATGTGTTTATGAATCCTTTAGATTTGCTCTCCTCTGGATTTGGGATTCAGATCTTCACCATTTGTCTTTTGAGTTGTTTGTTCTTGTTAGTTGGTTTGTAAAGCTCTTTATACTTTTAAAATAGAGTCTTCTGGTTAAACCCCTGGGTTCAGGAGGCTCACTGGGAGAATCTGCATCTCAGCTCTGCCTCTCAGAAGCTGTGCTGCCTGTAGGAATGACCTACGTCTCTGGGCCACAGTTTCTTCATCTTAAGGTTGGCAATGTGTACCTCTATCTCATAGGGATACTGAAAGACATGTTAGGTAGATAAAGATATTTATGACCCAGGGGTTGGTTTATTAAAACCATCATTTCTATTTATTCTGCTTTTGATATCTTAGGATTTACAAAAGTATTTGATCCTTATGATATAAAAATGTGTATTTATTTTAAAGCTTCCGTTTTTCCTGACTCTGTTAGGAAAGTGCTCAGCTCCTTCCAGTCTGTGATACACCTGTCTCAGCAGGGTCACAGACTTCTTAACCCCAGAAGGGCAGTTTCTTCCTTTTAAGAAGGATTGAGTCCCCTCCAGTTCCCGCTGGCTTGTGGTCTCGCTCTAGAGTTAGTCTCCATATTTTGTTCACAGCTGATCACAGTTTCCTGCAGTTGGGTGAGCAACCCTTGAGCCATCCTTGGCAGCCGGGGTCCTGGGAAAGGATGAAGCCCTAAGATCCCAAGACAGCTGTCGCATGTGAGGCGTAACTGCCTTCCTAGGATGTGGATGGGCTTACAGTAATACAGCGTGTGCAACTGAAAGTATTTTAAATGATAATTTTGATTTCTTTAATACTACTAATAGCTTCCTCTTGGTTTAAAATTTTGCTTTTAAATACAATAAGTGCCTATTGTTATTTTTTCAAATATTTAAATAGAAAATTACATTTGTACAGTGCTTTCCAATTATTCTTATTATTAGCCATTCTGTGTAGTATTCACATGAGATACGCAGTATGAGGACCCTTGTTTTGCCATAAAATAGATTCCTTAAACGTTAATATCAGCAATTTGCCTTTTGGCAATGACTCCATCATGTGCTTCCTTGGGCATCTTTCTCACTGCCGCTCAACTTTGATTTGTATCAATTTCTGACTAATTGTTCTACTTTGTAATTAACTACTTTGGTAACTAAGAGCAATACAAATTAATGGAGTCTCTTTGTATTTAATTGCCGAATTACTGTTTTCACTGAAATTGCAAATCATTTTGGCAAATATATGTTGTTATGCTTTTTATTGCCAATGACTCAAGAAATTAAATTAATGATTTAACTCATTAACTCTAACTAATGACCTTGATTAATATTGGCTGCACCAGGCTACAGATGAATGGAAAGCACATCTTTCCATCTCGTCAGGTTTCATCATATTCTCTTTCATACTCAAAGTAGAAAAAAAAATTCTCATCTCCAAAACAAAAGCCACTCATCAGTCATTCTTCCAGGTTGCAAAGCCCATTCTTTTCAGACTAGGCTTACGTGTCTGCTGCCCACACCTATTTGGTATCTGATTCTTCACGACTTCAGAAGATACAGCGAAAACACTTTATAAAATGGCCTTTGCTGCCAAAGCTGAGATCTGGGATACATTCTTTAATGCCCTCATGGCACCCAAGCAGAGGCTGAAAAGTGTTTGTTGATCCACAATAGGAACATTGCTGGGCCTTCTCACCACCTTGTTTTGACAAGCCATTTCGGTCTTGCCCTTCTGCAACACTCCGGATCCAAAAATCTGTAGCAGTTCTGCTTTGGGGCCAAAGAAATTTCAAGTCACTCAGACTGGCATTTGAGACTCTCTGCCACTTCTCTTCCATCTATCTTTCCAATTCAGTCTAAATCTGTTTTGCTAGGTGGACTTCTAACTTGCACTTCTAGAACCTCCAGTTAACTAGTCTCTCTACCTCTCACCTCTCCAGAGGCCAAGGCTCAGCTCCACTCGCATCGCCTCACCCTTAGTCAGTGAGACATGTCCGTGGTTTTGAGACAGAAGTCCAGGAGCTCAGCCTACCTTTCACACCTCTCCATGATCTGCTGTAGGCCTGCCACTCCACGACTCTCTCTCACTCTTCCACTATCCTCTCCTAGGTCCCCTGTCTGAGTAGACAGAACTGCTCCTTGCTTTTATAAAAACTTGACCCATATGCTTTCGAGGCTCTTACATCTCCGGTTAATCACACATCCCCAGGGCCTGTGATGTGCAAAATGTTTTCCATGATCCTAGGCCCGTCTCAGAAGCTACCCCTCATTAAGCCTTTCCCAGGAAATTCTTTTCTGTAATTGAGGTCCGCCAGAGGTTCTCTTGTAGACCCTGTGTTAGTCATGTATGTACCATAATGGACTGGGATGCAGTGACAGCCCAGACTTCACTCCTGTGATGTGGGCAGCTGGCAGTTCTCATCTGAGTTCTGCTCTGGGACTTGCTCTTGGCCGAAGAAAGCCTCTTCACTCAAGGTCATGGTCCTTCCCAGGGATAGCCCATGAACAATGACTAGTCAATGAGGCAGCATCACGACCCAGCTCTTCACCCTATTAGGGCACCACTCAAAAGGACCTTCTCAGCTCCGGAGCTCCCCTCGGGATCTCAGGATTGGCTGAGGTCTTCGTTGTGGCTGCATAACAGCTCAGCTCCCCATTCTGCCCAATCCTGCTCCGTTCCCTCCCCATCAGGTGGATCACAAAGGAACCTCCCAATTAACTTTCTGCACCTGAATCTCCGTCTCAGGGTTGCTACCTAGGAAAACCTATCTGGGACACAAAACTCTCTGGGGAGCCCCGTGACGTCAGGGAACATCTCATGGTCAATTTGGCATCCTACAGAGCAATTACTGTCTTAAATATTGGAAGCTTCTATTGAAGTCCGTCAGATCGAGTTGATTCATTGTAAAGAGCAACCATGAACTACTTTATGAAGCACTTGCAGACTGCGGTCCTTCTTCACACAGATCAACCAAGAAGAGTCAGTCAAGTGGTTGGAAGATCAAGGCACCCTGAGAGATGTTTCACCACCCGCACATGCCGGGACTCCCAGGATTTATAACTATTACCAACGTCACAATAAAGCAAGGCAGCTTCTTCAAAATACACAGGTAAGCCAGAAGTACTCACTGAGAGATAGAGCTTATGCATTGGCTGTTGTATGTCTTTTCTTTTTCCGATTTTATGTCTGACAGACAATAGGCATTCTGTAGAAGTTCATTTTTATTTCATCTGGAGAGGCAGGACTGGGCTGGATCACAGTGTTACTCAAGGTTAACTATTCTCCATATAACAGTGCTAGAAAACACACCTGCTGGCTCCAGACACCCGTTAGGAAACATGTGTGCAAGATTCCAAAGTAATTGTGGAATTCACCACATTGACATTCATCCACATGTTCAATGGTATGTGCTATAGATAGCTGCTATCACACGACGGAACATCCAGGGACTCACAATTCACAGAAGATGAGGAAGTATTTAGACGAAAAGAGCTAGTTCTCTGCAACCTCAGCTACTCCAGGTGTCACAGTCTCCCTCTTTCCCACAAAATGTGCAGGTGGACACACTCAACCCCCGTCTCTTCCTTCAGCTGTGCCCAGTGTGTTGTGTTGTCATTATTTACCAGCTGCCTTGCTGAGCACTTTCCAAGGCTGGGACCTGGGCTGAGTGTTTGACATGCATCTACCTTGGCTCATTTAATTCTCACAAAAGCCCTGAAAGATTAGTATAATTATTGCTAGTTTACAGATGAGAAAATTGGGGCTTAGGGATATCAAGTAATTGACTCAGGGCCCCACTGCCAATAGGTGGAGCAGGGTGATGGCTGTTTGGTACCTGTGTGCTCAGCTGCACTGCCTCCCTTGTTTATTCAGTTCTCTCCATCCCTAAATCCCCAAATCCAGCAAGACTGTGTATTCCTCATGGCAGGAATAGTGTCATATTGGCCATTTTCATATCAGGCACCTAATAGACTGAAAGAGAGGAGGGAGGATCCAAGGGTGTAAGGATGGAGGGAAGGAAAGGAAGATAATGAGGTGTCCGTGCCTGTGCCCTAGCATGTTTTGAAGAGAAAATGCCATTGTGAGTAGATGTTATCAGTCACCTTGGCCATAATAATACTGAGCAGCCAGCATGAAACTCTGAACTCAGATAACAATAAGTATTTATTTAGCTTACGTACCTGTGGATCGGCTGATCCCAGCTGGGCTTGGTGCCCATCTCTGCTCCATGTGTCTCTCATCCTCCTCCTGGGACCAGGCCTGACTTGGCACGTTCTTCTCATGGTGATGAGGGAAGTGCCAGGGAGCAAGCCCCAAAGCACAGGCACTTTCCAAGTCTTTGGTCCCATGGTGTCTGCCAATGTTCCACTGGCCAAGAGGAAAGTCAAGAGGCACGGGGGGCAGGGCAGGCAGAGTGGGAGTGGCTCTGATCTACAAGGAGTCTGCAGCTGTGTCTGAGCATGCTGGCATTGTTGCTGCCGTCTACCCCAGACATTCATCATCCACCTTGCAAATCATCCCCAGCGCTCTCCTGTGCTCATCCTGCCCCCAGCATCTCGGTCACAGTGGAGTCAATAAGCCACTTTAAACAGAGCAGCACGAGAAACGAGCACTAGCTGTAAATGCAAAGCAAATATTTCAATCTGAAGCAGAAAATCCTTTTTTATTATTCATTGCTTTGGATTATCCATGCTTCTACTCTCCTTTATTGACGTGATTAGTCAAGATCTGTTGTAGTTTCGAATCATCCCTCTGTCACATTTGAGGCTGGTTCTCAGGCAAACATTTGGCTATGGTCATCCCTGCCTGATCTAAACTAATCAATGTTGAGGGGGCTTATTTATAGTGTCATTTTTCCAGCATCAAAGTCTCCTTATTCTGTTAAATCTAAAATGTTAGTGATAGTCACGTGGTAAATATGGAGTAAAGCTTACCAGGTACATATTAAATAGACAATATTTGTGGAGATTTGTTAGCATGGTTACATGTATAAATGTCTCAATGTTATAAGCTCACATAATAGAAGTGTTAACAATGCAGCTGATAAATAAAGAAGGATGAAATGTAACCTGGCTAACTTAGAGGCTGTGCCACAGACAGCATTGTTATGGCTTCCTGCGACATTCTCGTTAAATTATCGTTGTGTCACCGGGTGACATCAGGCAGTGCCAATAGGAGAAGGGGAGCCCGTTTCTCATAACGCAAGGAGCCTGTGAGTGAGCACCGGGCAGAGAAGAGGCGAGTCTCCGACCTGACAGGTGTGAGCCTGAGACTCAGTGCGGAGGGGAAGCAGAAGGGGCTTGCTGTGCAGGCTCGGTGGCTGTGCTGCCCCCGGGGCTCACGGTGGGGAGGCCCCGTGGAGACCACAGAGTTGACCCACTGAGAGAGAGCCTGGAGCTCAGGGAGCCAGGCTGCTGGCAGCTGTGTAGTCTGGGGCACCCAACACTCCCATCCGCTCCCCTACTCCAGCCCAAATTTCCTGGAGAGAAGGACAGACCTCCTGGGATTACAACTTGGGACAGTGAAGGCTTAGGGAGAAACCAAGAGCGGCTCAGGGTTTGTCCAAAGGGGAGAAAAGTAAAAAGGGAATTACTGCAACATCACGGCTGTTGTTAGCGACGTCCGCCCTCCCTCTACCTTCCTGGACCTGCACTGGCACGGTTGTGTATGTGTTTGCTGTTTTGTTTTATTTATAATGCTTCATTACACAACATTATACAACAGGAAAATTGCTCCTCTCCTCCCTTATCCCATTCCACCTCCTGAAACTTTGAAGATTCCTGTTTAGTACTGCTCTATTTTATAATAACTACCATGGCTTTTCTGGAGCACAGTTAACCATGAGGACTCTAAGTCTATAGGCAGGCAGATATAAACAGCCAAGAAGAGAGTGACTGGGTCTTTGACTGAAACACCAGCTGAGAGGGGAAAGGAGAAGCCATCGTGTCTCCCAAGGGGTCACTGTGGGCGGTTGCACCGCATCTAAAGCTGCTGGCACAGACGTGCAAACCCTGGCAGACACATCTTTAACAGAGGGACGCACGATGCTAATGAAATAAATGTGGATGAACCAGGAATCGCTTCCATTGCCTGGAAGGTAAGAGAAGAGGAGTGACAAGCAAAGAGGCTAAAAGCAACAGCTCTGTTGACTCTACACGCACATTTACTTCAAAATAAGAGTAAGATAAAGAGAGTTACGCCCTGCCGAGCCCATATCCAAAGGTTTGAACCTAAGCAATAAAGGAGATGATGCAGGATCTCTGGGGGAAGATGATTGGCATATTGTTTTACGAATGTAAGATGATTCACTTGTATGTAATTCTAAGATAAAGAGAAAAAGAAACTTGGATGGGGGAGGAGAAAACATTCGAATATATTTGATCCTGAAATGTTTTCAGATGTAAACGCTGAGGAATGAAATCCCATCTGTGTCAGTTCCGCGCGCAGGCTAAGCCTGGAGAAGCCTGCGGAAGCGCAGCACTGGGACCTACCCGCGAGAGTCACAGCCTTCGCACTGGTGGCATGCAGGGCTCTGCGGCATCCCATAATTTGTCACTGCTACCCCTGAACTGGTCTAAACAACGTTGACAAGGGCAATTTCTCACTCTGTAACAAAACAGATAAATCTAGATTTCAGAACTGGACAGAGAGAGAGAAGACGATGCGGATGAATACATGGCACAGTAGCCAGAGGGAAATGATCAGCCTGACACAGAAAGAGGCGCTGCCATTTGGAAGAAAAAAACACAGCCAAAGCCCGGGCAGGATGGGAGGGTAATCAATTGTGCAATTGTGCGGGAGCACAGCCGCTCTGCTGCAGTCGACAGATTCCCTCCCGAGGCAGAGGACGGAAGGTGTTTAGAATTAATGTGCAATAATAGCCCCTTCTTGGGTCCTGGTAAATCCATTTTGAAATGGTTTGTTCTCTTTTGAGTCTCCCACCATCAAAGGGAGCTTCAAACCTTAGTGATAAGGTCGGTGTCGTAGGAGATTATGTGATCCTCGGATCCAGCTAGAACAAAGGTCCCCAGAAAACGGCTGAGTGGAGGGAGAAGACACAGAGAGGGGCAAGAACAAAGTTGCTCTTTCAGAGTAAACATAAGATAACGTGGCCACGGACTCTCCTCTGTTTCGATCAAGACCTGAGTTTTTAGCTCACACAATGGATGCTGGCCAATGGTTGGTGCACCCTAAAGAATATCAAGAAATGGGGGCAGCAGGTCCCAGTTACCAGAAAAACAGTCTTAACAGACAACTGAGTATGTACCAGCTACTGGCTCTTTTCTCAGCTCAACAAACTTTCCAGGGCAGTCATTCCCAAACCAGTCAGCACATTAGAGTTATCTGGGGAGATTTAAACACCACTGATGTTGAGCCCTAAACCAGAGGTTGGGATTTCATTGGTGTGGGGAATAGCCTGGCTTTGGAATTTGGAATTTAGAACCAGGAGATTCTAAGGTGCAGAAAATTTGAGAACCATTACTCTAGAAACATCCTTTCTTGCTTGCTTGATTTCTTCTTTCTTTTTCCTTCCTCCCTTCCTTCCTTCCTTTCTTTTTTAATTTACCGAGTGTAGGCAGCAGGACATCACATCAACACTCCTGTAGTAGCAGGGGTAGCAGTGGCAATGGCAGGAGCAACAGCAGCAGTAGTGAGACTAACAGTCTTGCTGGTTGAATGCCTCCCACATGTCAGGTGCTCCTCCCAGATCTTTACACAAAGAATTCAGTGAGACCTATTTCAGAAAGTTGTTGTAGGGTTATTTTTAGTAATCCCCAATTTGCAGATGAGAAGACCAAGGCAGAGGGCAGCTTTACTACCTGTCAAGATCATAGAGCCAGGAAGTGGAAGGGCAGGGTTCCAGTCCACCTAGATGCTGACCCACAGATGATGCTGCTCCCTCAGCAGGACAAGCTGGAGGCGAGTGCCACTGCCCTCTGGAAGGCAGCTCCAGGCCCACCTCCAACTTGGCTGCACTCCAACTGCAACCGCCATCATCCCTTCCAGTGTGGCCCTCACCTTGTCCTGACTTCTTTCCCTCGGTGCTCCCCCCTCCTCCTCTCCGTGCTGAGGGAGATGTGCTCATCCCTCCTCCCTCTCTCCTCTGTCAGTGCTCCCCCCTCCTCCTCTCCATCCTGGGGGTGGTGTAGGCAGCCCTGCTTTCAGGTGAGCGCAGAGGACAGGCTTTATGTAGCCCTGCAAGACCGGGCAGTTCCCATCAGTCACCTCCATTGTTGGGGTCTCCTCCTGAGGAGTGTCGGGGCCCCTGAGGTCTCAGTTCCCTGATCTGCTGGCTGGCACCTCTCATTCCCACTTGTTCAAGCCACCTCTGCCTCCATCGCTGGACCAAACATGGGCCGATGGCTGCTGCCCTCCAGCCTGTGCCCAGCAGCCTCTGTGGGCCATCAGGTGATGCTTGCCCTGCATCCCAGGGCTGGTCCCACAGTGCTAGGCCTGCCGGGGTCTGACAAAGAACCTCCTCTGCACACAGGGCTGCCCGTCCTCCTCTGGGACAGAGCACCTGCCTTGACAGGAGCTCTTTGCTCGTCAGGCTCCCTTTGTTTAACTAGAGGATAGAAGCTTTCAGTCTTTAATTAATTAATATGCAGCACAGGATTATACCATTTTGCAGTTTGCACAGCCCATTAGAAAACTGGAACCTGGCCCTTCCATTTGGTAGGCTGCACTCCCTGCTGGAAGCAGTTTACTCTCCCTGAACCTGGAGGTGGATTCAGGGCCTGGAGCCGCCATGCTCGCCCCATAGTGAGGACAGACAGAGCCCAGCTCGGAAAGTCTACAGGAGCTGGTGGAGGGAACCCTGGCACAAGGGAGCAAGGGTGGCCAATCATCTTTGAAAAGGGCAGATGCACTTTTTCCTAAGAAAAGAAACCCACCCCTCAGCCGGGACTGGACTCTAGAACCAGAAAAGAGCCTGCAGGGAGGTATTAATGGACTTCAGAACAAAGTGTGCCTGCTGGCGTTGCACCAGCTTCTTCCACGGGAGGGCCGCTCCTCCAGTTTCCCGAGGGTGATGGGGGTGTGGATCACTGACCGCTGTGGGCCTGATGGTGTGAGAGCAAGGGAGTGTGAAATCACCTCATGCCCGGAAGCTTGTCCAGCATGAGCCGTAAAATCTGACCGAGTGCCAAACCCTGCTGTCCCAAGGCCGCCCCTCCATATACTAAACCCCTGCCGCTGCTGCTGCCCAGGCTCACTGACCACTCGGCCCCTCCCTCCAGGAGCCCCGCTGGCCTCTCCCCCAAGACAGGAACACCTCTGGGAGGAAGCGCCACCACAGGGAGCAGTGTGGGTGGGTACCGAACCCATCACCCTGAGCAGTAAGTGTGCCAAGGCTTTCCCCAGGCTTCTGGAGGACCACGGACTGCTCACCTCCGGCTGACGGCTAACCGCCTGGACCCTGTGCCAGGCTTAGGTGGTGGAACAAGCCTGTCTGGGCACGTGTCCCAGATGGTGAGGGCCGCCCATATTCCAGAGACTGCAGAAAAGGCTGAGCTTTTCTCAGAAAATAGAAAAAAGAAAAGCTTTTTCTTTTCCTTCGGAAAAATTGCAAGTCTCTGGCTTCAGTGAATGGACATATGTTTGGGACCGACACCAGGAAATGGAGGAATGGCTGAGGTCAGAATCCTCTCCCACGGAGGCCTCCTCCCTCGTTCAGCCGGGACCCACCGCTCCTGGCCCTCTGAGAGGACTGGGAAGAAATGACAGAGCCCGAGTTTCAGGTGTGCTGCTCTCCCGTCTTCAGGTCTCATCCCTATACAAACAAAGATAAAGAAAAGTCGAAGTGAATCAGTAAGTGTTGCCACGGAAATCAGGTGGAAAATTCACTGGAACCAAGAACTATCAAGGGTCCTTCTTTAGCAATTACAGTACAAATAAAATTTAAAAACTTTTAATAACACTATGTGTGTATGTGTGTAAGTAGAGTGTGAGAATTTTTTTTTGCACAAAATATGACGAAAGCAAATATTCAGTGTTAATTTCTTATCTTTCTCAGTTTCAAGTTTGAGGCTGAAAGCTCTCAGAATCAGGCAACTTCCACAGCCCCCAATCCTGCTGGTCTCACCATCACCACCCAGATGGCCAGCTGGTCCTGATGTCCCCTGGGAGGAGTGACAGGGCACCCGAATACTATGTTTTTGCTTCCCTCCTTCTCAAAATGTAGACTAGGGGTTGGTCCAAAACTGGAAAAGTGTAAGTAAATACAGCCCCTGGCCACAAATCTCCTGGATGCTTCTCTCAGTGAGAAGGTCTCGCGGTGGCCCCCAGGCAGAGCTGCACGTCTGCCCCATTTATCTTGATTGTTCAGGAACTGCCCTGCGATGGGAGGTCCCTGGTGCAGAGTGAGCTCATCCTCTGGCCTCCTTCGATGGATACAGTGCTGAGAGTGAACAAGCCAAATGAAGAGGGCCTCTCTCACCTGGAGGGCTGATCCGGCCTCCACAGCTGGAAAAGGAAGCTTCTTGCACTTCCGGGAGACCGGGGCTCCCAGGAAGGTCCCCGCAGCAGCTGAGGTTTGCAGCTCTCCTGCAAGCAGACAGGACACAGGAGAGGGAGGAGCTGGCCTTCTCGTCCTTTAGGATTCCACCAGGAGGAAGCTCTGCAGGCGGAGCGGCCCCTCACCCAAGGGTCTCCACCAAGTGGGGAGGCCCAGCTCAAGACCAGGGGCTGGTATCTCTGTCCCTGAGTTCGTCATGGGAACCAGAGGCTGCCCCATACCTCTGGGATGGCAGGTAGCCCCAGCCACCACTCTCTACCTCTTCTGTAGGGAAGAATGACAACAACCCAAGCATGTTCCATGGACCTCCCCTTCTAGAGGTGAGGCACTGGGTACCCACCAGCCATCTGTGGTCAGCCAGCTTAAGTGCCATCCACCCCCTGCCTGGTCATGGAGGACTTCTGGCCTGGCCATCTCCATGTGAGGGGCAGGATTGTGACACCCCTTCTCCCTCTCTATCCCGGCCCCCTCCTCAACAGCAGTCCGCACCTTCCAACCTTGGAGCTGCTCCCTCCCTACTCTCAACCATCTCTCTCAAGCTCGGGCAAAGCCCCAGGGCAGATCAGCACAGAGAGCCTCAGAGGCATCCAGAACCACAAGGCTGAGAGAGCGAAGCTGCAAAGGCTCAAGCTTCATGTATGGAAACTAGACTGGGGTTAAGTAAGCCTCAGGTGGTTCCAGACAGCTGACTTCCAAATGGCCCCCAGAGTCCGTGCCTTGTCCATCACAGGCCCCCGGATGAGCCGTGCGGCTAGGTGACAGCAGGTGTCCATCCCATGGAAGCACTTAGGCACACGGGCCATAGGACCAACTCTATTCTTGCCATAATTATTAATTTCTCATCCCATTGATACCCAGGGAGAGATGGCAGTTTGCATTCTCAAGCTACCCATGCAATGGGAAGCTATCTTTAGTCGACACCTCAAGGGCATGCGGGTCCACCCAGGATCGTTCTGAAAGTAGAGTCCTCTGTGAGCTGCGTTGAAACTTGAAGACTGCCCTGGTTATGTGTTCACACGAGGTGCTTCTGTTCCTTCCTGGGACGCCACCCAGCTTTCCTGCCAGCTGCTGAGAACTGGCATTATCTTCTCGACTTTAGAGATGAAAAAGTTGACCCCGATCCATCAAGCTACCTAAAGTCACCCCTATAGTGCGTGACACGGTACAGGGACCCACGTCATCTCCTGAGGCTGGTCCAGGGGGATGGGCAGATGACTAAGGCATATGGTGTTATGGCGAACAGCCAAGGGCAGCCCCCCTTTTTTTTTAAAGATTGGCACCTAAGCTAGCATCCATTGCCAATCTTCTTCTTTGTTTTCTTTTCTTCTTCTCCCCAAAGCCCCCTGGTACATAGTTGTATATTCTAGTTGTGAGTGCCTCTGGTTGTGCTATGTGGGACGTGGCCTCAGCATGGCCTGAGGAGCAGTGCCATGTCCTCACCCAGGATCCAAACCTGGCCACCAAAGCAGAGTGTGCAAACTTAACCACTTGGCCACGGGACCAGCCCTGCAGCCACCTTTTTAAAGAAAAATCACCTTCGTCAAAAAAAAATGTAAGTGGATTATATTTTCCAGAAATGGCCACAACAGTATTTCCAGTCCTGCACGCTCCTTCAGAGCTTCCTCCTTCATCAAGAGTTAGAGTCTCTTCTCCTTTCTCTCTGTACTTGGATGTCTTTTTACAAACACCTCAGTAAACAAAATGTGGCAGAAATGGTGCGTGTGACTTCTGGGGCCAGATCATGAAAGGCAATATGAATTCCACTTGCCTCTCTCTCTCTCTCTCTCTCCCTCAGGACAGGGGCCTTTGGAGCCCTGAGCCCCCACATAGGAATCAGCTGTGCCATGATAGAGAGGCCATATGGAGAGACCACTGACCTGTGAGGGGCCCCAGCTGTTGGAGTATCCCCACCCCAGCCACCACACATGTGAGTTAGGAAGCTTTTGAGATGACCCCACCACAGAGACTATCTGACTGCAATTTCGTGAGTGAGCTCCAAGCCATAAATTCCCAGTTGAACTACTCCTGCATCCCTGACCACCGAAACCAGAGGAGATAATGAACAGTCATTGTTGTTTTCAGCCGTGAAGTTTTGGGTCACTTTGTCACTCAAGGATAAATAACGAACACAGGCAGATGTACACACGCTTTGTTGATTCCTTATTTGTCTGTCTGGGGAAAGACTGGAGACTTTCAGCTCCCCAGCACCATGTTTCCCCGTTAACCACTGGACTCGTGAAAGAAGGCCACCCCCAAATAAGTTCATCACTGTAGGATGAAAGGTTTTGATATAAACATCATGGACAGGAGTCTGGAGGCAACCAGCACCTGTGACCCTGCAACACGGACATCCTGCTGCTGGCACGTGAGGTGACAGCCTGACCCAGGTGCCTATTGGCCTCACCACAGGGTGGGCTCAACCAACCACATCCCCTAGGAGCCAAGTGCCAGAGAGGTCTCTCGTGCAGAGCCGTGGGGATGGAAGCCAGCTGGGGAGGCAACCGTGAAGGGACTGTTGAGGAGAAAGGCTCAGCCGTCATCAGGGAATAACGTGAGCTTTATTCACATATTTTTGCACCCATTCTGACGATGGTGTGATGCTGGGCACCCACAGGTCCTAACCTGCTTTTCTTTCCTGAAGCCTCACAAATACTCTGCAAATCAGGAGCAACAATGGCTCTTCCTCCTTTTCAGCTAAAAGTTATAGAATAAGGAGTGACTTACTGCAACACAATTCCTTAACCTGCAGCTAGGAATCATGACGCACCGAGTAAATCACTGCCTGTTACCTACTGTCCTTGTTAGTGCAGACATATTATTTGTGGTGGGTCATTTAGGACTGTAATTTGCCTTTCAAATTCATAATGAAAAGTTCCGCTTTGTAAAATGCTTTGGGCTCCCCGAGAGAGACACTAAAATAAGTTGCAATGATCTGTGGCCCAGGAGAAGTGGCTGATGCAAGGCGATAACTTTCACAAAGCTCAGACACAGCGTGAGGAGTGCTTATTGAACTGTTGAGTAAGAAGTTTGGTTATTTAAGAGCTCATGCCTTCTCCATCGCATCACTACGAAGAGAAACTAGGTTATCTTTTGAATGAAATGAACCTGGCCATCTTAGGGGATTTGGATGTCTCAAAATCAAGAAAATGTGATCAAGCACCCACATTTTTCTCTCCTCTTCCTACTGCGGCACCCCAAAAATTGAGAGTAAAATGATTACCAGAAAGAAACAGAGAGAACAAAAAAGGAATAAACTCATAATGGCAAAGAGAAAAGGAAGAGACTCATCAACAAACGAGATATTTCAACAAATTCCAAGAAGTTTAAAAAGTGATAAAGTGGAACAAACCATCATGGCCTGAAATTCACAGAAAAGAGATAGAGCAGAGGATAAGAATATTATCCACACTAATGGCAACGTTTGCAATGACCATAGTATCAGCTAACGTGCATCGGGGAGGATCATGTGCCAAGCACAGTGATGAACATTTGACACACATTCTCACATTTGGTACTCATGGCAACCCTGAGAGATCAGTGCAGTTACTACCTCCATTGGTAGTCGAGCAGATTGAGATACAGAGGGGCTACATAACTTGCCCAAGGTCATAGGGCTAGTAAGCATGGAAGCCAGCATGGGTACCGAGGAGGTCTGGCTTCCAATTTCATGCCACGTGCCCTGAAGAGGGAGATAAACTCTCATGCATAGAACCTAAGAGAAACTCTCAAACCCAGAGATGATGGGCATTGTGGGTAGGCATGGAAGGGGAACCAAAATGGGGTAGGAGAATAGAGAACTGAAATTCTAACCGTGAAATATCTGCCTGAGTTGGCTCTCCAACTTCCCACCCCTCATCCCCAGGTTTTGGTGAACACAGAACTCCAACATCCCAGACTTTCCTCAAGGCAAAGTAGATAAGATAAATGCATGGATGGATGGACAGATGGATGGATGGATGGATGGATGAATGGATAGATGAGTAGACAGATGGATAGATAGACAGACAGATGAATTAAGCCTCTTCCCCAAATCCAGCCATCTACTCATCTATCCTAAAGTAAGCCCTGTCAGTCAACAGGCCTCACCCCCAGACTCTGAACTCTCCAGAAGGTTTCATTTTCAGGGGCCAGATTTCCACCCCAAACAGCATAGGAAGCCTACATCAGCTCTCTGGATAAATTCACCCATCCTGCCATCCTTAAAATAATTAGACTGCAAGGATGATGAGGTATATGAAGAAACTGTCAGAAAGAAAGAAAATGGACAGACTAGAGAAAGTGATCATTCAACTGACCTTAGTGGGGAGGTGTGGGGGTGTGATATTTCAGAGAAGACACCCCCCAGAACAAAACACCGCTGATTAGATTCCTCAGAGTGATTTGGAAAATTATTGCATCCATCAAATATATGGTCACAGTTCGCTCCCTCCCTTCTTCAGGCCTGTGTTCCAATGCCACCATATTAGTGAGACTTTTCCTGCTTACGCTTTATGAAGAAGCAACCCCTCCACACCCTCCCCATTCAACCCTGCCACTCCCCAACTACGCTGCCTGCATTTTTGCCCCCACAGAGCTCAGCACTAGGGAGCATACCAAGTTTTGACTTATTTGTTCATTTCCTATGTGTTTCCCATACTTGATGTCAGCTCCACGAGAGCAGGGGATTTGTAGGGGCTGGTAAGTCTGAATTCTGCAGGGCAGCCCAGCAGCCTGGAGAACTAAGAAAGAGTTGCTATTGCAGCTGGAATCTGAAGGCAGTCTGGAGGCAGAATTCCCTCTTCCTCATGTGGTCTCAGTCTTTTCTCGTAAGGGCTTCAAATGACTGGATGAGTCCCATTCCCATTATGGAGAGTAATCTGCTTCCTTCAAAGTCTACTGATTTAAATGTTAGTCTCATCTAAGAAATACCTTCACAGCTACATCGAGGTAGGTTTTTGACCAGATATCTTGGGACCCTGGCCTAGTCAAGTTGATGCATAAAATGAATCATTAACAGTATTCTAGAATACCAGGAAAGAGATGGAAGAGGTCAACAGAGGGAGACATAGGAAAGAAGTGGAGTCCGACAAAGGCGCAAAAGAGCCATTTGTAACTAACAATGAGGAGGTTGATGGTGACTCTCACAAGAGAAGTTTCTGGAAGCTTCAAAGTTCTACCACAAACCCAGATGAAATCTAAGCCCAAAGGGCAGTCTATTGACTCTCCCTTTGAAATGCATGTCACCTGTCCCTTCTTCTCCATGCCCTGTGCCACCACCGTAATCTGGACCCTTTACCTCTCCCTCCACCGGATGACCTCAGGAGCGCCTGAGCTCCAGGCTCTCCCGGTGTCCTCCACAGCCCCCACATTCCCTCCACAGACAGTCATCATTGCCACTCTCTTCAGAATATCCTCCAGGCTGAAATGTCCTTTCTCCTTCCTTTCCCTGTCTGGGTCCCTAGAGGCCTGAAGCCCACACAGGCTGCACCACAACGTGGAGCATTTCCCCCTGTTGTAGCGTGTTATTCACTAATTCTCACACACATGTTAGGGTGCTTCCTCCGTGCTCACGGAGCTGGGGGCCTACATGGTGTACTACATGTGGCAGTTATCCAATTAAGACCTGTTAATGAATGGAGCAAAAGCAGTAGAAAAGGTTAAATATTTCATTTTTATCTCCGTTATGGTTTTTAGAACCCCTATTTATGTTTAAGTTCAAACATGTGTCAATATATTAGATGAGTGTATATTTTCTATTTTAATTGCAGGGTTCACCTCTAATTTTTGTGGATTTTACAGCCATTCTTAGGTGTTATTTAGATGTTACTAAATAACTAAATTGCCTAGAAGGATACAATGTATTTACATAGTTTCAGATGGTAAGAAAACATACAGTGCCTAAGCAGGAAAAATATAGCCCAATGGAGCAGTGTGCTGGCTGGGTTTGGCCATCTGATTGCAAGTAGACGGCATTGTGTGAGCAGGATCGCAGAGGGAATGTGAAGATGCCAAATGTCAGCCTCGTAGTTTTTCCCCTTAGTGCGAGCTGAAAGGACTCTCAGTGGTCCCCGACTGTACGTCTTACATCAAGGATGTTGACAGCAGTTGGTTCCTCCCCGCATCCCTAATGAGCAGCTCTGGGAGAGGGTAAGAGAAAGTCCTGATAATTCTCACCATCGCCTCCAGTGCTTTTAATCAGTGCTAAGAAGCTTCCTGCAGAAATTGGCACTAATTAAACATCCCTCAGAAAGAGGACTGGGTTTGCTGCAGCCCTGCACCAACCAGGCCATAAACAAGAGTTCCTTCTGTGCAGAGAGACCTGTCTCTGTGGTCAAACAAAGCCAGGGAGCATGAGGGGTCCATCAGGAGGGGGACCCCCCCCGGGGGAAGGCTCTAACCAAGCTGGGAGCAGCCAGGGCTCAGCAACTGCAGGGCAGCATCATGGGGGAAGCTCTCCCACCCTTCCCAGGCCACCCCGAAATAGCCTGCCTCCCCCAGTCACCAGAACCAAATCCTGCCCCCCATCATGGGGTCTTCCTGGGGGTCCCGCTCCATCGTGTCCAGCAGGCCAGCCCCACAAACTGTTTTAGCTTTCTTGTGCCCCTGAACCTTATGCCCCTGAACCTTATGTCCCCTTAAATCCCTCATTCACGTGGCCGTGGCCCCGGCCCCTGCCCCTGCCGGCTTGGCCTCACAGAGGTCCTGCATCACCCTTCAGAGCACTTGATTCTCCTTGGCCTGCCCAGATACTCCCTGGGGGCATCTTAGAGGCTGGTGTGGTCACCGGACCCCATTTAATGAGGCGGTAATGGTGGGTCCTAACCAACGTGACTGGTGTCCTTGTAAGAAGAGGAGATTAAGACACACGGTGACAACTTATCTTGGACTTCCAGCCTCCAGGACCTAGAGAACATGAATGTGTTGTGTGAGTCACAGAGTCCGTGGTGATTTGTCACAGCAGCCTCAGTGGACTGCTACACATCATTTCACCTCCACACCCAACACCAACAAACCAGACAGCTCATCATTTCCAGGGGACTCCCAGCCTTCTCTCCTTGTCTCATGCCTTCTCAAACAATGCTTCCCTCCCAGAGTGCCCTCCTCCCTACTGCCCTCATAAGCTCACCTGTGAGCACCTTTGTCCCCAAAGTGTGTCATACCTATAACTTTTTCATGCTCTCTGATCGCCCCAGGAGGTGTCTCACTCTCCTGCAGGATGACCACATAACCTCATATGAATGTATTCCTGAAACAAACGTATTTTACTCATTCACTCAGATATTCAAAGAGACTGAATCTCAGGCTCAGTTCAATGTCTCAGATTAAAGTGATAAATTACAGCAGTCCCGTGTTATCCACAGAGAACGTGTTCCAGGACTCCCAGTGGATGCCTGAAACCACAGATAGTATCGAACCCTATATAAACTGTTTTTTCCTAGCAGGCTAACAGGCAGGTAGTGTATACAGTGTGGATACGCTAGACAGAAGGGTGACTCACGTCCCAAACTGGACGGAGTGGGAACGACACACAATTTGAAACTTATGAATTGTCTATTTCCGGAATTTTCCATTTAATATTTTTGGTCATGGTTGACCGCAGGTAAGTTAAACCATGGAAAGTGAAACCATGAATAAGGGGTGACTACTGTATTGGCTAACTGGTTCATGCCCTTACTCAGCTCTTCTACATGCATCCTGTATCTCACACTGCTTTCCACACTTCTCCCTCAGCACCAGGCTTCGCACTGACATTGGTGTGTACACAAGGAGCATCTACCCTTTTCATCACTCAGGGCCCCCATCTTCTGAAGCAGCATCCCCTTGAGGGATTCCTCCTCCTCCCACTTCTCCATAAGGTTCTCACAAGAGTGGCCATATGTTTGTGGGTGCCCCTGCTCCCACCCTCATACTAGTAAGTTACTACTTTGGGTCTCCTGATTAAGGACCAGAGGTCACATGAGATGCCCTTGAGCTCTCAGTGGCCACAACAGTAAGATGTGTAGGCCACGTGTTCTCATCCACCATGATGAGCAGAGGCAGCAGTTCTGAGAGAGAAGAAGGAGGGAGAGGAGGAGAAGGAGGAGTGGGAGGAGGGAGAGAAACAAGCCCACGGAGAGAAGTAGACAGGAGGGCTGGAGAGAGAGTCCTGGGAGTTTTAATGCTTGTGTCACCATTTCTGAGCTCCTGCATCATTTCGGCTTCCCTCACTCCTCTCTTTCTCCTCGGGCATCTGAGACCCCTCAGTATATTTTCAGCGATACCCTCTTTATTGTAAGCTAGTTGTGTTGGGTTTCTATCATGTTTAACCAAATAAGTCCTTTCCTATGACAAAGCACTGAATGTATTCTCTAAATTGGATTCAATTGCAGTGGGTTTTGAAGAAATGCACTTGGGAATTTCAAAATAATGAAATGCAATTGTGTTGCTTTTCTATTCACGCTTCTGCTAACCAGAGTCCCAGCATATAGGTCCCACCAAGTGGCATCCACGAAGGTCTGAGGCATCAACGATTTCTAATACAAATGGTGGCCCTGAAATGCTTGGAAATCTGTGAATAAACATCTCTGTCCATTTGATTTGCGCCATCAAATTGTCTCTCAGCACTGCCTTGATGGATGACACAGAGCTGGGGTTTCAGTCCCCTAAACTTGTTGCTGTAGGCTGGGGCTTCCTGGGGTTAGGGGATGGGCAGCATCCGCTAGAATGCAGCTTATTCCACATAGCTCCTCTATTTCCTGCTCAGTCGGTCTGGAGCAGCCTTCCTTTCCAACTCCCTACATTGCAGAGGAGTGGGCAAAATTAATGAGTTCATGGCTGAAAAACATCTCAGGGCCCATTGATGAAAGATGGTGAATAATGCATGCTGTTCTTCACATTTCGAATTGTCAGAGGGAAGCTAGATTCAAGAAACAAATTTTCTTCCCTCCGCTAAGATCTGGAGTGGTTTCCCTAAAGCTGCTCATGTGGGGAGAGGAGAGGGGAGTAGGGTGTGAAAAGGTGGGCTGGGGCAATTCCTCGGAAGAAAGAGCAGGCTGTGTCCCCTGAGTCTGGCCAGATGCCAATCCATTAAGAGCAAAGAGTAAAGATTTATTCCTCTGCTTGTATGATATCCACACATAAAATTTGGCCCGGTAGCTACAGACTAGTGCCAAAATCTGTTTAGTTCATTTAAATTTTTGTATTTATTTTAATTAAGCACTAGCAGAATGCCATTTGCAGTGGCATATTGAATACCTTTGTAATTAACAGCACCAGACCAGAGAGATGGGCTTCCTCCACATTCTTTTAATTAACTGAAACAAGTTCAAGGACAGAATCAGCGATGATTACTTTATGGATGCAGAATGTGGGGGCTAGCAAATATGCCCTTCGTTGGCAATAACTGTAATTTTAAAAATTCAGGGATTTATCAGAACATATTTTTGTTTTTATAGCCATTGTCAAAAGTAAGACATCTTAGCAGATATAATGAGTTAAGCCATTTGAGTAAAAAAAAAAATCCTCATTCAATACGGAAAAAATGTAGGAGTTCTAATTTGCTTGAATGGGGTAAATGACAGTAACCCTTTAACCTGTTATGTGTCACATGGGTCCCAATAGCCACCTGAAACCCAAAATGCCAGCCCCGAGTCTATCCTCAAGGTTTCCTATAATCAGACAGGGTGCATTTTACAGCCCCATCTGTCTTTTCTTTGCCATTGTTCCTATTTCTTTAACACCCCCCCCAAACCTCTCAGCATTTTGAAGGAAATATATGTTTTTTCTGTCAATCTGTTGAGCTGGAATTCATCCCCCATGTACATCAGATGCCATGGCCCATAGTCCAAACCACAGCTCCATCAATTTGGAGCTCTAATGCCACTTTCCCACTCTGTTGGAGACGTTAGCACATCTCCTGCACTACTGGTGGGCACGAGGAAGAAGTGAGTTTGCCTTAGTGCATGGAGCCTCAGGGGAGCGGGACCTCGCCTCTCCCTCAGAGAAGAGAATCCAGGCACAGCCCCAACCCAGCTCTGCAGTGTCTCCATTTAGCCCTGAAAGACGATAGTTACAACTTCATTGAAGATCATCAGCTGTGGCTGAACACAAAGAAATCAATCCATTCACCCGCCAAATGTGTGCTCCCCACTAACCCTGCAGGAGTGCGTCCTGTTGGAGGAGCCGCCCTTACGGGGAGGGGTGTTTTGACTCCTGTTCTGTGTGCTACATATAAACTCTTGAGATTCAGCAAAATTTCTTTTCTCATTTGCTGAGTGGAACAACCTCATCTTTTTCTCCCTCTTATGCACCTTAGCCCTGAACTGAATTTTCACAGATGGGAACTGCCGGGTGAAATCCCTTCAATATTAAATTCCTCAGCCATCATAAGAAAGGGGAGTCATTTGCCGTGCTAAGAAAATAAAATATATTTTAAATTGAATAGACTCATGAATATGTTATCAAGACCCAAACAATTTAATAGTAATAAGAGGTCTTGTCTTCATTGGCCTCCTTCCCCCAGTAAAGACTGACGGCACTTCGTGTGGGAGGCAGAGAACAAGGTCTCCCTATTCTATAAATGAGCAGAGTAAAACTCGCTTGCCATCTGAAGCAGCGGCAAGCACACCAATGTTTTCCATTTTGACTCTCAAAATAACAGGCCTGATGCTTTGCCCTCAGGAAGTCTTTCCCTGTTGAGGGAATGCTTCCACAGGGCATCTCCCTTTGACCTGGTCGCAATTAACACAGCTCTGGGAACAACCTATGTGTCTGCCAGGATCAGCTGGCTCAGCCATCTCCCCCTTCTTTTGCCAAGGAGAGGACTGGTCTTGGCTCAGCTAGGCAGCCAAAGCAGAGTCTCCTCTGGATACTCCAAGGGCAGACATCTCCCACCTGTGTCTCCGAGGCCTCTTCCTCGCAAGTCTCCCATGTCTGCCTCCAACTGAGGGACACGGCATCTGTGCACCCCGCGTTGGTGGGAATCAGAGCTGGTAGAAGACAATGTGACTGAGGGGGCAGAGCGATAGGCAGAGAAGCTAAAGGAAGACTCAGTTAGCTCTAAAGAAAGGGCCTGGGGTGATGCTAAACCTCAGGCACACTTAGGCTTCTCCTGAGCGTGGTTCCAGTGCACCTTACAGCGATGAGGGCTCACGTAGGCATGGTGGGGAGGGGCTGAAGGCCGAAGCAGAGGATCCGGGAAGGACCCCATGGGACCTTCACAGCACCCAGGACAGTCCTTGGTTGTATCCCAGGAGGTGGGACATGGTCTCTCTTACGTAGAAAGGTGTGTAGAGTGAATGAATGAATGAACGAATGAATGAATGAATGAGTACCCCAGTTTGGATAGATGCTCTGCCAGCCTCTTTGTAGCACACTTCCTCACTGAGGTTTCAAAAAGTTCTCAACTTCCGATTTCAGCACTGCAGAAGCTATTTGTCTCCACTGAAAAACCCCCGCTGCTCCTGGCTAACTCCAAGATGTGCAACTTGCTGTTGGACCTGCTCCATTCTGTTAATTCCACCCAAGCTCCCCAGGAAGGAGCACTTCCTCCTTGGTCTCAGCCTGAGAAGATCCAGCCTCCTTACTTCCCGTTCTCTGGGCTGATGGAAACCCTCCAGTGCTTGCCCCCAGCTCCGAGAAAGAAGGCAGTATTCACAAACCAGGCACAGAAGTCCTGCTGGCAGTAATTTGGCAGCAGATCAATTTATTTTTCATTTTGGGAAAAAAGAAAACCAATTGGAGAGAGACTGTGAGCGATAGAGGGGACTTTGTGGTGTAACCTGTAATTATTGTCAAATCTTTCCTTTCAGTTTGTACATGATTGTAGGGAGATCACGTAATTCAGAGATAGAGGGGAGGAGAGAGAAAAGGATAGAGAGGATGAGGGACACAAACAGATTATTATAGATACGTAGTGATATTCCTGGGGATGTTCACATCCTTCTGGTACTTCTTACTGCAGAGATGGCACAGGTCCAAAGCCCACCATCTATGGTGTAAAAAGACAGATGGGGTGCAGGACTGAAATCCCACCCTCTATGAGTGTAGAAAAATAAGGTGGTATGGATCTATAACCCCACCAGTTTTGAAAGTAGAAAGACGGAGGGAATGTGGGTCCAAAATCCCACCTCCAGGATGGCAGAACGGTCATGTCTGCACGGCAGGAATCCTTTGCTCTCAGCCCACTCTGCTCTGGGACCTCACGCTGGCTCCTTCTCAGATGTCCACAGGTATGAAATAAAAACTACAAATCCCAAGCCTGGCCCTTCCCATGGCACCGTCTCTGGATGGTTTCTGACAAAGCCAGCTTTGTCTGCCACTCACTTCTTACTCCTCCCTGGAGGCCGCGAGGCTGGCCCTGTGTGTGAGGTGGGACAGGCCACACCAGCACAGCCTGAGAGCACTCACCTTCTCATTCGCTTTCATGAGGGAGCTAATTAGGAGCTGGGCCCACCGTGGCAAATAATGGACACAGATGAATGGCTTTCCCTGAGCAGTGAGTGTGCTGGGCATCTGGTGGGCCTGACAGACACAGGAGCCCTCACGATACTGGGCATCAAGCCATTCAGGCCCCAGAAGGCAGCCTGTGTGATTGATGAGGTGCACACCTCTTCCCGGGCTCGGCGCATCCCCATTTGGTGTGTGACGTCCATTCTGGGGTCACCATTAGCACGCTGGCAGGGACATGCCGGGGTCGCTGGGACAACGGGCAGAAAGCAAGCATGACCCAGCAGTAGGAAAAGAGTGCCGTGTGAGTCCTGGATGTTTGTTCAGCATTGTGTGAAAGAGGGGTTCACGGAAACTGAGAAGCAAAGATCCTCACCATTTTACTTAAAAAATAAAATCATCATCCGCATCTCATCCAAACTTCTTCTGAAGTCTTACATTCTCAGAATGTAAGATAAGATTTATTTAGAAGGGCCAGCTATCTTCAGTTGCAAGGGGCCTTTCTCACCTTTGCAGTGGGCTCCACAGTGGGGCCAGCTCTCGGAGCCCCTGAGAGTCTGATACCAGCTGCCTGGGATCCATTCTCCCCCAGTCCTATGCAACCTAGGGGCCCGAAGACATTCTGACCTTGGACAGCAGAACCCCAGGATCACAGGCAGGGTTACTATGTGATGATTCTGGACTCTAACTGGTCCATCTGTGAAAAGCAGATAATGATGCCTGCTGCATCCATGCTCACCGGCAAGGTGTGAAGACTAATGAGCTGCTTGTCCAGCTCAGAGACTTGCCCAGGTAACTCTCCGCTCCCGGGCTCCCAGGGGAAAGGCTTTCCCTTGTTAAAGCAAGCTGCTGAGGTCCCGTGCCGGGATAATCTGCCTTCCATACTCATGTTTTCTGATTTTTTTTTTTTAAAAAACACAGGTTTCAGGAAATATCTCCATACTCTTCCTGGTTTTACAGTTCTTTTTTTATTATTATTCCACTGCAACTTTGTTACAAATGTTAGGAAGACATCTCCTATTAATTATATTTTTTACGCAAACAAATCTCTCTGATTTTATTCAATAGTCGTCCACCAAGTGTGCAGATTTGACTGTTGCTATCAATAGCCACTCATCATATTAGCATTTTCTTACACAAAAGCAGAGTTTGCTTCATATTAATACCAAGGAAGGAGTTGCTTCTTTTGTTTCATCTCCTTTGCCTCAAAACATTTTATGTAAATTTATGGCTCAGCCATAAACAATTGGGGATACAAACTTAAGTTCCACAGCCCAGATCTGAGCTTCCTTAAATGGAAGGTCTTTCCAGATCCCACCAATGGCTTGCATAATCATAATTCCAGCAAAGCCCAAGGGGCACCGCTGGGTTCTGTTCTTCTCAAGAATCTAGGAGGCTGAGACACAAACACGTGGATTGATGAGGGTATCTTCTATACATTCTGCAGGTGGTTTGCTCCGGGCCAAAGTCTATTAGCTCATAGGTTGGCTCCAGATCAACAAGCATCTAACACACCAGCAAGACCCTACAGGTGGTCTGCAGCCTGCTCCTGGAGAGGTCAGGAACCCTCACTGGAGTAAACAGAGACTCCTGGGAGATCCTTGAGTCCTCTCAACTTCTGGGAGAGGCTGTGCCTGTAGTGGGGTGGCCTTGGAACCAATCTGGGTCAACTCTGGGCTATATTGAACTCTAAGCCCATTGAGAGCAGGAGAAAGGAGCTTTTGGTACATAATGATTCCAAATTGGCAAAACAAGCAAAGAAAATGGGAACATGGGTAAAGCCTGATTACATTTCATCTGCACCTCAGAAAACTTCCATTAATTTCCCCCCATGTTTCTCTCCCATTATCTGCAATGGGATATCAAGAGGCCATTCCTGGGAACAGATATAGGAACAAAACCTCATATCAAGAGATCTCTCCTGAGGTCTTCACTGTGGAAGTGTGCAGTCAATATACAGGAGACAGACCATGCCTAGAGCCACTGATTTGTGAAGCACGACCAAGATTGATTGCTTTCCTCCCCACCAAGTCTAAATTGTAAACTAAATTTTTGTTTTGTTTTGGTTTTTGGTTTGGCTTTTTTTTTTTTTTACCTTTTACATTAGTTTGTCTGCAAAAATAATAACTGTTATTTCCTTCCCCGTATCTATGCCTGTTTGCAATATGTTTCAACTTCTTTCATCAATAGATGGAATTTATCTCCCTACTCTTTGGATGCAGATTGCCCTTGTGATGTGCTTGGGCAAGAAAGTGGGGCAGAGGATGATGTGCCAGCCCCAAGCCCAGTGCCTATCACTTAGGGTCCCTATCCAGACACTCCATGAATAAATCAGCACTCACCTGGCAAGGATGAGAGACTGTGTGGACGAGAGCTGTGTCAGCTGAGGCCATCATACACTGGCCAGTCACTGGCTGATCCACACAGGTGAGCCCAGCCCAGATCAGCCAAGCCTGGCGCAGGCTGGAAGAACGGCTCAGAGCGGTAAAGTGATTTGACTGAGGTCACCCCACTAGTCAGTGACATGGCCAAGCATTGTAACTCAAGTTACTCTGATTCCATGGTAATGTAGTCTGCACCCAATTCCAATGTTGGTGGAAGGGGTCCCCCACCGATAAGCAATTCACAGACACCAGCTGGGTATCCTACAATTCAATTCAATTCTGTATTGAAATTCATAATCTGAAGACAGCTTCAGATATCACGTCTTGAGGGCTCAGTCTGACAAGACTGCCCCCACACTTCAGATGCCAGTCCCAAGCCCAGGTCACCTGTGCTTCAGACCAAACTGCTATAGATCAGAGGTTCCAAGGAACCCCTTCTTGAGTTTGATTAATTTGCTAGGGTGGATCACAGAACTCAGAGAAACACTTTACCTACTAGATTACCAGCTTATCCTAAAAGGATACAGGAACAGCCAGATGGGAGAGATGTGGAGGACCAGGTGTGGGGAAAGGACGTGGAGCTCCCATGCCCCCTCCAGGAGCGCCACTTTCCCTGAATCTTCACGTGTTCACCAACCTGGAAGCTCTCCAAACTCCATTCTTTTGGGTTTTTATGGAGGCTTCATTACATGGGTGTGATTGATTAAGTCATTGGCCACTGGTGATTGATTCAACCTCTAGCCCCTCTCCCTTCCAAGGGGGTCAGAGGGTGGGACTGAAAGTTCCAACTTTCTAATCACATGGTTGGCGTCACTGACAACCAGCCCCCATCCTTAGGTTCTTTCCAAAAGTCGTCATTAACATAACAAAAGATGTCTTTGGTTTTTTTTTGCTCTCACCACTTAGGAAATTTTGAGGGTTTTAAGAGCTTTGTGCCAGAAAATGGAACAAAGACCAAACATATATTTCTTACTATAAATCACAATATCACACATGGCCTATATTCTTTCCAATTACTCCAAATCACAGACATCTGGACCTTGATTCTACAGACTAGGCTGCGCTCTAGAGCTTGTACTGGATTACTGGATTCTAAAGACAGTTATTTTTGTGAACCGTATTAGCTCCTAGAAACTGAAATAAGGGTGTCTCCTAAGGGAACTCTTATTTCTCAAATGTTTTCTTCAGATCAGCTTCTCTCCTTCCCTCCCTGTCTCTCTCTCTGTCTTTCTCTCGTCTTTGTATTATTTATTTGGACCATGAATTACAACATTTCAGTCCTGATGAGACCTCCTTTAAATTCCCACTGCCGAAGTAATTTCCAGAATTACCTGAAAAGAATGATAGCTTCTGATGGGACTCTAAAGTGGTGACCTCTTGTTTTATTGAAAATATAGTTTAGTTATTATTTCAGCAAAAGTGAACATTTTTGCCTGAACAACACTGAAACTAGAAAGAGTCAGTGGGCTTCTCAGCAGAGTGAGTCACTTTGAGACCCACTGGAACCCAAGAGCTTTCATTCCAAGAATGCATGTGCAGTATTTGTGGTGTGCTGAGAGGCTGGGCCCCTCTCTCCAAGTGTCCAGGCGTTCATTGCTCTGCTAAGAGGCAAGACCCTGAAGAGCTACAGCCCTGGGGATCTTCAGAGCCCAACACTCTTGCCTGCACCAGTGTGCCCCCAGTAACCGTGACTGGCACAGGTCTCTTCTGAGCTGGAATCATCTGAAATGGCTCCAGCTCAGATGATGGGGGAATCATGTTGTAACACAGGTTTGGACCCCAGAGAAGCAACAAGTGGTTTGGGAATGCAGTCCTGCCACAGGCTCAACAATCAAGCTTTGACTGAAAAAGTACAGTCTAACATCTGTCAAATTCTGAAGAGTTCATGAGATGCTTTCTCAAAAACGCTGTCCCGGATCTTGCTGACAACCCTAAGTGTAGGTGTGGTTATAGTTACTCCCACTTTGTGAAGAAGAAAGCTGAATCTTGGCTCAGTCAAGAAACGTTCTCACAGCAAGAAGAGAGCAGAATGTGGGACCACACACACTTCCTCTGCTTGCAAACTTAGCATTCTTTCTCGTAACATCAAGCTGAAGGCAGGTTGCCTATTAAGACATTCTGAAGTTAACTGTCACAGGTCAAAAAGTAAACAGTCACAGCTCTGCATACCGGGAGCACAGCCCCCCATGAGAAGTTGAGGAGAAAAGATGCTGTTGGGATAGACACACAGTGACTGGGAGATGGCTGAGAGCTTCTAGAAGTGAACAGTGGGACCTCTGTAAGTCCTTTTCCAGCTATGTAGTGATATGTTTGATTTGGCAAAGTCCCTCAGCATGACAAGGCTGCCTCCATTTGTAAATCCAGCCACATATATCCAAACCACTGCTGTCCTCACGGTGGGCTGCTTGTCACCTACCAGTATCTGACATCCACCTGCCACCATGAGTTTTAAAGCACTAGCTTTCTCAACTCCTTTCTTTGGTGTTTGATAAAATAACTCTTCCTAAGATCTTCCTTTCAACCTTTCAGCTAAATAGTAGGGGAAATGTAGTCACAGAAAAATTGAAAATTGTAATTCTTTCATTCTCATAAATTGATCTTTTAAAGATTTAACATCCTTTTGTAATGTCTCATCAAAGCGTTGGCCAACAGCTGCAAGCTGGAGAACACTGCTGCCATTTTCTCTGCAGTGACAGCTATTTCTTTTTCTGAGCGTCCCAGGCTGTCATAATGCCCTTTATGTCAACACTGCAAAAATCTCGGCCATGCTGCCATCAAAGGGATCAGAATCTCTAACATCTTCACATTCCACCCATTTACTTTGATTCAAAGGGAGCAGGCAGCAGGAGCCGTGTCTTCACCTTCTCCATGAGCTGCTTCCTCTGGGTCACAAAGCCCATCAGTTCTTCCAACCCACGCTGCACCTAAGGAAACTCTGTCTACTTGTTTCCACCTGAATCTTTGAACTCTTCATCTGTAGACTTCTTCCTCTCCCAAAGACTGCAGGGTTGGCTGGCACAGCTATTCCACTCATGCATCCATGAATCTTGCATCATGTTACTATCTGTAAGCCTAACACCTCTTCCTCTTAAAATACGACCAGAATCCTTTACTCACAGTTGGCTTGAGTGTGTTCTGTTTTGAGTATAAATGCTCTAAATCCTCACACTGCTCCTGAAGGGATGGCTCATCAAGCAGACCATTTGTGCTTAGCTTCCCGTGACTGCTAATGCAGACACACTGACATGGCTGTAGCTGGCAGAGGTTCCCCTCATCTCAGCCCATCTCTTGTTCATGTTCTCCTTGTCCAAGGGGCCTGAGTGCTTTATAAGACATATGTTACTTTCAAAGAGTGTTAATGGTGTTCATCAACTTACAAGCTGGGCTTGTTACCTCCAGAGTGGGACAATGTGTGAGTCACGTTCACCTACTCTGTAGCCACGTGGGGACACATGCCATCCAACCTTCTCAGACTCTGAGCTCCCTGAGAGCAAGAGCAAGAGCAAGATCAGGACTCACTCCTCCTATTGCCTCGCCTTGCCCTGCTCCCAGCTCAGAGCAGATTTTCAGAAAGTATTTTCTGACTTGTCCTTGATTCAGACAGCCCCACCTGGAACAGTTTTGAAAACCCGAAGGACTCGAGAGGCCTCTATGGTGACCAGCGAGATGATCACACAGAGGACATCAGAGAGGGCGTGGGAAGCACAGAAACACCATGTCACTCCTGCACAGCGAGTCTCCTTACTGCTGCTGATGCCACCAAGCAGCTCATGACCTGCTGTCCCGGGATAGACGAGAGCCAGTGAGGGCAGACATGATGGGAGTGTCTTGGGGACAGAAATCTTGTCATTCTAGGACTCTACAGACCATTTGGACTTTGTGGAAACTGGACAATTTGAGAGCTCAATCATTGCAAGTATACATCAGAGAAGTGGTCAGAAGAAAACACGTGGCTTTATTAACGGAAGACAATGCTCAGGTGTGGAGGAACTGGGCCGTAGCTGAATTCCTGGAAGGTTTTCTTGACCTGGGATTACAATCTCACATTAAAAGAAGTGTTTGTTTCCTTTACTCTCATTCCTGGGACAACTATTTGGTCATTAAAAAAAAAAGGCTGAAAAGAAGAAATAATGCCAGGTTAGTCCTGCCGACCTCCCAGGCTGTCATACCACGTGCAAGCTATGAAACCCCAGGGTGCCCGCTGGTCTCAGGTTCCTTATCAATAAACTGGGTTCCTGACCCCTGATCTCCCCAAAGGGCTTCATGAGGATCAAATGAGGTGACAAGTGAACAAAGCTTTGATAAGGAGCCAAAACACGGTTTTAGTCTCAAGAGTGGAGAACTCCTTCTGCATTAGCACCGACCATCATACATCTGTAGACGGAGTCAGATCCTGTTGATAGAGCCACGTGCCTGGGACAGGACAGGATAGCTAGTGACACAGATTACCCTTCCAATGTCTAGAAGGAGAGCTAGACTAAACACTAGGATCGCCTTGTCCAAATTAATTGAAGTTTTAATCAGTAAGCAATTAGGAAACAGATACAATGCATGTACAGTTTGCCAAGTACAGCAGTGAGCATAATTATATTGGCCTTCATTACTTTATAAGAGGGTTAGGAACTGGAATTGTAAATTAGAATCCAGGCTTTGCTCACTGGGAAACATCATTTCTTAAAATAATCATCATCATATTAGTAATAATAAACATGCATTGAGTACCTGTTACAGACCAGGCCCTGAGTCAGGTGTTCGATCTTACACCAAGAGTTTCACTACATGAGAGATTCACTGCTGGGCGCGAGCACTGTGATGTGTGATTTTTAAGGTAGCCGAAATCACAATAGACGTTGGTTAATGTCTGTTTTTCTTGTTTAAATGTGCAGAAGTGCATGTTAATATCATACCAATAAATTGTATTAATACGCTATTTGGAAACATTCACACCCTGGGGAAAACCGCCTGCACTTACCAGTTCCCTGCTTTCATCCCAGAAAGCAGAGTCCAGGGCAAAGTTGTGAAGACCCCTGTGATGGCCCCCTCGCTCCTCCACTGAATTCTTCTTTCCTACACAGGCACCTGTGCTTCCATGCTGAGCCGTCTCTTCCCCAAACTCCTCTCTCAGGGGGGCTCCTTCTTAAGTCCTCTCTCGCTACCTCAAACAAAGCTTAGGTTTCCTACGCCCACAATCATAGTAACACAACTGCAGCTCCGACGTCTCTGAATGATGTTCACAAGTCACCTGGGCTACCAGAGACACTCCCCAGCAACACCCATAATGTAGTATAGCCTTCTCAGCTCTGGGCTCCCCTGTGAACTTATTTCTGTGAGTAAATATTTGCTAAACTAATGGAACATTCTGAAAAGGCAAGCCCTGGCCAGGTGAGTGAAGTCAGATCTCGGGTAGGAAGCAATGGTGATTTGGGGAGCATGGAGGCCTAGGGGTGCCCCTTCAGATCTACTTCATGAGGCTGTCCTGTGAACACTACCTCCATCGTAGAAGTAGAGTCACAGTGAGTTGGAATAAAGAGAGCACCGGCCACAGTAAGCTTAGCAGGTAGTGCCAAAACACTTTGAGGAAGCATTGCAATGAGGAGCACTGGCTGTCTGCCCCGGCTTGCTCCACGAGCCACTGGGTAACAAGGTGGAAGTTCCCTGGAGCAAGGACAGATGCCCCACCGGACCCCACTCTCACTGAAGCAGCCACCACCCGGGCCCTCGCTCCCACTGTTGGCCTACAGTGTGCAAACGGAGACAGAAGAGTGGAAAGAACCTGCATGAGGTCCTCTGGGGGTGGCAGGCCAGGGACTTGAGCCTGTCTTCCAACTCCTCGCCCAATGCTCTTACCACTTCCTTCGATCAGGACTTATTGCTGCCTAGGACTGGGTGAAATTGGGTAGAAGGCAATCCATTTTCATCCTCACCCAAAGGTCCTGGTTAATAAGGTCCTAGAATAACTCGGTTATAAGTTGGTTTCCTCAGAGAGTTTTACGTGACAGTGATTTGAGGATAGCATAACAGTAATCTGAATTTTCATTAAAGTGAAAAATCATTTTTTAAGGTAAAACATTTTTTTCTTGTGTTTGAAAGAACTATAAAATGAATGACATGAAATTTTATATTATAAGATATGAGAACAAAAAGTCATTCTGAAAGCTCAAATCAGGGACAGAGAGAAAGAAAATTTAGAAACTCAAATGTGTGTGGAGTTGAGTGAATTAAGATGCACTTTTATGGTATATCTATTTTGGATGACAGGATAATTGTCAATAATATAGAAATATTGGCCAGATATAGTTTATTTAATTTGACAAAGCTTACAGCTTTTCAATTTAGTTTTCATGAAACTAAATTTATACCAGTCAGGAATTTTCTAGACTTTCAGGAAAGCTGTGAGCTGTGAAGGTGGATACTGTGATGTTCTTTTTGGGGCCAACATCTTGTTGCCCAGTTTCTGGGGATGTTACCTGCCAATGGCTCACAGCTGTGACATTCCTGGGTGTTATGGGTTGAAGTGTGTCCTCTGCAAAATTCATATATTGAAGTCCTAACCCACAGTACCTCAGAATGTGACATTATTTGAAAATAGGGTCATTGCAGATGGAATTAGTTAAGTTAAAATGAGGTCATTAGGATGGGCCACACAATTCCAACTCCAATTCTGATGTGTGTTTTTTTTCCCCACACATCCAAACAATTCTCAGACACCAGCTGTGTACAATTCAACTCAATTCTGACACTATCTACCTGGGAATTAGAGTCAGACCACATAGGTTAAGGGTTCTGTCCTATGAGACTGCCCTCAACCCCACTTCAGAGGTCAATTGTAAGTCCAGGTTGTCACTCGTGCTTCTCGCTGACCAGCTATAGATTGGAGATTCCAAAGACTCTGACCTTGGATTCGGTTAATTTGCTAAAATGGCTCACAGAACTCAAGAAACCAGTTTACTTATAGATTATTGCTTTATCATAAAAAGAAATAACTGAGGAACAGCCAGATGGAAAAGATGCTCAGGGCACAGTGCTTCCTGCCCTCTCCAGGAGCGCCACTCTCTCCAAATCTCCAGGTGTTCACCAACCTAGAGGCTCTCTGAACCCTGTCCTTTTGGGTTTTTATGGAGGCTTCATGACGTAGGTACAATTGGTTAAATCATTGCCCATTGGTGATTGACCTCAACCTCCAGCCGGTCTCCCCTCCCAAGAGGTCAGGCGATGGGACTGAAAGTTTCAACCCTCCAGTTACAGGGTTGGTTCCCCTGGCAACCAGCCCCATCCTTAGGTGCCAAGTCACCTCATCAACATAACAAAAGACACCTTTTTTGCTCTCTCCCCTTGGGAAATTCCAAGGGTTTTCCTAGCTCTGTGCCAGAAGCAGGGACAAAGACCAAAGATATTTCTAATTATAAATCACAATATCATGGCCCTAATCCAATATGACTGGTGTCCTTACAAAAAGAAGAAATTTGGACGCAGACAGATGGGCAGAGAGAAAAGGTGATGTGAAGAGATACAAAAAGATGCTATCCGCAAAGCCAAGGAGGGAGGCCTGGAGCACATCATTGCCCCGCAGCTCTCGGAAGGAGCCAACCCTTCTAACACCTCCACCTGGGACTTCCCGCCTGCGGCTTGTGACGCAATAAATGTCTGTGGTTTAAGCCACCCAGCCTGTGGAAGTTTGTAACTTTGTTACAGCTGCTCTGCCAACGTTAGCATCCCCTGGGGGTGGGGGCCAGTTACAACTGGCTGCTGTAAGGGGGTGAAGGTGCACCTCCCAGCCTCCACCTGTGATACCTCTGAGGCACCACCCAGGGCAAGAGCTCCCCATGAACTCAGAGGAAGCCACCCTTCAAGTCAGCGTCTCCTGCAGCCGGTCCTGCCATCCTCATTTCCTTAGAGCCCCCTCCCAGAGGCAGACATCTCTGCACAGTTCTCACCGTCTGTCTCCCAGGAACCCACTCCATGACAGCTGTCAAGCGTCAAACGTAACTTGATCATTATGGATATTGATCTCTATCTGGAGTTGGTTTCATTACATTTATGTAGATACAACTGCCCTGGAATGAAATTACAAGGTAATGAGTCTGACCTAGGAGGATGAGTCCCAGGGTTGCCTGGACACCCTCCCCTGTCTGAACCCTGGAGGGTTTGGCCGTGACTGGCGCTCTAAGGACGGCCATGAATCAGCAGCTCAAGGAGCTGGAACAAGAGACCAACATTTCTGGTGGCTAATAGGGAGGGAGGTGCCTCTGTGTTGGCAGAGCCAAGACGTATTGCTTCCCATTAGCAGAGATTCTGTCAGAGAAGGATGCTCAGTCTCCCTTTAACCCAATTCCAGGATGTAGGTGGAACATAACTCAATCAACGCCAGTGCCTGAGGGACAGTGGGGAGGGTGGGGCCTCCTTCAAGCCCCCAGAGTGGGCTCCTCTCATTCTGGGGCTCCACCAACCAGACGCTCAGAGGAGAGCCCCCAAGTCCCTTGTTTTCCTGCACCCAGCTTAACACACGCCCTTATGAAGGAACGTTGGGTCCTTGTTCTTTGTACTCACGTGCTGAGGAACTGCTCGGGGTCTTGGGGAAAGGGGGAGGGGGGCCTGAAGGATGCAGGAGGCCTGACAGAGAGTGGTTGACCTGGACTCAAGTGCAGGGACCAGCCTCTTCTTTCCATACTGGACCCCTTGAACCAAGCTCTCTGGTTCCCCAGTTCTAAGACCAATGTAGAAAGAAGAAATTTATATAAAGAGGGGTGTGAAAGGATGGTCACCTTCATGTCGATGGTTTTCTTTGGGTGGTAACATTTCAAACAATTCTACCTTTGTAAGAAAGGTTTATTAAAACTGTTACTTTCTTTTTCACAATAAGCATGAATCCATTATATGATTAGAAAAGCTAAAGAAAGCTATTTTTTATCAGAGGGAGAAGAAAGTGCTTAGAGAGCTCCAAGGCCACTCTCTGGTCATTGCATAAAGGCATCGATGGGATACGCGTGTGCCCTAGCTGGGAGTGTGGGTTTTGCCTCCAAAGCCTGCCTCACACTCGTGACTGGAGGAGACCAGAGTGAGGGCACTGATCCCATGCTTTAGGGGAACAGGCTTTGCAGAAAGTGCTTCCAGGAAGGAGGGACATTCAGAGTCAGGTAGGAGGCAGAGCGCCATAGCTGCATGCACTCCAGGCGATTTGAAAGGAGACCCCAGGCCTCCAGCATGGCCACATGCACTGTTTACTGTACAACACACCTCTGGGAGGTTGTGGAGCAAGAGCATCTGTCACCTACCACCAGGAGTAGACCACCCAGCACTTCTGCCCGCTGCAAATCAGCATCACAGTCACCAAGGAAAACACAGCCAATCCCTGGATGGAACAACACTCTGCTCACATAGCGATGAGACAGAGCAAGATGAGCTTCTGCAGCGGACATCAGCTCCCAGGGCCAGCGGGTCCCTCCTGCAGCCAGTGCAGGGCCATTGGCCTGCACGCACCCCTCTTGTGCAGCAGCATCAGGACTCCATCTCCTCCCCGCAGGGGACAGATGCAGCAGTGGGGTTGGCCAGGTGCTGTGCGGTGCTCACACTTAAGCAGAACAATGGGGCCCACATTGAGTCTAAAGCAGAAAATGATGTTCCCACACAAGGTGACAAGTCCGGCACAGCTGTGAGGGCTCTGCCTCTTGGAGAGGAAGGGCTCCAGGCCCCAGGCCCATTCTTATGTGGCTGAGAGGGGGTGACAGACTCGGTGCATGAGACCGTCTCACCCCACAGGGCTGTTATTCACTTCATCTCAGTGCAGTCCGCCCCAACCCAGGACTGTGATATGGTGCCCTGCACGTGTTCTCTTAAAGCAGGGTGAATGATCATCAGTCTGATCCCTATGGATAGGGCCTGTGCTGCTGGTGGGCTGGGGTGCAGGACCAGGCATCTGCCTAGAGCTGTGCCCAAAAGCTGTTAGCCATGAGGGGAGTGCCGTCTCCCCCAGGCCTGCAGACAGGCAGGAGAGGAAGAGCACAGCATGGTGGGCCTGGGCAGCCCAGAAAGGAGCTGCCTGATTCCAAGCATCTAAGGTGGTGAGGATTGGCTCATGGTTGGGAGAGGACAGGATGGCAGCAGCTCTCGAGGGGCACGGAAATTAAGACCCCCACCCACCCAGGCCCTGGGGCTCTGTCTGGCTCTTGACACACCCATCCACATACATCCCCTGACCACTGCGGGCAGGGTGCCTCTGAACACATGTCTGCCAGCAGAGGGGCTGTGCCACCTGCCTAAAGCCTCCCTCGAGGTACCGGGCTGTCTGCGGGCTCCTAGCCCCGGCCCTGGATGCCTGGCTTTGCAACCACAGTAGGACTGACCTCTGCCATTTCCCCTGCCCTTTGTGGCCCCTCTGTGGCCAACCGCAGCCTGGGCTCCCACGTACTGCCCATCTCTGGAGGCTGTGTGTCCTCGCTTCACCTCTTCTAAGTGCTGGCAAAAGGCCTGTTTTCTCAAGTCTCAGGCCTGCTGGGTGCACGGGAAGAAAGAGGACATTGCAAAGGCTTCCAGGCAGGACTTCGACACTCACATTTGCTACCATGAGAATTTGGTTTTCAAAGGTAAGAGAGCATCTCTGAGGACCGGTGAGCCGGGCTTTTGGGCCACACAGGGGCACCGAGCTGCATTCTCAGCATTTCCCAGCATCGCTGTGGTTGAGTCTGTCTGTCTGCTGCCATCAGCCATTCCTAGCAGCACAGAGGGAAATGAAACCGAAGCAAAGAAAAAGCCAGCTCTGACACCACAGAGACACAATAAATTGAAATGATGAATTTCTGATGCCGAGGAGAAACCAAGTAGGAGAGATCATTTATCAGATTTCCAGCACAGCCTACAATGGAGAGATGTTTGAGGTTTTTGTTTGGTTGAGAGGGAAATTGAAACCTTGACCGAGGGTTTGGATAAAATCCAATGTGAGAGGTTAATTTAGTAACTCACACTTAGGAAGTGATTGGGCCAACTTATTTTATCCAAGCGGCATTCCTGTACATTTGTGGCGCCACGTGAACTGTTTATCACCTTTCCTGGTAGATGCTGACATGCCGTTTAGCACAGCACAACCTGGCTCCCAGAGAAGTGGAGTTCACTGTGAGCTTACGAAACGATGCCTGCCTCCCCACACTCTGTTTCCACTGCAGTTTGAATCTGCAGTGAGATCCTAGCAACTGGGCATTTCGGCGGTACTTGAGCTGCCAGGTGACCCACTGTTGGATTCCAGCCCCATCTCACTTAGCACCTGGCACAGGCTCTAGTGATTGTGGACCTGGCCTGCTGGACTCATGTGTTTGGGGACAGCCGGCTCGAGTACTCCCCCCACGCACACACAGGCTGAAGCACAGCCAGCCTCTGTACCTGCCATGTGGGTTAATACCTACTCCCCAGGTCAGGACGCTTGTCTCTGGTTCACTTTTAGTTTGCATCTGAGGACACAAAGATGTGTCTCAATCTTCACCTCGGAGAAGAACAAGCATATGATAAAACTGTGGAAGGTTAGACGGAAAGTGGCCACATTGTGCAGCTGAGTAAACAAGGCCCAGTGAGGCTGTGTGACCCAATCACAGGTCTGGAAGCTCCTGAGCTAGAGTGCAGCTTTCCCATCTTTCGATCCAGGGCTCTTTCCACAATTGGCCAATGTCCTCATTCCTGAAAGCCTTAAGGCCTCGCAGCACGCAGCCCTCCCTTAGTGCACGTGATCTGTTTTTTTTGCAAGTCACTTCAGTCTGTACGCTCTGGGCTCTGGAAACACCCAGCCCTGAGAGGCCCCTCCGTCCAGCCCCCGCTCCTATTAGATCCCGGGGCCCCAGTGGGCATCATAGGTGTGTTTGAAGTACAGTGCTGACCCCTCCAGGACCCTGCACGTCCACGAGGCATCCGCGTCCTCGAGGCTGTGTGTAGGAGCCACATTATTGCATCCAGGGCCAAGCAGGACAAGCACTGAGCCGTTGCCTCCTCCCTTGTCAGTTGGGCCCACACCTCGCCCATGACAATGTCAGGCCACAGCTGCTCGTACACCAGCACTTGCCGAGGCCCAATGGTGCTGGGGCCTCTAGAGTCTGGCGAGGCAGCTGTAAGCTTGGAATGCAGAAATGCCCAATGGCTCTTAGCTACGATTATCACTGTAGACCCTTCTCAAGACCTCCAATAATTTAAAATGAGTAGTTTTTATACTTTATTTCATTTTTAATCCCAAATACTCCACGGTCAACATTTGAAGTCTTTTAAAAAGAGCATCCATGCAGGGCAACCTGCGGTGACAAAGCAGCAGAATTCGGGGAACGCTCCTCCTGTGGAGCTGAGACTGAGCAGAGCGAGGGAGCTCTCTCGTCTTTGGTGTTGCTCCCGCTGACCCCGTGTCTATCCGAGGAGCAGGCCTGAGCAGTGCCGTGCTGCCCTGCCCTGGGACAGGGAGTGGATGCCCTCCCCCAGTCAGTTCAAATCCTCATTTTTCCTCAGTCCATTCACCTGGCTTGTTTTTCCATAAAGCAAATCCATGAATGCAGAACTTGTCATGAGAAGGCCATGAGGACTGACTACCTTGTTCTGAGTTTTGTGTTCGTTTTCTTTCATGGAGTTTTAAGAAATCTTTGGGGCTCTGTTTTCCTTTTCATCTCATTCAGTTCAGTTCACGCTAGTCCAATTCAATCTGTTAGAGAGATCACATTATAACCTTTTATTCCATTTTTGGTTTTACCATTCTCATGGGGGCAAACTGGCAAGATCTGTCTTCAAAGCATTTTGAAGAAAGCAGCTTTTTAATCTACCTTGAGTCTGAATCTGCATCTATACTGCTGTCCACTATATGCCCCACAGTATTCGTGGAGAAGGGCCTTCATGGGGCTCACTTAGGAATGGAAACTGTACGGCATAGAAAAGAACTATATCCAGAAAAAGGAACGCAAATGATAGGAGGTTAGGAAATTGCCTTTTTGAGACAGGCTAAGAAAACCAGACTGGAGACGGGCAGGCTGAGTCCGGGAGCATCCTTAAGAACCTGGCAGAGCAGGTAAAGGAAAGCCACAGGGGTGAATGAGCCACATTTGTGTGGCACACTTGAGAGGTCAGTACCGTCCTGACAACAGGAATGGCTTCATGCGCCCCAGGAGCCTCAAGATTAAAAACAGAGGGACTAAGCGGGAGCGCTCAAAGCTCTGCTTGGTGCTATCACAACATGCCGTGGACGAAGAGGCTTAAACAATGGAAATGGGTTTTCTCACAGTTCTGGAGGCTGGGCGTCCGAGACCAGGGCATCAGCATGGTCCACGTCTGGTGAGCGCTCTCCTCCTGCCTTGCAGACCGTCACCTTCTCACTGTGTCCTCACCTTCCTCTTCTTTGTGCCAACGCAGAATGAGAGTGCTCTCTCTTCCTCTTCTTATAAGGCCACCAATCCTATTCGATTAGGCCCTATCCTTATGACCTCATTAAACCTTCAGTACCACCTGAGGGCCCTCTCTTCCCACCTGGTCACACTGGGGGTCAGGGCTTCAATACGTGAATTTTCGAAGGACATATTCAATCCATAGCATGCTTGAAAAAGAAGAGGAGATTAAAGAAGGATAAATGAGTTTATTTTATTACATGTATATGACATTAATAAGTTCTCAGAGATGATAGGTAGTAAGTGATTAGATGCCCATTGAAATGTTTCTGTTTCAATTTGTTTTCTTGGAAGAAACTTGTAAACACGAATTACATACAAATGTCCTTTCTAAAATTCCTGTGAAATTCCTTTTCCTGGACATTTAAAAGAGGAGATAAGCTTTCCAGTAGGATACGAGTGCATAGCTTTGGCCAGGACTCCGAGCTCTGTCATATAGTAAACACTTTAGAACCTGACTACGAAAATGAACGCATTGTATTTGCCACACAGCATGTTTTCGGCCAGGTGTGTGCGGTTGGGGATCTCCGCGCATCCTCCTCTCTCATTGTTCCGCTCCGCAGGTCGGCTGCAGGGAGGGGAACCCTCACTTGCTCTTCCAAAATGCATAAGAAACCTCTGCCATATTCCTGGAGCCAAGACTTCAGTGTGAACTCCCTGGAACCTATCTGGTAACCCAAATCAGTCCATCCGGAAAATGCAGGGGAACGAACAACCTCACCAAGCACATGGCGTTCTGTGGGGAGTTTGTCCTCACTAAATAGAGTTTTGCAAAAGCATTGAGCGTGTGTTGGGGAATGCATCTTGAATGCGTCTTGTCGTCACGCCGGCTCCCCCGTGAACTCTGCTGCTCCCAACCGTGATCTGGACCAATCGGGTCCGTTCTTGCTTCACCCAGTTCTTACTCCAGGAACGAGAGCAGCATTTTGCCCCGTGTTGGCTGTAATTAAGACACCGGGTACAGTCTCCGGGGCTTCCAGCACAGGCAGGAGCTGGGAGGATGATGGGCTGGGCTCCGCTGCTACTGGCAGCTTTCTGAGGAGGCAGCTCAGCATCTCTGCCTCTGTTTTGTTTTCCTCAGCATCATCCACACAGCACCCAGCCTGGTGCCATGGAAGCAGGTCCTTTTCAGAAGGTTTTCTATGAAGAGAAGGACTCAGAGAGCTTTTGCTTCTCAAAACATTTGACTTGCTCTCTCTGCTGTGCCCTCATGCCAATTTAGATTCCTAATGATGGTGCTTCTGAGTAGGTTTTTATCATTTCTTACCCTGAACTAGCAAGATTTTAATGAGATCATCAAATCAACGAGTGCCTTTTTGATCATAATTACAATTGTCACGATTTGTTTTTTTGTTGATCAAATATTTATGGGTTTCCATAAGTGTTGCTGCCTTTTACATTAAGCAATGGTTTGGTCTTGTCTTGGCTGAATCACACTGTACTATTTGCCCCCACGATATTTTTTCTATTTATTAAAAACCCATTTATTGGGGCCAGCCAAGTGGCACAGTGGTTGGCTTTGCATGTTCCGCTTCGGTGGCCCAGGGTTTGCTGGTTCAGATCCCAGGTGCAGACATGGCACTGCTTGGCATGCCATGCTGTGGCAGGCATTCCACATATAAAGTAGAGGAAGATGGGCACAGATGTTAACTCAGGGCCAGTCTTCCTCAGCAAAAAGAGGAGGATTGGCAGCAGATGTTAGCTCAGGGTTAATCTTCAAAAAAATTTATTTATGTCTGAAACTGGCTAGGTAAACCAAAAAATGTATATGCTCAATTCATAAAGATCTCTTCTAATGTTTCATCTCTGTGCATGAAGAGGACGCGCTCACTTTCTCCTCCTCCAACCCTGCTCTCCTCGTTGCCTTAGTGGTTTTTGTAATTGGTATTGTCCCTGGAGACTGTCCTGCCGTGAGTGTTGGCCGGGTCTTCCTCCCAGCACCTCTTCTCCAGGAAGAATGGCTCCAGAAGCCTCACTGCAAAATTTCAACCCAGGAAACTTCCACTCAGAGTCAACATTCTGGATGCAAAACAAGCTATCCTTTACCACAGGAAAATATGGTACAACATCATTTCCTACTACCCTCAAGAAAGAAAGATGGGATTTATTTAGTGCATGAATTATCCACGTTTTCAATAATTCTAACACACTAATTTCGTTGAATAATGACTCCAAATGGAAGAAAGGTGTTAACTTTTGAAATTATTCTCTGAACTTGCCTTCCTGGGGATTAAATTTCAAAATATCTCTAAATAATCTTTTCCAAGTCAAACACAATTTTTTAAATTAATGCAATTACTGCCTACACGAAAAGTTAAATATTTTGGGTAAGTAATATATGGCTTATGGTTTTGAAAGACAAAACGGAGAAAAAATTATGGCTGCTAAATTTTATCTGTGCTTGGACAGAAGCCAGTATTCATTCATTCTTACTCATTTATTCACTGGACTTTTGCTCTAAACCAGAAATAAGTGCGTATTTCAGAACCAGATGCTATCAAAACATTCATTTTTCATTTAGAGATTTTTTTAAAGTAAAATGAGTGGACACTCAATTATGTTGAAAGACTATGAAGAGTGGTTACGTTAATATCAGTTCTCAGCCACAGAATCTAGGTTATTGTTTTGTATAAGTAGCCTAGCCAGTGGCTGCTCACATGGAGTCGTTTATCATGCTGCCTGAGTTTCTTTCTAAGTGATTTCCTGAGGGTGCATTCCCATGTCACTCCCACGGTGTCATCCAAGACCTGGCTCCGTCCTCTGCAGCCTCGGGAGCCCCGTGCTCTCTCTTTGCAGACAGTGCCCTCACTGCACCAACAGCCATAACTCAGATGTGAGGCCGGCAGCAGCATCTGCTGGATGAGCTGATCTCAGCAGGACTGGTGCGGGTATTTTGGAGGTACCGTTGGCGTCTGCATTCCATCCTCCTCCTCCTGTTTCCAGATACCGTGACAAGGACATCCCCATGGACTCCCTGTGCAGGCTGTGAGCCTCCTTGTGACCCCCCACCCCTGTAGGTGCCTCACCAAGACCCTCGGTGCATGGAACTCGGTGTATTTCATCCCTGGACTATGGCAAGGAGCAGTGCCTGCCTCACTGCTCTGTCCTCACTGCCAGCAGCAACACAGATGGAATCAATGCATATTTATGAATGGATGAATTAATGAAGGAAATAATGAATGGACACAAGTAGGCCCTCTTGAAAACAATAGCATTTTTCACCACTCTTTCTCTCAGTCTTTAAATGGTTTTCCAGAAACTCATTTAGGAACCCAGATACTCAAACTCTCCAAATTTTAATCAGATAGTCTGTCTAGTTCTGACCTTTTTAGTGGAACAGACAGACACACACCAAACAGGCATTAAAATGTTTTAGTAGATGACAAAGGTGATGTTGGGACAATGACGCAAGTGTTTGAGGGAAATCAGTTAACGTGAGGGTTATCGTGCATCCCTCCCAGCCTCTCCTCTGCCCAGCTCTGTGCCCTGGGGGTGAGGTCCTCGGACTGCATCATCAAGGCTGCCTTGACCTCTGGCTTGATACTGGGTTCAGCCAAGGAGTCATTGACAAATTTGAGGCTCAGAAGAGAGAAAGGTGCGGGCATTTCTTCTCCACTCTCTCCTGCTCCAGCCATCATTGGCATGGGGCAATGACCAGGAAGAGCTCCAAGTATGGCTCCTCCCTAGGGGCCTCTGCAGCACCTGCTGGTTGTCGTAACCCCGCCACACCTCCGCAGTCTCTTCACTGAGGGGTCCTGATGGACGCAGATCCCTATCTCTCACCTTATATCCAAACGAACTCCAGATGTAAGTATAAAAATTTAGACCATATCAACTCTAAAATAAAATTTGGGGATAATTTTAAGTAAGTAACTATTTGTGGATCTTAGGCTTCAAGAAGGCTCTCTGGCAGCAGAACTAAAACCATAAAGGAAAACAAGAGAGCTAAGTCTAAAAGAAATGTAACTTCTAAGCCCTAAAAATACCATCTATGACAGATATAACAATGAGCTTAGAGCAGACACTTCTGCCTTTTTACCCAGCATCTAGGTCCCGCCTCTCCTTATTCTTGATTCCTAAGAGAACCTGGTTTTGTTCAGGAGTTCATTTGTCCAGGTGTTTCTGGGGAGATGGCTCGCCCCCAGCCCCTGGTCTGGGTACTAACGTGTCTGTCACCCCAGCCAGCGCTTTGTTATAACACAGGCATGCACCTGGCCGATGGCAACTGCTGGGAAGTGGGCCCTCTCCTCATCTTCAAAGTTAGACTCCTCCCTCTCTTTTGCTCAAAATGATTGTCATTCATTCATTCATTCATCACTCACTCCTTCATTGTTTGATTCCATCTGTACTGACATCTAATGCTATCAATAAAGGCTTCGGTGTCTACATCTGAGACAGTATTTCTTTATAATACTGTTCAAGAGAAGACTTGAGTTGAGACAAACACCTTCTCCACCAAAGCAGATGAATCCTTTAAAAGGAAAGCAGCCTGAAACATCCGTGAAAATCCCTAGCATCTCTCTTGACTGTGGTCATCTGGGTCACAGCTGCTCAAAATTATTTAACAAGATCAAAATATAAAGAAAGGAGAAAAAGGAAACAAAGAGAAGCTGAGTTTCTGGGGAACTCCATGATGTCTGTTTAATATGATAAGAATAAAGAGGAAGCAGAAGAGAGACATTTTCTATTATTTATTAGCATCCCTCAGGCAGCCGAATCAAAGCTCCAGTTTCTTTTAACAAGAGCAGATGTGTGAGCAGCAAACTTTCTGACCCACAAAAGTGGATGTGGCCACTCGACTGCCAAGAAAGTTTTCACCTGTGGTCAGCACGGAGGCCTTGGGAATAGCATGCTTTTCCCCCATTGGTGGAAATATAGGATTCCTTGTATTTCAGATCGTCCCTAACTTTCAAGCAATAGAAACAAACAAAACAAAAGAGAAATTGGAGGGTCTTGTTGACGTCAGATGAGGGTAGCTCACGGTCACCAGCTGGCCCACTGGAGAGAATGAGACCGACCAGCTACTCAGGGCGTCCTGTGGGAAAACACGGGGCCACGCAGTTCTTTTCCTTAGATCCGAATTTCACTTCCACCCTTACACCCACCTTGTCCTGCCCTTCTTCAAGTTTACTCCTGAGGGTAAGGCCCCTTCCCCTCCCACTCCCCACCACCTTCCCTTCCTTCTGGTCCCTGCCCCATGGTCCCCAAAAGCTTTATCCCATCCTGGATTTACCAAAACTGCTGCTCTCAACCTGGGTACCTTGGTTATCTGTGGCATCATACGTGGACCAAGAGTTAAGAAGAGTTTATATTTATTGAGTAGATAATTTTTTAAAAGCCATAAATAATTAAAATAGAGATATTCTCATAAATTACTCATATGTGTGTTGTCTTAAACATAATAGTTATTGCACATTTATCTTTATGTAATTAACATGTCTAGATATCCTAAATATGTGTTTTAGGTGATTTCACTTATCAAGTTGATATTTGTGGCATTCAGCTAACATCTAGTGTTTTGCTTGTCTCTTTCTGGGAACAGCATCCCCATTCTTTTGGCAAACCGACCCCCACCTCCACGCGCTTCTGGTGGATACAGTTAGTTAGAGAGGGGCGGAACACGGCCCAGCGGCTCAGAGCGTGGGCTCTGGAAGCAGTTCTATGAGGCTGGTTATTACTAGTATTATGAGACTGTCATTAGTCTCATGAAGCAGATGAGGAAATGGAGACAAAGAAAGGTTACAAAACTCCCCTGAGGTCAGACAGGTTTTTACTGTATTTGCGAGAAACTAATACAGATCCTGCTTCTCCCCGTTTTCCACTATCAAAGTCCATTCAAACCACTCCTCTCCATGCTCAATCAGAGAGAGAAAAAAAAATGCCTTACTTTTTGTAATGCTGAATTATTTTCCTAGAGCTGCCATAACAAATTACCACAAACTAGTGGTTTAAAACAACAGATCTTTATTCTTTCACAGTTCTGGAGGCCAGAAGTTGAAACCAAGGTGTCAGCAGGGCCGCTTCTCCAGGGGAGAATCTATTGCAAGCCTCTTCCAGTTTCTGGTGGCTCCCGGAAACCCTTGACATTCCTGGGCTTGCAGATGCAGCCCTCTCATCTCTGCCTCCATCTTCACATCGTCTTCTTCTCTGCCTCCCTGTGTCCTCTCCTCTTATTATAAGGACACCAGTCATCAGATTTAGGGCCCACAGTAAATTCAGGATGATCTCATCTCAAGATCCTTAACTTATTTACACTGATGAAGATTCTACTTCCAGTGAGGTCATATTCTGAGGTTCCAGGTGGACATGAATTCTGGGGGGACACTATTCAACCCACTACACATGCTTGTAGCTGAAGGAGAGATTTCACATCTGCTCTACTTGTCCCACTCCACCACGCTCAACTGCAGGGACATGCCACGTCCTTGAACTCATGCCCACTTCTTTGGGGGCCCTTCTCTGACCCGCTTCAGCTCACATTCACTCCCACACTTGTCTAATGTGATCAGACCATGCACAACAGCAGTCCTCCAGAGAGATGACAGAGTCTTCTTCAGCTTTGTGGACCTTTGGGGGACCCTCCAATTACAAACTGAGTTGAATCCCATATGTCTTTGTGCATCTCAATGTAATATACAGAATTCTCCCTTGGGTTAAGAATAAAATTATGGATACTGAAAACAAAGGAGCATGAAAAGAATATATGGGAGTCTGTCAGTTTATCTATGTATCTGTCTACCTACTTATTTATCTATCCATCCACCATCCATCCATCATCTACGCACCCATCTAGAAATACATACATATGTACATTTACCTATCTATCTATGCATCTAAGCTGTCTATTACTTATCTTCCTGTGCAAGCAGTGGATGCATCATTTTGTGGGAAGAAAATAGAAGCTCCACGTGAGCAGGAGTTTCAGTTTATAACAGTGCCTGGAACACAGGAGTTGCTTAGTAAATGTGGTTGAAGTAATGAGCTTGGTATCTCAGACTTTAGCATTTTATAAACCTTTATTTTTCACCTACTCTCTCTGAATCACAAAAAAATATTAATAATAAAGATATGGTCTATTAAAATTCAGATGAAAAATGTCCTAGATGTGAATAAAAATCATAATTGTGTGTCAAAGTTAATGACCTGTGTTACAAAAAAATTTTTTAAACACCTATAGGTAAAACATATAAAGATTGGAGTGGTCATTTGTTTAAGAAAGTATTTTAAAAGAAACAAATACATTCAAAAACATTCACTTGGAAGAATTCTTTTGACAGTAGTTTGGCTTTAGATGACATTAATTTCATGGGAACGAAACTGAAGAGGAGCAAATAAATGATTCTGTTCATTTTATTTTCGATATTCAGTTGAAAATGAAATACGGCTCTGATTAACAATAAGCAATCAAATCCATAAGGCAGGGATGGAACTAAGTAACACATTTTCTAACAAGCTGCTAGCTAGTAGGTTACCTGAAAAATACATGAAGATTGCATGGTCAGAGATCCCAGTCTTTCAGATGAGGATCCGTACTCTTGGAGGAGCCATCACCTCTATTTATTGTGAGTTCTACGGATTTGGTGATACTCCAGTCTCTGCCTAACAGAACAGACAGCATCATCTCGTGAAGGGATGGAGTCACATTCTGTTTGTGTGTCCACCCCATTACCTCACAAACTATTTATAACCTAGTATTTCCTTCTCTTAAGGTCTTCTTCCCTCACCTAAACTTTGTCCCAAAACCCAGGGCTTTACTCAATCTGAAAGGAGCAGCCCTGCTGCCAGCTGCCCATCAGGAAGAGAATTATCTGGTCCACTAGGGCCCCCAGTTGGGGTGGGTTGGCTCTTCTCTCAGGGCTCCTCATCCAGTCCCAGTAGGTCTATGCCCTGATGCTCCCTTCTCACCTGAGTTGAAATGCCTTCTCCCATCCCTCTGGATTGTCCTCTGCCACTCCCTGCACAGCAGACCCTCCCATTATGCCCTCACATGTAGATATGTCTTCTTGTCTCCCCTACTCAAATCTGAACACCCGTCTCCAGAGCCTAGAGCAGAACCTGGCATACGAGAGGAGCACAGTGAATACTTGTGGAGAAGGTCGGCATGGACAGAAGGAGGAAACTGGGTGGGGTGAGTAGGCTGGTGAGGTCCGTGGCAGGGCCCAGCTTAGTTCAAGTCTTGTAGAGCCTGGTGATGAATTTGAATATTTATCCTAAAGGTGATGAGACGGCACTGGGGACCTTGACAGGAGAGTAACTAGGATGATGACTTTAAAAATACCACTTTGGCCATTGTGAGAAGGTATCATGGGACAGTATGGGTGGAAGCAGGTAAACAAGTTGGGAAGTTGTCACAGTCACCAAGTGAGAGATGACAGGGTTATGTCGCAGTAGATGTGCTGGGAGGAACAAGACAGGTTCAGATCTGTGTGTATTTTGAAACCATGGCTGGAAAACCTTGCTGGTGGATTGGAGGTGAGATGTTAGAGGAGGAAAACCAGGGCGGACTCCTGGGTCTTGAGCCTGAGCTTCTGGCCACCTGCGGAGGTGCTGTCCACGGAGCAGGGAAGCCAGAGGGAAGAGCTGGTTTGGACTGGGAAGTAATGGGAGTCACATCAAAGCATCTCGCAGGCATGCCAATGGAGATGGCAAGTAGATAGTCACATTTGGAAGTTTAGAGTTCAGGAGAAAATGGGGCTGGGGGAATAATCTGAGGAATCACCAGCATACAATGGTGTTTAAAGTGAAGGTGTTGAGTGAAAATGCCTAGGAACGAGGATAGATGGAGAAAATAGCCCAGGGAGTGAGCCACGGGGCTGAAAAGAGGAGGGGGACCAAGTAAAGGAGGCTAAAAGTAGGCACAGGGCGAGGGCATCCAAATCCTAACAAAAGAAAGTTGAGGCTTGTGCTGCAACGGGAAGCAAAGACACGTAGAAGAAAGGGGAGCACAGAATCCCAGGAGGTTCTGATTTTACCTTTTGCTTTTCTTTAAGGTGAGATTCAGCACAGGATAGTCTTTGACTGATGGGAACGAGCTGGGCAGGTGGAGACACTGATGCAGAAGAGAGAAAGGATAATTACAAGTGCAAACTTCAGCAGTTAGAACTTGGACAATTGGAATTACTGTGAAGATGAAAAAGGTCCTTAAGTCACTGCTGTTGGGGCTCTAAGTCAGAGAGACCCGTGAGAAGGAGTAACGGATAAGGAAGAACGCACTGGAGACGAGAACAACAAACTATGGAAACTGAAAATGCACTGCCCATAAGTATCTACAGTACTTCTCAGGAACAACTGAGTGTTCCTCCAAAGATAGTTGTCCTACAGAATTGTTTTTAAAGTACAGAGCAAAGCAAACCTCCTGCTTCTTTGGATAAGCACCACACGTTGCTTCATGGGAACGCGCATCTCCTCGTCTCCGGGTGTGTGACTCCTCAGCAGGAAGGGGCCAGAGAACCAGCACATTTGTGGCAGGACAGCCCTAATTCCCCTTCTGTTACGATGTCCAGTGAACCTTCTGGTGGTGGGTGCAGGACCACTGACACCTTCTGTATGACCTAATTTTTTTTTTTTTTTTTGAGGAAGACTAGCCCTGAGCTAACTACTGCCAGTCCTCCTCTTTTTTGCTGAGGAAGCCTGGCCCTGAGCTAACATCCGTGACCATCTTCCTCTACTTTTTATATGTGGGACGCCTACCACAGCATGGCATGCCAAGCAGTGCCACGTCCACACCCGGGATCCGAACCGGCGAACCCTGGGCAGCTGAGAAGCAGAACGTGCGAACTTAACCGCTGCACCACCGGGCAGGCCCCATGACCTATATTTTTATCAGTTGTTTACAGTGTTTATGTTTCTGGAAGATATTTGTCCCATGGCAGAGCAATGCAATTACTATCGGTCTTATAATGGGTTTCCCCAAATCTTGATTTCTCCTGGAAATAAGAAATATTTCTTCTGTTTCTGGGTAGATATGATACATTCTCAAAAAACCTGGATTTGAAAATGGCTCATCCACTTGCTAGCTCTGTGCCCTTGAGTCACTTCGCCTCTCTTAGCTCTGCTTTTATTTTCCCTATAAATAGGTGCACTAGAACCTTCCTCTTAAAGCTGTCACTTGGATTAAGTAAGACAAAGCATATGAAGACACTTGATGGAGTGCAAAAAATATAGGAGTTGCCAAATGAGGACAATATTCGTTTCTTAAAAGAGCTGTCAGTGCTGCAGCAGGCTGGGGACAATGTGTGTTGCTCTTACCAATCGCTCTAGAAATATTTCCAAAGTCATCCATGTAACCCTTAACTTTCGCCTGCCACCCTTTTTCTTGTGCATGCTTGTAACTTCACAGCACTGACTCTGGTGATCACCATGTCTTTCTTATCACACATTTCATGTCTGGGCATTTGGAATCTGAATGGTATAGTAGGTTTGGCATTAAGTTCCCTCAGAAATTAGCTAGAAAGTTGACTCTCTTTGTTTTGAGTTTTCAGTTAAGCAATGTATTTGATATCAGCCTTGAAGGCTTAACGACCTAACAAGAATGTATCAAGGAGGAATATGACTTTTGGATAATACTATTTGTTTTGCTTTGGTGACATTTACCTCCTCATCCCGAAGGAATTCTGAACCCGTGGAATAGCTCCGTGACAGCACAGGCAGCATACAGGGCCACAGTCTGTTTCTGCGGCTGGACTCTGGGAAAGTTTCCCCCCAGAGGGAGCAGGAGGAGTGAGGATGCAGAGCAGCCAGCAGAAGAGATCCAGCACATTCCCTGTGAGAAAGTCATGATTCCGAGCCTCACTTCCTCAGCTGCAAAATAAGGATGATGATAATGCCTACTCTATAGGGTTAAGATTAAATTATATAGAAACTTTTAAACACAGACCTGAGCACATTAAAGTCATCGTTAAATGTTTGCTGTTGCTGCTTTCATCATCTATCTCCTCAAAGAAAGAAGAAGATGCCATTGGTACCACATTACAGGACAAGATTTGAAAAGCGGGCTGATGAAACAGGGAAACAGATACCGTTCGTGTAAGCTACTGCCTAATCATGTCTCACCTTCTTTTCTGCTTCTTCTGCCTCCAGAATTCTTAAAGGAAGCAACAGCAAGATGAATCCTTGAAGAACTGAAGTAAAGAAGGGGAAATGTGGAGGTAAAGGGTGGCGGGCAGAGGAACTGTCGTGTTAAAGGCCCAGAGTAGGAGATACATGGAGTTTTCTGAACTGTGAGTGTTTCCAGATGGTTGCAAGGTTGAGGGAAGCTGATGAAAGGCGAGGTTAGCAAGGAAGGCAGTGGTGAGGCTGGGAAGGGTGCTCGATGGCCTGCACGGACTTGGAGTTTTATCACGTAAGTAATGGACATCCATTGCATTATTTTAAGCAGGATTATGACTTGAGAACTTTGATCTTAGAAATGTAATCAATAATATTGGGAATGAGATAGCAGATATCACCATAGATCCTGCAGTCATTAACAAGATAATAAGGAACTACTATAAACAATTTTATGCGCATTAAGTCAACAACTTAGAAGAAATGGATGAATTCCTCAAAACCACAAACTACTAAAATTCAATCAAGATGAAATAGATAATCTCAAATGCCCTATAAACATTAAACAAATTTAAAGTTCTACCAACTTCTAGGGTCTCATCCTCTGCAATCACCTGGTGAACAGAGAAAGTCAGCAATGGAGAAGACACACCCACATTTAATGGGCTTGAGTGGGATATTTCACTTCTTACTTTGTCTCACACCTCACTGGTGAGAATTAGCCTCCAGAACTTGCAGCAATAAATTTCTGTTGTTTTAAGACATCAAGTTTTTGTTACTTTATACATAAGTTCCTGCAGCCACAAGAAACTACTCCATGGCTCTACCCAACTTCAAGCAGATGGAACGGGCCACACACACGGAAGAGCTTAACCAGTCATCTCCAACGATACCCTTCTGTTGCACTCCTAGGGCTACCCTAGCAATCCTGCCACTCTCCTTCTTGCTGGACTTGCTGTAGTTCACCAAAACTCCCCCTCACAATCACAGGTGCACGTCTGTGCAGCGCAGATGTGTGTGCTAGGTTCAGACTAATGACAGTAACAAACACAGCTTATCCCCATAGAGAGAGACGAGATCATCACAAGGGTGCCATGGAAACTGCAGAGTCAAATTAAATATGAATCACAGGCTTGTCACCCACAGCACATGGACACACATGCACATACTCACCCACCTCCACCAACTGTCACACACAGTTCAACTGTATTTATATAGGTCATGGCCATCACATGGGTGCCCATCCCCCTGATCCAGGTTCAGTGAGCATGTCATGGGCTAGTGGCCTGGCCCAAGGGTTACAGCCAACAGATTGTCTGTAACTTTGGGCTCGGAGATTATCGGGTCCACACTCTTGTCATCCTTTGATTTCACGTCTTGCTGCAGCAAACTATTTTGAATTGATGCTTAGTATAAAGGCGTTTATGATTGAAATCCATATTTCATTTCTTGCCATAAAATAATAATGTGAGAAATGCAGAGAAATACACTGTTAACAATTTAATGTTTACTTTCAATAAGTAGGGAGCATTTTACAGGGAACTGCAGTCTACTATGGAAATCATAATTTGAGCTTGGTGCCAGGAAAATGTATTCTCAATTTCATTGCACCCTGTGCACAGTTATAAAACCCGAAACTCCCTTTGCGTTATAGATTCTCATTATGATAGATTAACAAATCTAGTGTAAAAAAGTCCTGTTGAACACAGCATGCACCGTTTTAATGAAGACACCAAAACATGTCAGCTTTTCTTACAAGGATGGCAGAACTGAAATTACCCCTCATTTATACGAGGCAACTATAAATGCTGAAATACAGATTATCGTACATTCAAAAGGATCCTGCCTGTGGCTTTCCCAACTGATGTATACATTCTGCCGTTCCAGGGCAGTAAACCTCTTCTCTTCTTCTGAATTTTTCAGAAAATACCAGTATTTGAATCTTGGAATTAAATTGCATTTAAGCAACACTGCAAATTCTGCACGTGTTAAGATCTTTTCTAGTGCTCTTATGACTTGCATTTATGACAATTTGCATTGATCTGTCATTTATTCTGGAATTCAGACCTAATAAGATGTAAGGCTTGGATGGTACAAAGGCAACAGTCCCGTTCATCTTATGGCTACAGCAATATAAAAAAATGTCAGGTGATACAAATACCAATATTTCAATGAATTAGAAGTAGAGGTGAGGAATGAGTCAGCTGTTTATTTTGCTGGTTAAGGAAAGAGCTTTTTTCCTACATCCAAGTAAGAAGTGGTATTCAGATATCAGATGATCATCCGTGAAAAACAAAGTGAATTGAACCTTTAAATGTATCATTGTGTCTACAAAGAAATTTCCAGATCAAGTGACAAGCTATATTAATGAAGGATCTAAAGCTGATGAGATTTTCTTCCCTTTCAGAGTATACTTTAAGACATGAAAGAAAAATATATTAAAAAAAAAAAACAACGAATTCCCTATAAAGGGAAATAGTTATTTCATATTCCTTCACAGTCTAGAGATAAAAGGGGTAGGGTGAGAAGAAAATGGGCCAAGTTTAATTTATTTAACTCCTGAGGCAATACACACATAACATTTCTGTACGTTGATACTACAGTGGAAATACCACTTGATTTGTTGAATTCTCTCAAAAATGTGAAATTGAGGACGAGGTGTTTTCTACATTCTTGCTAATGTCTACATGAGTTAAATCAGTCCATACACTTACTTCCTATCAAGGTTGATATTATGAATATTCCCCAGGAGAATGCAAAGGGTAGTGATAGAAAGTAAGAAGCGAAATCGGCATAGAACTTAGGGAGGGTCTGGGCCAACGGGATGGGCCGGCTGGGGGAGGCCAGGGTAAGACCTCTCACTTCTTGGTTTAAGGATGACCCTGAATTTGGCTTTGCCTCCTTGAATTTGTGCTCTCCTCCTATCTGTACATCCACCATCACCTCCTGTCTTGTCCATGCTGTAAATTGAAATGATAGGACCCCAAGTAAACTTGTGCAAGGGGTACCCAGGCTTATCCATGTTCACCAGAATTGAGTTCTTAATTCAAGGCTCAGTTAGGATGGTGGCCTGTTCACCTCAGTACATGAAAAGTGGCTGAGGAAGCCTGAGGAGGGGGTCTCGAACCATATCAACAAAAATCTATCGGAACAATATTTAATGGGGAGCAGCAATATTCTGTGGATTATAAAAACAGAATAGCCATTGATAAGAGGAAGCACAGGCCAGAAAGTTTCAGCTGACCGTAAAGGAAGAGCTTCTCACACTGAGAACTGCCATTGAGGGAGGAGTTAGCTTCTCCATCTCCGGGAGAGTGGAGGGGTGGAGGGTGACAGAGTTTCCACATTTGGGGTGATGTGAGTACTAGAACTTCTGCATTTTAACAAGTACTGCAGGGGTTGCTAGGAATCCCCAGAAGTCCTGAATCAGACACTGCTTTACAAAGTTTGATGTACCAAGAATGGGAGAGGAATATTCACTGGCAACAAATGGCATCTCTTAGGCGAAGGAGAGGCTTGACTTCAACATTTGACTCCATCCTCATTTGTGTTGTCACTGCATAGACTTCTAATAGCTAAAACAGGCCCTTCTGGAAGATGGTCAATGAAATCTGCCAGGTGATTTAAAGAACACCAGGTGGACAAGATGGAATTTCCCTGTGCTGAGTCAGAACAGGATGAAAACTGCAGGAAGTGCACTGAAAATAACGTCAGCCTTGGATTTAGCCAGATAAAAGTTGGAATCCCCACTTTATTTACATCACTATATATGAGGCCTTAGGAAAGTCCATTAACCTCTCTAGGCCTCCCTTCTTCATTGAAAAGAGTGAAGATGATACTTTCCCATGGAGTTGTTATAAATATTAAATATCCCTGGCACATATGAGGCACTCAATAAATTATAGCCGTTATAATAAGGCTAATTGAGAATGCTATATATTGAATGTAATTGAAATTTTCGCATAGAAAAGTCTTCCTAAGCATTTTCTAGGTGTTACTTCATTTAATGTTGACCACTCGGGCCAATCATGGGAGAAACCATTCACTACCTACAGAGAGAAGATCCTCCAGAGACAGCGTAGAAGGATGCTCTCCCTTCTCAGAGTTTGAGGTTCTCACAGTAATCTTTCTTCAAAATCCTGCTGACCAACAGAACCGAGAACACCTGAAACTCTGTCATGCTCCTGGCGGAGCACTCAGGCAGCGTCCTAATTTTTCCAGCAGCCTTACGAAAAGATTTTTCAAAGCTGGTTGCCCAATTCAGTCCTCACCTGTGCATACATCCATCCAACACAATTAGTCAAAGCATTGGTCAGCTCTGTGCAAATACCCACAAATACACAGCCACACACGATTAAAGGGGATAATTCTCCAGTAGTCTTAAAGTGTCCATTGTAATCTTGCTCAATTATATGGCTTTTCTCTTGTGTATTATTTTTTTAATTAACAAACTTTATTTTTAAGAGCAGTTTTAGGTTCACAGCAAAATTGTGTGGAAAGTACGGAGAGTCCCCACATACAGCCTTCCCCTGTACATATGCATAACCTCCCCCAACGTCAACACCGCGCACCGAGTGGTCCATTAGTTACAGTGATGAAGCTACAAAGATTCATCATTATCACCCAGAGTCCGCAGTTCATGTCATGGTTCACTCTCGATGTTGTATCTTCTATGGGTTTTAACAAATGGATAATGTATAATATGTCCACCATTATAGTGTCATACAGAGCAGTTTCTCTGCCCTAAAAATCCTTTGTTATCTGCTTATTCATCCTCCTTCCCCTCTAACCTCTAGCAACCACTGGTCTTTTCAATGTCTCCATAATTTTGCCTTTTCCAGAATTTCTTATAGTTGGAATCATACAGTGGGTGGCTTTTCCAGGTTGGCTTCTTTCACTTCTTTTCGTGGCTTGATAGCTCATTTCTTTTCAGCACTGAATAATATTTCATTGTCTGGATGTAACACAATTTATTTATCTATTAACCTACTGAAGGACATCTTGCTTGCTTCCAACTTTTTGCAATTAAGAATAAAGCTGCTATAAACATCTTTGTGCAGGTTTTCATGTGGACATGATCTCGATTTCTGGGTATGTGGTAAGAGTATGTTTAGTTTGTAGGAAATGGTCAATCTTCCAAAGTGTCCGTACCATTTTGCATTCCCAGCAGCAGTGAACGAGAGTCCCTCCTGCTCCATATCCTCACCAGCATTTGTTGTTTTCAGTGTTCTGGCTTTTGGCCATTCTCATAGATGTGCAGTGGTATCTCATATCTCAGTGTTGTTTCAACTTGCATTTCTCTGATGAGATACGATGTGAAGCATCTTTTCACATGCTTATTAGCCATTTGGGTATCTTCTTTGGTGAGGTGTCTATTCCAATCTTTTACCCATTTTTTTAATTGAGATGTTCATTTTCTTATTTTTAAATTTTAGGAGTTCTTTGCCTATTTTGGATAGTAGTCCTTAACAGATGTGTCTTTCGCAAATATTTTCTCCCATTGTGTGGATTGCCTTCTCATTCTCTTGACAGTTTCTTTCACAGACCAGAAGTTTTAAAATCTATCAGCCCTCCCCTTGAAGCAATACTGGTCCACTGAAAACTTTAAAATATGGCTTTGATTTTCTGCCCTCTGTAGCCTTGACCAACAGGGGCCTTCGACTATGATATTCACTCTTGAAGATGCTCTTGCCCCTTCCATCGAGAGACACTAGTGAAGATAGCACCAAGACTGGCAGTGTCCCCTGTGACCTGCTGATACACATTAAGAGTGGCTCCATGCAAGTGCCTTGCTGAGACCCAGCCCACATTTGTCTGGATTTGCAGGATCCAGTGTGCTGATAGGAATGCAGCCTCCAGCTGTTAGACCACATCAGAGCAAGAGAAAGAACAGTAGCATGTCATTACCAGCACAGAACCTCTGTGATTATGCCTGTCCTCTAAGTGACAGCACTGATTAAATAGTAATTAATTCTTCAACAGTCTGAATTAAATAATCAAGTAAGCTGCAGGTAATGCAATTACAATAGTTATTTAACACTTAATGAAATACTGTTGTAAGCACCGTGTGAGAAGTCTTTCCTTTATCTTGAAGCAGCTCCATTACTATGGAATTCCAATAGTATGGAATTCCATTACTATGGAATGACTTTGCTATTAGGATCTAAGGATCCAACTGGCAACATGTTTCCCTCATGGGACTAAATTATTAGGTTAAAAAGAGCCCAGTTTCTTACTCTCTGGCCCAGACTGTATGATGCATTGGCACCAGCCTAGACCTGCCAACCAGCAGTGGGACTAACCAGCACCTGATGGGCCTCAGGGAATCCAAGACCCAAGTGAGCAGAAGAAGAGAAAGCATCACTCTCTACAGAAACCAGACCTGCAGGTGAACACACAGGATCCTGATGAGGACCCATCTCAGGCTCAGTTGAGCTGATAGCAAGAGAGAAAGAAATGAAAGGTAAGTACCAGAAAGAGGCAGTGTCTTTAGCAACCAACTTGCTGGCTTCTGGGGCCTCAGGCTTCTGGAGTCAGGCTCCTAGGGCAAAGTGCTCAAGCCATGTTCAAAGTTTTACTTGAATTTGCCTGTGGCCAGTGCCCATCTCTTCCCTTCCCAAACTGTCTGAAGAATGGATATCAGCAGTGCCTCAGAAGGGTAGACACCCTTTGCAAAGACACGGCGTCTACCCTCAGATTTGCTTTTCCTGAAACGTCCTCAGAGGAAGCTGTAAACGTGTTCATAAGACCAGGGGTGCCGACGCTACTCAAAAGACTGTTAATTACGTGTTGACTGGATCTCAGGTTTTTAATCACATCCCCTTGTGACTTTGTGTTATTAAATAAATGGACCAGACTAGGCAATATTACGGTAATATCACCTGTTAATAAAGATAATCTTATATCTTCCCCCCCACCCCCCATGGAAGGATTAGATGTTAATGAAGTCAAAACACAACGGCTGAGGAGCATTCACACTTTCCAGGTCATTTTTGGAGAGTTTAGAATCTTTGCCTTATTTTGTATTTTAGCGTTAAGATAAACAAGCTTCCTTCCTCCATCCCCCAGCACAGCGTAAGGTTGACCCCGAATAATAAAACTCATTGATGGTGCAGTTTTCAATCTCCCGGTCTCATCATGAATATTTACTATGCGGTTGGGAGGGGCGCAGCCTGCCTGCCTCTCTGCGTCTCTCCCTGCTGCTGTAACCCATTGTTAGGAGAGGGTTGCCGTGGCAACACAGGGCCACAGAAGGCAAAGGAACTGACAGTCACCCACACAAAGTGTACTGGATCTGTGGGCTAATTAAAAGACTCTGTGCTCAAGGGTCACCTTGTAAACGAGAAATGTCGGTCAGAATCCCATGGACACCAACGGCTCCACTGAGCAGCCCCAGGAACCCCCACCACTCCGCAGGTGCTGGCTGTTCCCGAAGTCTGCTGTGCTGTTCCCTGGGTGATGAACTCACAGGTCATAGGAACTCTGTGGCTGGGCCATCTTATTAAATGGATTAAATCTATTTTTGCCAGTAGGCACATAAAGAAGTGAACTGGAGTGACTGATTAAAAGCAAGCTGCTTTCCTCAGATCCTGATTTAGATCTGGTGTCATTTGCAATTGAAATTGTTTTCAAAAACTTATGAGCTGAAAAGTGGTATATGGGGGGCACTGGGCAATTTAAGGCTAGCTCTCAGGCTCTTAGAATATGGTAGAATACCATCAGTCTAAACATGACTGGAAGCTCTTTCGTTGTAACTTGGTCGGTAGATGTTGCCCTTACAATGGGTTCCGGGGACAGTTGACTCTAAGCATCTGTAATATACTATCTCCAATACTCCGAGAACACGGAATTAGGATCTTGCCCAAAAATGGCCCATAGCTGCCTATTGACATTTCGGCTCCCATTACCCAGCTCTAATCTAACTTTGCAGTCATACCTCGCACCATGCCCCTTCTGGTTTACTCATCCACAAATAAACAGCTTCACTACAAACCTAGAAGAGCCTGGATTCCTACACCAAAGCTGAACTCTAACCCTCTAGAAATCCATGGACACTATGGAGGAACAAAAAGTGAAGTTCCCAGAGAAGCCAAGGCAGCCATAAGGAGGGGCCAGAATTTTACAGAAGAGCCCAACACTTGCAAAAGTAATCCCACAGCCATGGGGAAGCAGCCAAACTCTGAAGACCAAGGACTTCCCAACAGACCAAAACCATGAGCTCCTGGCCGACTCACCTCTGTCAGCCTCCCAATGTTGGAATCTTCCTGCATCCTGGAGCAAAGTATTCCCATGTCTCAAGTCATCAGAGGAGTAGCTGCTGGGGCTTAAGATCCCCAGAGGCAGCCTCACCAATTGTTCCTCTTCTTCCCAGTGGCCAGGGTTCCTTTCTGAGAGATCAAAAAGATTGCAAGCTGCGAGCTATGGATTCAGACTAGTGTACATCCCAGCTCTGTGTGACCTGGAGTAAGTTACCTCATGTTTTTGCACCCCTATTTCATCATCCTGTGAAGAGGCAGCAACAGTGCTTCTTTCATAAAGTCACTGTGATAATTAAATAAGATAATCTGTGTAAATGCTGAGAAAGATGCCTTAAGTATGGTAAACCATCAGTAAACATTGGTGTTTATATGGGTTGAATTCCAAAAAAAGAAATGTTGAAGTCCCACCCCTAGTACCTTCAAATGTGAACTTATTCGGAAATAGGGTCTTTTCAGAGATAACCAAGTTACGATTAAGTCATAAGAGTGGACCCTAAACCAATATGACTGGAGTCTTGACAAAAAGGGGAAATCTGGACAGAGAGGCAGACATGTAGAGAAGGAAGGCGATGTAAAGACACAGGGAAAGCACCACATGAACATAGAAGAGTGGAGTGATGCGTCTACAAGCCAACGAATGCCAAAGATTGCCAGCAGACCATCAGAAGCTGAGACGAGGCAAGGACGATTCTCCTACAGATTTCAGAAGGTCATGGCCATGTTGACACCTTCATTTTGGATTTTCACGCTCCAGAACTATGAGATAATGAATTTCCATTGTTTAAACCACCCAGTTTGTAGGACTTTGTTACAACAGCTCTAGGAACTAATACAGTATGTTCATTAGAGTACCTGTGAACAAGCTCCATCCTGAGAAACCCAAAATGCAGCAGCTTTCAAAAGAAGTTTCTCATTACCAGTCACATTGTGTTCAGTCCTGGGTGGGCAGAATGGCCCTGCTCCATGAGCTCACACAGGAGCCCAGGTTCTTTCCATCTTGTTACTCCACCAGCTGCATCCCAGTTGGTGGTAAGGGACAGGAGAGAGTCTGGGACCTGGGATGTTGGGGCTTCAGAGTTGAGAACATAATTCAGAGGTGCAGACATCACTTCCACCCATTTCCCAACGGTGCAAACTAAGTCACATGACCACACCTGGAGCCATGGGGGTTGGGAAATGGAGTCTCCAGTACTCTCTGTTGTGATTTATTATTACTTAATGAATGGGACATGCAATACTACATTTGATGAGAAAACAATGCAGGATTTCATGTCAAAACCAAGAGCATAGGCACGTATCACAGAGTGGTTAAGGTCTGACAGGATCAGCCCATTCAGAGAAAGGGGGCTCCCTAAAGTAGCTGGGGAGAATCTCCCAAGAGAGAATCACTGGGGAGACTCCCAGGTGAGCAAGCCGCAGCTGCTCTGGACTTTAGGGCCCTCTGTCAGAGATCTAGGCTCCCAGTGACCAGTTTAATTGCTTCCTGCAGCCTCTAGCAGCTAAACTGTCATTTCTTTAGCTGCTATAAGGTTTGAGTCATCTGTCTGTCTGGTGGTTTTACTAGTATCTATTTTTACTCATAACTAAGAGATAAGTAGGCAAGGATTTCATGATTGATGTAAACTTCTTTGTTAAAAATAGTGATTCATCACAAGCCGCCTTAGAAATCACAGCCAAATCACGTACCTTCTGAAATAATTCGAAGCATAAAGATGCAACTATTTATCAATTAATTTAAACTCTAGTGAGAGTTTTGCATACACAGGAACTTTAGAATTTGGTCTAATGGATTGAATTTAGACTACTCCACAAATGAATTCTGAGATCCGGGTTATATATATTCGCAAAGCTGAGACTTCGTGAAGTTTTCTTGGCAGAGTGAAAGAATATATTAAAATCTGGACTCGTCATGTGTTTCCCAGAAGAAATCAGCAGCCAGTTTCTTCTACCATAAAATTAATCCAGAAAGTAAATGAACATAATGTAAGAAATAATTCTGTTGAGGCACACAGGTGCTTTAATGCCAACAATATCCAAGCAAGTTTTGGCCCTGTCATTCTGAAGCCTTTTGAAAAATATATCAAATCTTATCGAATTGAATTTGAAACAAACCATAAAAGATTTCCAAGAAGTTCTTATGGGCAACAAAATGAAGATTTATAGCAATGGAAATAAGTTTGATCTCTAAAAAGACTTTTCGATAACATTGCTTTAATGACCTTTAGGGAAATTCTTCTCAGGAAGAGAATTAGTCACAAGGTATTCAATCAGGGAAGCAATGTCGAAGTAAAGAACTTGGAAATTAAAGGTAGCACCATTTGTCTTCTATTGATAAGAGGCGAAACTACAGGAACAGAGTCCCCAAAATATAAAGCAGAAAATCAAGCCTGATTTGATTTGATTTATGTCGCCCAGCCTCATAGTGAAGTAAATACCGTGAGACCTACTCTGAAGATCCATAGATGAATTAGTGGCCAGAGAAAAGAGGTAAATGATTCTACAGAAAGACGAGGAGGAGGTGGGGGAGGAAGAAAAAAGGGAGGCTGGAGGAAGGGGAGAAGATTTTTACACCAGAGCAGTGCGAAACGCCTGAATTTATTTCCCCCAAAAATAGCTAAAAATATTCCAGTGACTTAGGAATTGAGTGTAGGTCAGGACTGGAAACCAGCAGAAATGCCCAATCTTATCCTGATTTGTAGATAACAACCCTGAGTCCGGAAGCTGCACTGGGCCCGGGACACCTGGGCCGAAGCAGAGCTGGTAACCCACTCTCCTCATTTGCAGTGGCCTTGGGCTCCCGGACACCCACCAGGCAGACCCAGAGACAGAGAGAGGGGGCTTCCCCAAGAAGCAATTGGAGACCACCTGGCCCACAGTCTCACAGCTGCAGGCTCCTCAGGTTATGGAGGGACTGGCCCCTAACTTTGACGCCACACTCCAGGTCTGCCCCAGAGTCCCTGCACCCACCCGCACCCAAGCAAGGGGTCTCTTGCCCTAGCCACACAAGGAAGACTCCCCCAGGCTGTAGGTGTCAATCTCATGGCTTGTTGCTCCATTCTGTTAAGCGAATCATTGAATCTGTACTCATCCCACCTGGCAAGATTACAGAGCTGGAAATTGTTAACCGTTTGCTGGGAACGAACACAATCTAGTGTGTGTCTGTGTGATGTACAGCAAGCCTAGCTGGGTTCCTGAGCAGGAGAGGTCAAGGCAGCTGGCTCTCTGGGAGTTACATCATGACACCAGAGAAATCTGACATCTAGGAACCCAACCGATTAAAACTCAGCCAACAGCTGACTGGGGAGGTCACACACAGTTCCCGCCATCTCTAGTGTCATGAGAACTAAGAGATATTTTACAGTAAGTATGGGTCACAGGTTTACACGTAACTACATTTGTACTCAGCACAGAAAACCCTTTGATCCAGAAAGGAAATCAAGGTATAACATATACATTAATATCCATGAAAACAGAGGAGAAACAGCTTAGGGAACACTCTTGCTGCTTCTATGCATGTCCCCCAAAGGTTCCTCCTCTCCTGGGTCCTGTGGGTAAAATCCAGGGTTCTCAGACAGAATCAAACAGGTTGGTTGTTAGAACAGTATGTGAGGCTGAGTTGGGCAGCTCAAACAGAGAGTAGAATAATTCTTGAGATAATGGCAAACAGGCTGTTTGGAAAAGCAGGTAGCCATGGCAGCTAACGGGCAGAACATTAAAGGCATGAAAAGAGAGTAATTTGACTGCACCTTAACCAGCTCCAGAATTTTCCAAAGATCAAATAGCCCCTTTAGCAGTTAAATAAGGCCACTTAGGAGGCAGGACTGTGGCACAGACCTCTAGGAGAAAACTTTCACTCCCCTCTTGTGCCGATGCTATGTCAAGGCCAGTCCTGTCCTCACCCCTCCTCTCCCTCTCAGACACTTTAGAAGGGTGAACTGACAGGATTAGCAGAAACATTTGCATCTCCTTGGGCATTCATTTCAACCTCAGTTTATCTGGATAATTATATGTGCGTGGAGCCAGGAAGGGAGGAGTGTACAACCTGAGACCCATTGCCTACTCTCCCTGTCCCCAAGGCAACGTCAGAGTAGACGAAGGTGCCTTCAGCAGCTAGGTACCAATTTTTGGCATCTTGTCTTCCTTCAATGTCTGTCTGTGCCCTGGACTGCCCAGGTACTCTATCTTTCCTCCTCAGCAACAGGCTCTGATAGCCAGCCCTCCCCCTGACCTCTCCTCTTGAGGTAGAGATGGGCATGTCATCCTCTAGTGGGCATCTCAACATGACACACCCCTCCCCAAAGCCTGCCGCTTTTCCAGTCTCCCCCATCTTTGAGCACTGGAGCACCAGAGTCCCAGCTGCTCAGACAAAACATCTAAGAATTATTCTTGATTTCTACCTTTTTCTCACATCCCACATCCACCCTTTCAGCAAATCCCATTAACTCCACCTGCAAAACATAACCCAAAGCCATCTTCTTCCCACAATCGCTAACTTTGCCAAGAGTCCCGACCTACACCTCACCTAGATTATCAAAATTGGACCATATCAAGTCTCCCTGCTTCCCCTGGCATCCTCTCCAATCCACTCACTGCATGGTAGTCAGAGCAACCTTGAAGAAACACAGATTGACCGTATCGCTCTCCTCCTTAAGCTCTCACTCACAGGAACTCTGGGTCCAATGGAGCTGGTAACTAAAAAACTCATGTGGTGGTGATAAAGGGATGCAGACTCTCTCTGTAGACAACCTCCTTATGCATGCCAGTGGTATCCCCCAAAGATCCTCAGGTGTATCTTTTAGGCACAGATCTCCCTGCAGAGCTCTAGACTCTCATACCTAGGTGCATACTCAATATCTGTCACTTAGATGTCTCAATACAATCTCAAGGTCAACACAAGAGACACTGAACTCATCATCTTTACCCATATCCTTCCCACCACAAACATGGTCTCAAAATGTTCCCCTCCTCAGTGAATGGCACCACTATCCACCCAACTGAAGAAGTCATAGCCTAGACATGATCTTTGTCATCCCCTCTTCTCTCCCACTTTCAACCCAGCACCAACTCCTGTCTGTGTCGCCGCCTAATAGCTGATGAACCAAGGCACTCCTCACTATTGCCGCACACCCCCACAGGTCTTTGAGAGCCTCATCTTTCACCTAATTGGTCCTTCTGAGTCCACTGTGGCTTCCCAGGCCAATCCATTTCCAGTACGTAGACATCGCAACAAGCGGACCTGTCTCTACCCTCGGAGAATCCCAGTTCTATGCTACGTGTTCTCAGTGCAGCATCTTCTGTTCCTTCAAAGAACATACTTAATACTACATTCTTTAGTGTGCTTCCTTGATTACTGACTTTCTCCTTACCGAAGCGTGGGCTCCCAGGGGGCAGGGACCAGCCCCTATTTGCCTATTATATCCAAGGGCCCGGGGCAGCATCTGTCTCAATGACCAACTTTTAATGAATGTCTCCTCACTGGCAACAGATTTTCATAGAGAATCCAAAGTCTGAACCCAAGAACTTTTGCTAACCCTGGAAGACTAAGGCAGCCTGGTAGCGTAGCCATTTGGGTACAAGGAAGACTTCTGTTTATGAGGAAGAGCTTTTGGCTCTGATATCAACAGCACCTGACAAAATTCTCCAATCGCCAGAATCAATTAAAATAATAGTAATAATAATTAGCAGTAGTATTGTTCCAGAGCATTAGGGTCCCCAAGGCATTTTACACACATTACTGAATGCCGCAAAGATGTCTGAGGGAAGTCACAGCAACAAAGCAAGTTGAGGCAGCTCTATTCATGAATCTATTTGCAATCTTGGTTGGACAAGGAGTGGACATGGCCCACAGTGTGCGCTGAGCTGACACATGCTCAACACACAGCCTCAGACAAGCAGAGCGTGAATGGAAAGAGTTTCGTGGTGGGTGAAAGATGGCACTCCCCTCCAGAGATGGATTAGAACCAGCCCATAGAATGGCAATCGCTTTTCCTTCTCACATTCCCACCTGTTCTTTCATACTCTCGTGGCCTATATCATCCCAAATGTCCCTGTCAGGACCCTCCTTATGTCGTTGCTTGAGTCCTGATTCCCTCTCCTTTATAAATAGCCCCTGGGTAGAACATACATAGTAGATACATGTGCCTCATGTCTGTGAGGAAGCAACACCAGTGGAGATAATCTATTGCCAAGCAACACATAATGTGCTGTGCATCGTGAATGACTCATCTGTGTCCTGAACAGCCCTCACACAAGTATCGTCACCTAAACAGGAGGCCTATCAGTGAGTGCTGAATCTCCAGCAAAGTGGTGGTGGCGGGGGGGGGGGGGGGTGCAGCATCTTCACCCTCCCTGAAAGCAGCAGCTCCCACAAGACAGATGTCTATCTTCCACGCTCAGAAAAGAGAAAAGCTCTGAAATGTGTCTTGCATAACTGATCTTAACTTTGGAGGGCTACAAACCAGCCTTGCTGAAATGTCTGTTAGTGCAAACTGTTTCTGCTCTTCTGATCCTTTTATTTGAGCTGTTTTGTTTTGTTTCAGTTTTCTTCCCCAATGAAACAGTGGTGGTTTCGTATAGCAGATGCTCAAGAGTTTCACAAGAAATGGTCTTACACACATGTGCACACACACATGCTTTCTATAGCTACGGAAAGTAATCTACATATAACCCTGCCTTGTAAAATACCTGAGATGTTGCTCTACTTAGAAAAAGCTCAGAAGCAGCAGAGAACAAAGGAGAGTCAGGCAGGGAAAGCCTTTGCCAGCAGCTTCCGGTTTACCCTCCCCCAGACCCGTGATCAATGACTCTTTCTCCCCAGTGTGCCTCCGAATTGCTTGGAGAGCTTGTTAAAAATTTAGATTCCTGGCTCCCACCCCAGGAACTCTGATTTAGTGGGTCTTCTGTGTGGCTATAAATCTGATTTTAGCCAGGATCTTGATTGATTCAGGAGCTGTTGGTCCAGGGAGCAACCTGGGATCTGACCCTGATGTTCTACTCAGCACCCTTTGATCATCCTCTGAGAGGAAAGATAAAACACCCAGACCATGCCTTTGGTGTTCTGGCCCTGCCTCATCTTCCTCTGACTCCCCAGTTGCATCTCAGGTTCCAGTCATAGGCTCCTCTACCACATGAGCAGAGCTCACTGCTCCTGGCCCTTAGCTCTCAGCTAAATTCCTCTCCCTCTAGGGCGTTGTCCCTCACTCTCTCAGGAGACCATTGTAATCCACTCAGCAGCTTCCCTTACTTCCTGGGCTTTCTCTTGCCTCTAGAATGGCCCTGCCAAATCATTGACATGGTTACCCAGCAGGGCCCTTCCTCACCCCCCACCACTGTGGCTGGTCCATGGCGGCCCCATCCAAGCTCAGCCAATCCAAGTCCCACCCTAGGAAATTCTGAAACTGAGTCATGGATATTGGTCTTCTCTCTGGGTGGCTAAAGCTTGACCCTATAAAATATGGAGCTTTCCACAGACATGTCTCCACTGTGTGGACCAGAGAAGAGGAGGAAGGTGATGGGATGAGAAATGAGGGAGATGGATTACCAGTGGGACTCTCTCTCCTTCCATTCCTACTCCTGTCCCTGAGAGTTTTTCCTGAGGCCATTCATTCTTGTCTTCATGTCTCCATGATACACCCTGTGTTCATTTCTTAGGGCTGCTGTAGCCAAGTACCACAGAGCAAGGGGCTTAAAAAGCAGAAATTTATTTATTGTCTCACAGTTCTGGGGACTATAAGTCCAAGATCAAGGTGCTGGCAGGATTGGTTCCTTCTGAGCGTTTTCTCCTTGGCTTGTAATCAGCCATCTTCTCCCTGTGTCTTCACACTGGTGTTTGCTCTAGACCTTTCTGGGTCCTACTCTCTTTTTCAATAGGACACTAGTCTTATTGGATTAGAGTCCTTCCTAATGACTTCATTTTACCTTAATCACCTCTGTAGAAATCCTATCTCTAAACAGCATCACATTCTGAGATGCTGAGGATTAGGACTTCAGCAAACGAATTTTGGAGGAACATAATTCAGCCTGTAACACATCCAAATATTGTCATAATAAATTTCTCTTTGTGGTTTAAGCTCCTCTGCATTGGAAGAGTTCCTGCAAGGTCTCCAGGCAGGGTAGCTTGGGGCCTGCTGATTTGGTGCTCTTTGCCCCCACTGGACTGGGACTGCCTCGTCTACTCAGCTCCATCTCCCCAGAGAAAGCATAGCACCTGGCACACGCTCAGTAACATCTGTGAAACATGTGAGCGGACATTACACACCCATTGTCTTGTGACTGGAAATCCAGAGAAAAGAACCCCTTTAGAAGTCTTTGCTGAGTTCTACAAAACATCTAACTTTGCATCTGGCCCTATTCTTGGTGTTCTTCAGCCAAAAGAAAGTACTGTTAGGAATTCTTGCTTAGATATTAAGAGTTTTTATTGGAGTTCTAGGAAGCCAGGGATTTCTGAGCAGTGTATGAATCACAGGAAAGAACCCTGATTATTTTTTACCCAGAAACTGGCAGTATTTGATGATGAATAAATGTAATAGCTCATGAATTGCAGCCTTCTTTGATGCTATTTCAGTTACTGAAGAGCATCCTTGTCAGAGATGGAGGTGGTTGGGGAGAAGCACCCCTGCCCCGTCTCTCTGTCTGGCCCTGAGCCTGCATGCACGTCTTCCAGCAGCCTCCAGTCCTTGCCCTGCAAGCACCTTGCTTCCCAGGTATACGTATAGCTAAAGAACCGTAATTAAGGGAAACTCCTCCTCATTCCAGTCAGATCAGTAAAATTGACGGCTGCGCCAGGCATTAACCAGGAGGTAAACGAGTGCTCACACTTCTGGAGGGATTGGAGGGCAGGTACAATTCGGAGCGCGCTTCGGTCCTGCCTAGCAAAGATGAATACGTGCACACACTATAATCCGGAGGTACTTGCATGTGTCCAAGAAGACATTCAGAAGAATGTTTATTGTATTATTTGCAACCGTGAAAAATAGGGAACAATTTAAATGTTTATCAATAGAATACCAGGAAAATTCAATAAACTAACCAGAGATAAATACATCACATGGATGAATCTTAAAGACACAATGTTGAGATAAAAAAAAAAAAAGCTGTAAGAGGATATTGTGCAGGAAAGAGTTGACACAGTGTGCCTGCAACTGTTGTCCCTTAGAGAGGCCTGTTCGCAAGGTGGGCCCTCGGCTGGCATCTGGGAACGTGGAATTCGGCAGGCTTCCCACCATCCCTAAATGACAACAGAGGCTCCGTGTGACTACACCCATTGCACAAACAAGGTGGTTTATGCCGGAACCTGCTTTGCTTCTGGGAGTCTGGGGTTTGGGCATCATTCCGGGCAGTGGGGCGACATGACCAGCCCCCATGAAAACCCTGCTCCATTCCAGGGGCTCAGACCCGCCTGGCAGTCCAAAGTCTCCCCCCACTTCCTCATGCCCTGACTTTTCTCCTTCACAGGCACTTCCCCGATAATCTCCCACACGTCTGATGCCACCTTAGTGTCTGCTGCTCAGAGCGCCCGAAGTAACACAGCTGTCTTTCCAACAACAGCAGAGGACAAAAATATCATGGGAGCTAAGTAGTTATTTTCAACAGTATACATAATATATTGAGAAAAACATAATGTTGATGAAAACTCAGAAGTTTTCTACAAGGAAAACGTAAACTATTCACTTATATCTGTAATTAAGAAACACTTTAGTCTAAAGTATCTTGTACGACCCGTGCATATTTGTAAATTAACTTTTTATCAGCAATTTTTCTTTATTCATGAGTAATTAGCAATCAACAAAAACTCAGACTCGATGAAACTACTAAATTATAGAAATAATTTGTAACTTAACGTCTGCTTCACTAATTCAGGCATTCTGGATGCATCGGGTCCTCACGTCAGCAGTAGCTGAAGACTAAGAAAGATCACCTCAGAGAAAGAGGTAGACTGAGTCTTGTCAATCCCTGCTATTAGTGGGATTATTGAGGAGCTAAATTTTTTCGTAGTTGCAATTGTCAGCATATGGGCTCCTAGGATTTTTTTTTTTTTAAGATTTTATTTTTTTCCTTTTTCTCCCCAAACCCCCCCGGGACATAGTTGTATATCTTTAGTTGTGGGTCCTTCTAGTTGTGGCATGTGGGATGCTGCCTCAGCGTGGTTGATGAGCAGTGCCATGTCCTTGCCCAGGATTCGAACCGACGAAACACTGGGCCGTCTGCAGCGGAGCGCACGAACTTGACCACTCGGCCACGGGGCCAGCCTCCTGGGCTCCTAGTTTTTACCCTGATAGTCCTTTCTAACCTGATGGGAATTTTCCAGCCTCTAAACAATTGTAGAGAATGAGCATACTATATCAGTTCAGAGTTGATGACACTATGACGTAACTTGAGGGCAGGAATGCCCCCTTGTTCCTAGGAAATCTTCAGTGAAGAACAGGGGCAACAGGCAGCTACTTGTAGTCCAGCAAACCTGTTGGTGTCATTCTGATTTGATATTAGCCTGGTTGACTGACTGTACACTAAACTAAGAAACAACGCTGAATATGTTTGCTCTATAAGCTTCGATACCATTGTCCAGCATTATTTTCCGAACCTAAGATTGTTCTCCTTAACTACCTTAAGTAAGAAATTACAATTACCACCAAAAGTAGCTATTGAGTATTTGCTATGTAATGATGTTACCTTTTTAATTCTCACAGCAACCCAATGAGGCAGGAACTATTAGTATGGCCATTTTCAGATGAGAAAATGGAGACTCAGAGATGTTAAGTAACTTGCCCAAGGTCGTACAGCAGAAATAGCCAAGACAGGGTGTGAAACCAGCAGTCAAACCTCAGAACATCATATAACAATTCCTCTGTATTTCAACTTTATTTTTAAAAGGCCTATTACCCAAAGTGAATTTTTAAAATTTAATTTCATAACTTCATAAAGGGAAAAAGATTTAGTTTGTATATAATTCTAATCTGGATGATGTCATCATGGAAAAAAAGAGCTGCCAACACACGCTCATTTGAACAAACTGATGCCTTCACAAAAATGTTCTCTTCCTTTGACAAAGATTTTTTTCTATAAGCAGACAGCCTCCTGTCAAAATTTATTAAAAACATGCTTAGTATCCTGCTAAAATTCTTTTTCCAAATCCGAATGTGACAATATTTTTATCACCCTGTGTAATCTCTGGATGGATGACCAAGCTTGGGGTCAGGGAGGATCAGTCAAAGTTTGCTGTCTTGGCAACAGCAAGTGATGTTTGGAAAGCTTAGACAAGCTAATAATCTACATAATTCAATGTAAGGCATGTAAGATGTGATAGATATGGTCATCAATCAACTCCCTAGATCACAAATTTTAATTAAAAGTGGCAGTAATTTTTTTATGCATTTAAGGTTTTTTTAAATATGAAATTATTTGACAATTCAACTGTCAGTCATAGTGTATTGTTCTCCACGCCTAGCGCTCTTGAGCTCTTCTTTCTACGCACTCTCACCTGGCCCAGCTGGAGAACAGTTCATAGGCAAGAGACAGTGGGAGAGAGGGGAATGCATCTCTCAAAAAGCCCTAGCTTCAATGAACCTTGGATTTCAATTATTTTTTTCTTAATTTAAGTCATCAGGCTTTTGAGAATGACGCGCAGCAGGTACCACATGTACGGCATTAACTCAAACACTTCCACGGCACGTCCTGATTCTCAGCCCAGCGACTGATCTGGACCCTGCGAGCAGAGTCCTGCAAGTCTCTTAAACTCTAGGAAGTCTGTTTCCTCCTCTATAAAATGGAACAACTGAATCCTGGGGGCTTAACACAGATAGCAGCTGTCAAGAGCCTAAGGGAAAGCCCGGAAGAGAGTTTGGGTTTAAAAGACATTGATTCTGCCAATTAGGATGCTGATTGGAAGTCTGATCTGGAAAGTGAGGATGACACGTTGATGGGCTGTTTTTGTTCCCTGAGTTAGCTGGCACTTCACATTTTTTACTTAAATGGGAGAAAGAGTGTCCATTGGTAATTATTTTGCTTGCACTGTTTTGGAAGAGGAGTATGGTAAGTAAGTTTATATCTTTCTCAAAACTATATCTAAAAGCGAAGATGAGAATTTGATGGGAAAAGCAAGGCCTCAGCTGAGCTGGTGAAGGGAAAGGTTGCTGTGCCAGGCCTCAGGGATATTTCTGACAATCCTAGAGAGGGACTGTGCCAACATTTGTTGAACATGCTCAGTATTTGGTACTCACTGTGAGGATGGTAAAGAGAATCCCTGAATCTCGTGCTGAAGAAATCATGAGTTTAAAAACACTCTTCTATTACCAACAAAGAGGCCCAAATCCAGAGAAACCCAAAAACTTGTTCAAGGTCATGCAGCCATTCAGAAAGGAAGATGCGAATCTTGTGACTTCCATCGAAGGCTCCCCCACTGGCACTGTTAGTGACTTTATTGGGATGTCCTGTGCAGGTTGGAACCAGAAACCCTAAACTGCATATTATCCTAGTCTTGATGTATTTTTAAATTAATTTTAAATGCATCCAGTTGAAATAGGTAAAAGTTATGATTTTAACAAACAAAAATATTTGTGTAAAATGGAATTATTCTGTTGCTAAGCTCACTTAACTAAATATGAATTAGATGCAGAAAAATGTAAGCATTTTAATTTTATTGGAAAACTTTATATGAGATATTAAAGCTAAGTCCAAAGGCAGCATTCAAAATATAGCGTCAGGAAAAAGAATAAAAGACTTTGAAATGCGCACATATAATTTCCATCGAGGGCACCTTTCCAGGCGATCCTTGACTTTCATTGTCTCCGAGATATTATAGAACTGTGTAAGTGGTAAGGAAACAACAGTAATGCAAATGATTGTAGCTCATATAAAGCAAATTGTGTCTGGTGGAGATGCACTTGGTTATTGCTCTGTGGATATTGATCAATTTTGTATCTATTTTTAAATTCATTTCTATATTTCTTTATTCCTGATGGTCTATACATGTGTGTGTATATGTGTGTGTGTTTGCTTTAATTTTCCTTTGAACCAATTATAGCATCATATTGATTCCCTCCTCAATTAAACAGTTAATAAAATCTTTGATGTGTGTTAATTTTATACGCTTATGAGTCATTATTTTACTATTTCCTAAAATTATCATTTAACAGCACATACAAAAGGCAATGAACAGTTTTCATCCAAAAGACTAGAATCTAAGTCTTAAGTCTAATTTATAAGTGAAACACTATCTCCCCCCATAGACTCTACAGCCCAAAGCGATTTCAGGTACACGTGCTCACCACCCAAGCAAGGACCAAAGCCTTCCACAGAAGCAGAGCAGGGGCTGTGGATAGCAAGAGTATTTCTGCAATAGGGTGGAGGGTCGGCATAGTTTTCCACATTCTAATTGGAGGAATCTGGAATTGAAATGCACCAGAATGCAAAGAAAACAAAACCCTTGGCAGAGTGGAGTAGCCAAGTCTACACTTAGGTGCCACTAGATCATGCCAGGGAAACCCAAGATTCTAAACTGCCTCACTTCCTGCTTTCTCCCATTCATTTCCTTCATGCACAGCACAAAATGCCATCTTCATCACCAGAAAGGAATCTGTTGCATGTGAAACGCTTTATGAAAATATAGTCGTGAGGTTGCAGGGGATTGTTTAACCTCTCAGTCCTTATTTCCTCCATTTCTTAAAATAATCTCAAATAAAATGATCTCAAAAGTGCCTTGCCACTCTAACTCTTCACAATTAATTCTATGGTTATATATAAACGGCCATGGACATGTATGTTTTATTTTGTTTTTCAAATCTGAAAAAAAACGTCTGATGTGAGCAAAGATTAATCCAATTTCATGGCAAGGCATGAAGGAATTCTTTCTAACAAGTAGTTAAAAAATGAACCTCTCCATGGAAGCTGCATGAAATAGTTACCAATCTGAAGCTCATTTTAGACAATATTTTTAGTGGAAATAGACGGTTAAGCTAGAATAATAAAATTCAGAGGATGGAAGTAATAATACTTCTGATTGGCATTTCCATGGAGTTTCACATCACCCTGTGAGGCAGGTACAGCTACTCTTTCATCTCTATGTTTAAAGGTTGTAAATGCCACTCATTCAGATGGAGGCAACAGGAAGTTGACAGCACAAGCTCCCTGAGAGCTGGCAAAGATAATGATTGTCTCAAACTGTGTTGATATACAGTGTCGGCTCTGTGTTTAAACAATTAGGGAGTCATTTTGACCTCGCTTGGAATCTTGCTGATAAGTTTTGTTTGGAATATGAGAAGACTTTCTGGTTTTCCCTTAGTTTCTTTGAAAGTGACTTGATGCGCTAGACAGAAGGAATCAAATCTGACAGCAAATTGCCTATTTGAATGTAAGGGAGTCTGGATGCTTCTGCTCTTAGAGAGATATCTCAAGGACATAGCTTCCAAGATGTTTACGCTTGGGTTTCTGACTTGAGAGGTTTAGAGTTATTGAAAAGACCCCAAGACCACCCTACCTCTAAATATCTCCAATTCCCTCACAGGGCCCTGAGCCTCAGAGCCACCAGAAGCAGCTAGCCTGCCAAAGTCACTCTTCCTGGGTAAGAGGAGGCCAAAAGCTGGTGGGAGTCCCAAGCATTGCCCAGAGGAGCTGCATCTGCCCAGAGGGGCATATTTCCCTAGCTCATACATGAGGGACATGAAGGTCTATACTGAACCTCCTCACCCAAGATCTTGCCTCCCCTGAGGAGGCTCACATCCAATGCCTGGGCGGGGCAGGAGTATAAAAGATGGGCTATTTCAGCTAACTCAGGACAACTCCAGAGTTGTCATGGAGTTGGCCAAGGCCATCATCAGGTTGCATCACAGCTCAGCTTTTTCCTCTGCCCAAGCCTATTTCTTTTCCCTACCTTCTATAGCTATTGATCCCAAGGGGTCTCCCTGACAAATGTCCTGCGCATTAAACTCTTATCTCAGAGTCTGTTTCTTGGAGAACTCAATGTGCAAAAGGAGCAGGAGACATGGGAGTGCCCACGATCAGACCTCAAACCTCAGAGCGTGGGGGAGCCAACCTCAAATATGAGCCAGGCAAAAGCCTTTATTTCCTGTGGCTCCCTCTCTTGTCACTCTAGGTGTAACCTGGAACAGCTTTCCACCCAGCACAGGATCTAGCACACAAAGATACTCTTTTTGGAAGAAAGCAGTTTTACCCCACCACTCCAGTTTCTTCCCAATAATAGTGCCAGGTTGGGAGAGACCTCTTTCAGCACTTGTGGCCCAAAACTAGGGGTAAGGACCATGGTGACTGCCAATGAGCTATCCCAGACTCCCTAATACATGTCCCTGATGTGACAACTGAAGCAGGTTCTTTAGATTTTTTTTTTCATTCTTTATAAATCAGATAGAGATGTGGAGAAAAAATTCAATCTTTAATGCAATGATATTAGCCAATCACACAAGGGAAAAAAATCAATTTCTCATGTATGAAAGACTAAAATATAAGGGTCATTGGTCTCCAAAGCTGTTTATTCACTGAAAGGCTGTGCTGTTCTCTGAGTAACACCAATAAATGGAAGCCATTGGTTTCTCCCATCTCAACTGCAAAGAACTGAGGTCAGAGACACATTTGTTTTAGGAAAAACAAATAAACGTTGAGTGAAGGCTTATGCAACACTATCTGACGCACACAGATTTTGTACGTGTATAGACCTGTTAGCCATGGTTGAGAAGAATCAAATGGTGAATATCCACGTTATTGAGTGTTTTTCGTGTTATTTATGATGCACGATGAGAAAGATCTCCTATTCACAGCAGTATTGGGGTTGCAGGAAATTCATTATGACAAACAGATACTATTCTTACATATTATTTATATTACACAACTCTCATAGAGTAGTTATCAAGAGCATCAAAAACAATATCTTAAGCTAAAATGCCTTAGGAACCATGAAACATGCGACTTCTATCTGAGGACATGTATGAGGGGTGAAGAGCCCTATGTCATGCAAGAAATCACGGCGCAATCATAATCTGGCAAAGCTAGGGGAGCGCTGACATTTGAATAGATTAATCTGTTGATGCCACATATGTCTTACATCCTATTTCCAAAGTCCCCAGAGAAGCAAAGAATGCCTCATACACTCAGCAACACTCAATGCTCAGAGGCCTGTGGTCACTACGTGATGACTCCAATTCAACAAACTCTTATTGAATAACTAGAGAGGGAAGGCACAGGGGTACTATCTGATGGGAGTCAGCCCAAGTGAAAACGTAAAACAGGGGAGAAGTTCCCTAACCACCTCAGCAGAGAACAAATTATATCTTTTAGAAAAAGTTTTAAAAATTTAGTGAACAACGAATTACTTAGCAAGGTGTTCATAGGATGAGTTATATTTCAAGGAACAGAGACAGAGGAAAGCATTTTAGGGATAAGATGTGGATTAAACACAGTAAAGAAGAAAGCCAGCCCGGGGAAGCTGATCCTCTGGAGGGGCAGTGGGCTTGGGGTCAGGGGTAGGACATAAAAGTTGGTTTAGAACCATGTTGAAGGGAGCTGGGTCTTGCCTGGTAGAATTTTGAACCAAAGAAGGCACAGGAGTATTGAAGGGTTTTGATCAATAACCTGATGTGATTGCTTGAGATTGTCAGAATGGAGAATTAATTGGAGTGAGCCTAGCCTGGGAGAAAGAAACTGCATAAGCCATAAAGGCAAGTCTTATGTAAGGGGTAATTAGGATGGTGTCTGGCACATGGTGTAGGGTCAAGAAATAGTTGTTTGTCAACTGGGCTGTGAAGAGGCAGAAGAAAAGGGAGACAGATTCAAGGGAGACTAAGAAAGGAAAATCTATAGGATTCACCAATATATTGGATTTGGGGGCAGCCCCATAAATAACACAGTCAGAACTTTTTTGACTGAGGGCATAGCCAGCCTATCCAGGCACCACATCCATCTTGCATGACCCAGTATTGATAGTAACGTGATGGGTCTAATTTTCCTTGGGCAGCCATGGAAAAACTCTTCTAGAATAATTTTCTCTTTCATAACCTAAGTCCCAGCCCTCTGTTACTGGTATTATTTAGGGGTTGCATTTTTTCCCAGGGTTCTCAGAGCCCACTGGTATATTATCTAAAAATGGCCACCTCATACAAAGACAGGCAATGGGTTTTGCCAAAAACACAACATCCAAGTATTCTCCTGGAAGCAGGCGGAATGTAATTGTAATTCAATAAGCAGAAACCTAATGTATCATATAGTGTTCTCACCTGAGAAACCATGTGGGCAGGAGAAGTCATCGTTCAGGACTCTGCCCTCACATGGTGAAAGAGTGTCCAGCACCCCTGGTGGAAGCCCACCAAATGCCAGGAGCTCCCTCAGTAATGGTGATAATAAAAGTCACTCTGCTTCTTTCCAAATACCTCCTGGGAGGGGAATAAGTCTTCCGTTAGGAATCGGGAGTACACAAAAGCTAGAACAGACCCAGAAGGCAGCTGGGTTTGTCCATAGCTTTCTAAGTAAAAGACCTGGAATCCAAGGGATACTCACATTATTGTCACTGGAGAAGTGAGCAATTGATGATCCATCAGGACACATCAAGGCTGCAGTGGGCAGAATTCTAAGATGACCCAGCAATAACCCACACATGCCCTTGTAGAATCCCCTCCTCTTGAGTGGGGAGGAACCTGTGAATATGGCGAGGAGGTCTTGTGACATGGCACAGTTGGCCTAATCAGGTGAGCCATTAAAAGAGTTGGGGCTCTTCCTGGGGAAAGGTGAGAGGGATTTGATGCAATGAAAATTCTCCATTGCTGGCTTTGAAGATGGAGAGGCTCATGTGGCAAGGAATGTGTGCTGCTTCTAGGAGCCAAGAGCAGCTCCCAGGTCACAGCCTGCAAAAGAGTGGAGACCTCAGTCCTACAACCACAAAGAACTGAATTGTGCCATCAGTCTGAATGAGCTTGGAAGCAGATCCTTGCAAGAGCTCCAGAGAAGAAACACCAAGCCAACACCTTGATTTTAGCCTTGGGAAACCCCAAGCAGAGAATCTGAGCTGGACTTCCAACGTACAGAACTGTGAGGTAATAAATGAGTGTTGTTCTAAACCACTAAGTTTGAGCTGATTTGTCACGCAGCTAAACTAAAACAAACTCCTTGATGAAATACTCCTCAAGACAATTCACCTCCTTTTGCTGAAATTTTATTATAATTACAATAATAATAATAATTACTATTATTATTTGGCTTCTCAAATATCTCAGTCTGGATCTCAACAAGAAACAGCATGTCAATAAGTCAACTGAGGAGAGTTTAATCAAGGGCTGTTTGCAGACATGTGGACAGAAATAAGAGAAACCAACAAGGGTGACGCAGCACCACGAGGCTGGCAGCACCAGAGATACTCCAACAACTAAATCCAAAGGCAAATGGGGAGGGGTGATTCCAATATCCAGGGAGCAGCTGTATTAGAAGGAACTACAGCTTCAGTGCAGAAACTAACTGAAAAGCTGTGACCTCAGAATTGGGAACCAAAGGATCATCTGCCAGCACCACTGGCCATACCCAATAAGAAGACGGGAGAACTGGTCCATGCGGGTCCATCTTCTACCGCACACAGTAGGTGGAGAAGGGTGGAGGGAGGAGATGGGAAAGCGAGTCAAAATCTTCAGCACAGCAGAGATGTTGATCCCAAATGGGCCCTGAATTAGAACAGTCAGGTCTTGTGAGACTTCTGGTCTCTAGAAAGAAAGGTAAATTAAGAAACTGGCAGTGCCGGTGGTATATGTAATTCTTCTTGAGCTTGGACAACCTGAGCAAGGGCAGAGGTGAAGGCCAGGCCCCAGCAAGGCCAACGCCAAGGGAAGCAGAGCTTCAGGGTCGCAGCAGACACAGTGCAGTGTAACTTCCCTTTTCTACTTACAGAGGAGATGTGCAAAAGTGTCTGAGAGAGGAGAGAAGGAGCCACTCTCCGTGAGCAAGTCACAGGGAAGAAGTGACATTTGAGATTGGCCTTGAGTTTGCAAGACAGAGGAAGAGGGAAAGATATTCCAGAGAGAGAGCACACTGTGTGCAAAGGCATGAAGTAGACCTTTTCAGACAAAGCAAAGCAGTCCAGTGTGACCGGAGCACTGAATATGGGTGTGATCATGTGTGCACCTCAGTGAGAAATGGCATTAAACTTAGATGAGGATCGGGCCAGATGGTGTGATGAGCTTAAATGACAACAAAAGCAATCTAATAATAAAATGCCTGCAATATGGAGATGCCTCAAATTTGAACATAAACCCTCTCTCTAACAACTTCTCAGGATTAAAGTCCAAAAATTAAATTCCCTTTTACTTGTAAGTTAAAATCCAAAGAAATGAAAGTGAAAGATTTCTAAGCCAAAGGAATTAAAGACCAAAATCTAAAGTTTAAAGAAATTTTTTTAAAGTCTAAAAAGTAGTTTAAAGAAAATTTTTAAAGTTTAAAGAAAAAAAGAAAATGGATAAAAAAAGTACTCTAGCTTGCTCCGTCTCAACCAGAGATCCATCTCAGGTGCCCAAGCAACATGTGGCTCCTTCCAGCAGCTGGGCCTGAGTGATCTCCCCTGACTTTGGCATGGATCCTGCAGCATCTCCAAGGTCGAGTACGGTCAACACCAAGGCTCCTGTGAGTCTCACTCCTCAAAGAGTCGGAAGAGTAATCAGAACTATAAGACAATCTCAACACTGGTGGCACACCACAAAATCTAGAAAATTTAGATGCCACACATCGTGAGTCCATGGAATTCTGTACTTGTGGCCATCATGAACACTGTGTGAACAGGACGGCAGGGAATGGTGGCCACGCATACTGCACAGATTTTCTCCATTCACATGCATGCTCCATTGTCCCATCAAATTTCACATACAAAATACACATTCCACCATAAAATTATTAGTAATTTCAAAATGGCGACCACATAGAGCATTAAAGCAAGCAAAGGGTCCTTCAAAGTGCAGGACCCGTGGATCCAGCCCCAAATGTAGAGACTACCACTTGTGATCTGAGCCCAGTGCAATACAGTCTTTCATCATGCCCAGTCTCGACACTCTGCATTTACCATACTTGGGGGAAAAAAAAGTGTACTATCTCTTCATCTCAGAGTCATATTTCACACATCTGTCCTTTCTGTGAAGATTAGAAATTTGCCAGGCCAGCCGCGTGGCCGAGTGGTTAAGTTCACGTGCTCTGCTGCGGCGGCCAAGGGTTTCTCCGGTTTGGATCCTGGGTGCGGACATGGCACCCCTCATCAGGCCATTGAGGACCATCAGGACATTGAGGCGGCTTCCCACGTGCCGACAACTAGAAGGACCTGCAACTAAGATATACAATTGCGTACCGGGGGTATGTGGGGAAGATAAAGCAGGAAAAAAAAAAAAGAAAAAAAAGAAAGAAATTTGCAATGGTGGCGGAAATGGAAAGGTAGCAGAATTTGCTGGAACTCAGTACCTTCCTTCCTTTTATCTTGTAGCTTCCCAGCCACTGAGGTTTGTTTTTCTAGCATATCTTATTAGGTTTTGTCTCATGAAGTATCCCATAGTGAGAGGTGGAATCAGGAAAGTCTAAATCTGCCAAAGGCATCCACCACTCAGAGCAACATTGTCTATGCATCCCTGAGGTAGATAGTCCTACCTGGGGACCATCCCCATCAGAGCCACAGGTAATCCATTCCTAATCTCATGTTACATGTCCTCGCTCACATTGAATTTTTCATCTTTAATGTGTTTGCTCTTGAGGCCCTGGTTCCATAACTGCCTTGGATATGCTATTGTGGGATAAAGACACCAAAATAACTAGGGCCCACCGGACTAGCTCCAATATTCTTTGCACACTTTATACTCACTTTCCCAGTCTTTCCCTCTTAAGTCCCCAGTGTCTGGCCTGCCAGGCTGACCCAGTCCTCAGTCGGTGGTCAGACGCCAGTGGTTCTGCCCAGGCCCCTCAGTGGCAGCTCTAAGATGGTGGTCCAGATCCCTCTTGCAGGAATCGCCCCAGGCTGTTTTCTGAGATCTCCCCTCTCCTCCGCTGTTAGATTTCTCTGGTCCCTTGCCACTCTTACTGATCTGACAAAAAACAAGAAATCTTCTCCTTTTAAATATTTTCCTTAAGAGAAGTCAGAGGGAGAACTTCTCATTTTCGCTTTCATATCTGAAGTTCTAGGCGTTTCTCCAGCTTCATCAGCCAGCCTCGCCTCACATTGCTTCTGTCCCGCACTGCTCCTATTCTGACTGTATGTCTAGAGAGCAGGTTTAATATCACTGCCTTCTTCCTTGATCCCTAGAGACAACGACTATGGGCATGTCAGCAGTTCCTCAGTCTTTGGTTTTGCAATAACTGTATTCCATCTTTTTCTCCATCTTGACCCGGGTAGATGGCATATTCTCTTTATGATCAGAGCCCTGCTTTTTATTTGTACATTAATAAAATTTTCCATCTTGTGTAGGCAAAGCAATAATCAGGGATTTGGGGCTCTGAAACCCAGAGCCACGTTCAGTGCTCATGGTAGGTACAAAAATGGAGGCACCGAGAGCACGTCTCCATCTGCACTCTCCAATGATGATCCCTTCTAGCCCCAAGGCTTTAAGTACCACCCTCAGATTGACAACTCTCAAACTAATATTTCAGCTGAGCACCAAACTCAGGTCTGCCTTCTCTATGTCTCCATGAGGATTTCTAATCAGCATGGCAAATTAATATATCCAGGATCAAATTCTTCATTCCCCACTGAAAACTTGCTCCTCTCACATCTCTTGTTCCTCGGGAAGCTGTCCCCAACTCCCGTTTGCTTAAGCCAAAAACTTAGATTTCATCCTTGATTTTTACCTTGATTTTCCTGTTCTCCACTTCATCAGCAACTCCTATTGTTATGTTTCTAAACTATTTCCCAGATATGCCACTTCTCATCATGCCCATCTCTACCACCCCAATCCAACCCTCCATAATCTCTCACCTCTCTTGCCTTTTTGCATCTGCAAACACCATCCTACAATCCTAAGACCACAAAGCTAGAGTGAATTCTTTCAAACATGGATCAGATCATGTTACTCCTCTAAGTCAGTCTTCCATGGCTTCCCATTCTTCCTAAAATACAATTCATCTTCTTCCTGTGTCTGATCCGTCCATCATAACGTTTCCACTTTGACCTCACCTGCCCTCTCCCTCCTAGTCCACCATTTTCAGCCATAGGAATTCTCTCTCTTTTCCTGAAATGTGCATCCAAGCTCACCTCCTTCTTGGTGATCATGCACTAGCCAGTCCTTTGCCTGGGATGTTCTTTCTTTGGATCTTTACATGGTCGACTCTTCCATGCAGGTCTTGGCTCAGATGCCCCTTTTAAAGGGACTGTCAAGGACCACTCAATAAAAATTACCCCCTCCTCCATTCCCAATCCCTTTTCATCAGATTACCCCATTTTATGTCCTGCATCATATGTACCCCACTATCTGGAATAATCTGGATTGTTTATTTATTCACTTGTTTATTATGTATCATAGAATTGTCAGCTTCATGACAGAGGTTACCTTAACTGTGATATTTCTCTCCCAGCTCCTATAATCGTGCTTGGCAGAGCAAGAAGAAATGTCATCCTCGAACATCTCGAACAAAAAGGACTGCTGAGCAGCACCCCACATGCAAGAAGGGAAGTGATTCAGTTAAGTCCTGATAAGAAAGGAGAGGAGCCAGAGAACTGAGGAGACAGCATAGAAAGAAATCCTATTTCTCTCCCCAAAATAGCCCAGAGGAAAAGAACTGAAAACTTCTATGATAAAATTTCTGCTGGAAGCCAAAAGAGCCAAGCCAAGCCAAGCCAAGCCCCCTCCTGTGCTTCCATCCCATGAACTGTACCTCCACCCGTCATCACAGAAGCCTCCACGTCACGTCCTACGGCTCCTCTTTCCCCAAACAGCAGGGAAACTGACTGATCCTACTTCTCTTACCACCTCTCTGTACTCCCCTTTCCCCATCCCTGCTGCCACGTCCTTGGTTCCAGCTTCAGCATCTCCAGCTTGATGACTGCAGCAGTTGTCCCTGTACACACTCATCCAACCCCCACAAAGTGTATCTTTCCAAACATGTCACTTGCCATGACACTCCCTATTAAAAAAACAAAGGGACCGGCCTGGTGGTGTAGCAGTTAAGTTCGCACACTTCCCTTCAGGGGCCTGGGGTTCACCAGTTTAGATTCGGGGCACAGATCTATGCACCACTTATCAAGCCACACTGTGGCAGGCATCCCACATGTGAAACAGAGGAAGACGGGCAGAGATGTTAGCTCAGGGCCAATCTTCCTTAGCACAAAGAGAGGAGGATTGGTGGCAGATATTAGCTGAGGGCTAATCGTCCTCAAAAAAGAAAAAAAAAAAGTTAACTTGAGGGAGGGAAAATAAAATACAAGATGAGCCTGGAGAATTTTGTAGTGCCATAACATAAGGAAACACTCAAAAATAGAAAGGAAGGCAGAAAAAGGGAAGGAAGGCAGGCAGGCAAGCAGGAAGGAAAGAATGATGGAAGGAAGGAAAGAAGGCAGGCAGGCAGGCAGGCAGGAATGAAGGGAAGGATAGATGGGGACAGATCAAAAGGACACAGGAGCCAACCTGAAAAATCTCTCCATGATCAAAGCTGAAACAATTTGAGCAACAAAATACATAACAGTGACAGCATTGGATTATAACCCCCAAAATCAAACATATATTTACAAGTCATACTGATATAAACAAATAATTGAATAAATACATAAATATGTGGCAAATATTTCTTACAAGAAAATTCCCATAAATAAATGTAGGAGGAATGAGGGAAATAGCGAATCACCATTAGAACATCATAGTAAAAATTGTTGCAGGCAAGATCCACCAATGAATGCTAACACCGATGGGCAAAAACTTGAGGAGGAAAATGATATTTATTTAACCTCAAAGTATCTCCTCCCAAATTATGTACAGACACATGATAACTTTAGAACAGAGAGACCCCACAGACAACACCTTCACCAAGAGATCAAGGTTGACACAGGCAGTGGTGAGGACGCCCGACTTCACACACTGAGAACAGCACATCACCTCTGTGATGCTCTTCCTAAAAATCCATAACCTCCATCTGATTGTGAGAAAACATCACACAAACCCAAAGTGAGAGACATTTTACAAAATACCTGACCAATAGTCTTCAAACATGTCAGGGCAATGAAAGATTTAGAACAATACGGAGGAACAGATTAGCAGACACTAGGGAGACGTGAGGACTAAAAGCATCACGAAATCTGGATTGGATCCTGGAAGAGAAAAGGACATTAGTGGCGGGAACACTGATGAAATCCTAATAGCCTGTAGTTGGTTAATAACGTTATACCAGTGTTAATTTCTAATTTTGACAAACGCACCTTGGTAATGTAAGATGTTAATATTGCAGGAAGTTGGATGAAGGGTATACAGGAGCTCTCTTGCTGTCTTTGCAGTCTTCTGTAAATCTAAAATCATTTCAAATAAAAGGAAAAAAAAAAAAAGGCTGGCTAGCCGTGGTCAGTCACTAGAATGAAATCTGAATTCTCAGCTGTGGCATTGAAACCACCATCATCTTAGCTCCTATTGCTGTCTTTCTGGTTCATTTGTCACGATCCTTGATGAAATGACCCCCTCTGCTCATCCCCAACACACTCAAATGCCACCACTCTCCCACCACATGAAGCTATTCATAAGCCCTCCAAGGCAGCATCTGCTTCGTACCCACTGCCCAGAGCCTTCATTGCTCCTTACTCTTGGAACCTGCTTCTCAATCAGCTCCTTTTTCAAAATTCAAAGTACTGTCACTTCATCGCTTTGCTGAGCCCCCACTTCCACCACAGGCAGAGTTAACTAGCCCCTCTCCGTGTTCCTCCATCCCTACGCACCCTGTGCTTACTTCTATCACGGCCCTGACCACATCGTCTGCCCAAGTCCCCCGCCACCCCCAACTAGACTTTCCGTGCCCAAGGACAGGACTGATGTCTATTTGTCTTTATAGTCTTCAATCATGCTAACTATGCGTGGGGTTAATTGGGAAAGATGGTCTTCCTGGACCTGGATAAATCTGTCTGGTTTATCAGGGTCTGCAGACAGAGCCTTCAGGGGAAGCTGAGCATCCTGGGCGATGGTGCTCATCTATCACTGTCCTCGCCATCAGAGCGTGGGGACTGCCAGCAGCGCTCTGTGAAGGGCAGGTGTGAAAGTCACTTCCTTGAGTTCTGTGAAAAAAACAGTGTCTAGGCTAAAATGTATAACAATTATGAAGAAAAGTTTACTATTTAAGAAAACAAATTGCTTTTAGATGTATCTGAACTAACCATTAATGTAAACAGTGTTACTGAAATATGAATGAGAACTGGAATTATTCCTCATTAAATCAAGCCCTTTAATAGGTCCGACTTTCCATGGCCAGCCTGAATTAGTCTGTGTATTTAAAGTAATAAACCTGCATTCTCTTATAAAAGTCCAAACTTCACATTTTTTCGTATGTTGCTAGACCTGCTCCTTCGCATTCCAATGAACCCGAATGACCATGGATTCTGGGAGACGTTGCTCACTCTGAGCACCGTACCTGGAGGTCCGGAAAGGAAGACGTGTGTCTTGTGATTCTGAGTCCATCCGCACTCTTCTTTGATATCGGCACTTTTCCCAGGCCACAAGCCGACTGATGGGAGCATTTCGAGTCTTGCTTTTTTAGGTCATTGAAGACATTTTTTTTCTTTAAGTTGTTCCTGGCATATGCTTTTTCCTATTGATTTCTCACAATTCTAGAACAGAGTTCAATAGCAGTCCTGCAAGAGGTCTAGGGTTTCAAACCTGCTCTTGATTTGTGGGGCTCGATGTTTCATTCCTGTGGCCCTTCTGGAACTCCTCGCCTCCACCTTATATCGATTTTCCCAACTTCGCCTTCAATATTTGATCACAGGGATGAGAACAACCAAATGTATAACTGCAGCTTTTGAAGCTTGACTCAAACTTAATTCTTTTTCCTGTTAGTTCAGAAAAAAAACAAGAAAGGAAATAGCATTTATTTCTCAGAAGAGAAGCCTACTGTTTTTTGAAAATGAGGCTTTTATTGAGTTCCTTTTCACAAGAAAGCACTGGAAGCAGAGCTATGGGCAGCCCATGCTGTTTCCTTCTCTCCCCTCTGCCTCAGGGGCCGGCGGGGAGGGCAGCAACACCTGGCCACGCGCTCCGCTTCTCCACCAAGAAGAAGTGAGACTAGAGAAGCCTGGCATTGACCTGCCCCAAAAACGTCTCCCAGTGACCAGCTACAATGGGTCCATTTCTACCCTGCTGATGTCTTCCTTATGAAAACATGGATGTGATCGCAGCAGTGCTTTGATTTTAGCTACAGCTACCCTCTTGATGTTCCCTTCGTTGTGGAAATATCTATCAATGTTCAGGGTATACTTAACCAATGATTAATCCACCCAGTCAACTAACCTAAAATGGTGAGATCCTTTCTCCTACATCTACTTTCAGCCCACCCACTGGTCACCAAGTCCTGCGGTTGCTCCTCAGAAAGGTCTCTGTGAGGTTTCCCCTTTTTCCATCTTCAACATGCTGGCGAAGGATCAGCTTTGCTTTTTCTACCCCGAGACTGCAATCAAGAATGGCTTTTCATCCCTTCCCAGAAGGCTACAAGGGAGAATGGGCGAGCGAGAGGAAACAGATAGGTCCAGCCCCAGAAGCAAAAGTGAGCCAGTGGAGGATTAATACAAAGGATAAATGGGAGCAAGGGAGATGCAAGCTGGTCTCATTTCCATCACACCCAAGAGTAAAAAGCAGCCCCAATTTGGTGTAAATGTGAGACTTTCTCCTTTGTTATCTATTGAGTTATCCTTCCGTCTTCTTTGTCCTTACGAATAGATGTCCCTTTGAACTTCTCAGAAGCTTTTGTGCTGCAGTGCCTCTGTTGCAATGGGGCCGGGGAATGGAGTGAAGCGGAGAAGGGGTGGGAGGTGTTAGGAAGGAAACTTTGCAACCATATCTTTTTCCATACTGGATTGGGGAGTAGAAAATCTTAAAAATGGGAGGTGGACTCAGAAGAAGGGAAAAGGGAGGGGAAGAGAATAAAGGCATTATTCCTCTCTCCATCTTGCAGACTCTGGCCCCAGCCATCAGACCTGCCACAAAGTGTCACTGCTTTAGCATCCTCCACATCCTCTTCAACAGGCTCTCTGCTGCTTTCCCTTCTCCTGTAGGTTGCCAGGGAACCCAGCAGGAGGTAGACCAATTCCAAAGAGTAATAAGAAGCAGTTGATGTCAACACCTCTTCTCCGCCCCTCCCAAATCCTGCCCAGCAGGTTAAAGACATAGTTGAGCTCATGTTCTAGCACCCTTGACTAAGACAGAACTGCCTGGAATCTCCAAAAACTTGGTTCTCCCATTATAACTGTAAATGGACTTTGATTAGGATTATGTTTTAAATTCAACCATCTCTTTTAGCTCCTTTGTTTCGTCTGACAGTTAGCTGGGGGTGTTTTTAAGCGCCATTTAACATAGGTTGGCACAGAGGTATAAAAATACAACTCACAATTTAAAACGTAAAGCAGAAAATATTCTCAATTATATGTTCTAAGGCTCTTATGGCATAAAGCAATATACATAAGCTTGTTAATATGTGAACTACTTTAAATTAAAACATTTTCATGGACTTCTAGTGTTAATATATTTTTTAATTTAATGATGCTTAAACGTGTACAAACGTATTAATAAAACTAAATATGAAAATTTTATGCTTGTAACTTTTACATAACTATAAAACTGAAATGTCAAAACATTAAATTGTCACTTTTAGCTTTAATTTATTAGTTTTATGCTTTTGTTTAATTTAATACTATGGGTTATATTATTTTACTGAAACTAGATTAGTGTTCACAACACAAATACGGTGTAGGCTGCTACTGTGTAAGATCCGCTTACCTTGGCAAGTTTCATGGAGTAAACCCCCATGTGTCCTGTGATAATCCTTGATTCCAGGACTATGAAGCCGCAGTGAGCAAGCCTAGCACAGATGTGTTTGGAACAAGAAAAAAGAGGAGGAAGAAGATGGAGGGAAAAAACAATATTTGAAAGGATAATGAATTAGAACTTTATTACAATGATGAAGGACTTTGCCTACAGATACACAAATCCCTAAAATTTTAGGGAATTTTTAAGAAAAATGTTTCTCGATTCAGAGATGATAAAGAAGCTTGTATCAATTTACCTCTCAAGCTGACAACAATAACAACCTCTCTGGGGAAAAAAACATTTGAAGGTGCTGGAGATCAACCTAGAAAGAAGAAAACTGAAAGGGACACGATCCTTGAAGAAGACAAGCAAATATGTAAGACCACACTTAACACTTCACCAGGTTGTCCTCCGAGGACACTTGTGATGTAGGGCAGTGCATGAACGGACGAAGCCAAAACAGAAAGTGCCAGTTTTACTGGAGTGGAAAAAATGGGGCTGAAATGGCTGGACTGAGAGAAAGATGCTGGAGAGGAAGGAGAGCCAGGCGGGAGCTCCAAAATCTTCGTAGTAAATTGAGTCAGGTACTTGCCTGACTCTAAGAAGCTCAACAGAAATATTTCAGAAGATGCCTCCACCAAGTTAGACAAGCTGTCCGGAGGCCTCGAGCTCCCCACTGAAGTCCCTGCAGAGCCACACAGCGGGAATAAATATCACAGCCTAGGACTAACAGAGTCACCCTCAGACCGGGAGCAAAACCTAGACAAAGTCCCTAACAAAGCCTTAGACCAACCCTCAGCAAGATTGAGGTGATCACCCGGTAATTTAACCGCCTTCCAGAGCAAACGCAACATCCTCAGAGGAATCAAAATCCAGAATTTCTGCAACTACTGCCCAAAAAATCAGTATAAAATAAAAAATGACTAGACATGAAAAAGAGCATAAAATTAGGAACCTTTGGAAGAGAAAAAAGTAGTTAATAGAATAGACACACAGACGATCAAGTCTCTGAAACGAACAGAAAAAGATTCATGGGATAAACCAACTGGTCTAATACAATGAATTGAAGTCCCCAAAAGAAAGATGCACGTAGCACAAAAAAACTGAAGAAATAATGGGTCATAATGGTTTAAACTTAGTAAATAAATAAAAATAAACCAATTCGTAATTCCCAGTAGCTCAGTTAATTGCAAGCATGATGGGGAATAAAAGAGAAGAGCATAAAAGAAAGAAAAAGCATGCCCGAACACTTCATAATCAAACTGCTGAAAAACAAACACAAAAAGGAAATTTTAAAAATAAACTATAAGTTTTCTTGTCTCAGCTCTGACAAGTAAAGAACTTGGATCCATCACTCCCATTCATTCTTAGGAGCTCAACAAATTGAAAATCAAAGACTTTTCTTGGATCCATCAGAAAAATGAGGTCGAAGGGCAGACCACCACCCCAGAGTCTGGAGAGATGGACATAACCAGAGAGCTAGAGCAAGCAAGATCTGCTCACCTGGAGCAGAGAACACTGGAGCCGTCAATCAGTAGAAGCACTTCAACAATAATTTGATTTGCTGGAGGCCGTGTGACCTAGCAAAAGATAAGATATTCCTGGAAACTACAGCCTTGTAGGGTTGTAGGGGAAAGGGGCCCCATGCTCTCATGGGCTTTACTACCAGGTGCCACACCAGGTTTTCATGGTAAAGATCTGAGAAACAGCCCCTCATAGCTATATGAATAATTACTTTAAAGTGTATGGCCTTAGAAACCCCCTTAAAAGACAGAGATTGTCATATGGGACAGAAAAAATACCCAATTCTATGTTGTCTACAAAAAAAAACATTAAATATAAAGAGTCAGACAAGTTAAAATTGAAGGGATTGAGAAAGTTATATCACACTGACCCTAACGTAGGAAAAACAGCTGGAGTAGCTATAGTAATTTCAGACAGGGGGGCTGGCCCCGTGGCCGAGTGGTTAAGTTCGTGCACTCCGCTTCAGTGGGCCAGGGTTTCACCAGTTCAGATCCTGGGCGAGGACATGGCACCACTTGTCAAGCCATGCTGAGGCAGCATCCCACATAGCACAACCAGAGGCACGCACAACTAGGATATACAATTATGTACTGGGGGGCATTGGGGAGAAGAATAAAAAAAGAAAAGAAGGTTGGCAACAATGGTTAGCTCACATCACAATCTTAAAAAAAAAAATAGTAATTTCAGACAAGGTAAATTTCAGAACAAAGAAGATTAACAATGATAAAGAGGGACATTAAATAATGATAAGGGAGTCAATTCTCCAGGAAGATATAATGATAAACATGAATATGCCACATGACAGAGCATCAAAATACGTGAAAAAAACCGGACAGAAATGAAAGAAGGACAGACAACTCCACTATTCTAGCTGGAAACTTAAATTCCCTCTGCCAGTGACTGATAGATCAAGTGGGCAGAAAATCAGTAAAGATATAGATAACCTGAACAGCACCATCAATCAACTTGATCTAATTGACATTTTTTAGAATACCTCATTCAGCAATAATAGAATACATGTTCTTATCATGCTCATGTGGAACATTCACTACAATGGAGTTAAATTAGAATTCAACAACATAAAGATAGCTGGAAAATTCCCACATATTTGGAAACTAAACCACCCACTTCTAAAGAATCTGTAGGTCAAAAAGAAGTCGCGAAGAAATTTTCAAATATTTTGTACTAAATGAAACTCAACTTGGAAAAATTTGTAGGATTCAGCAAAAACATCAAAGAACCAAAATCAAGGAATCCAAAAGCTAGTTCCTCAAAAAGATCAATAAAATCGATAAGTCTCTAGCCAGGATAACAAAAGAGAGAGAGAAAATACAAATCGCCAATATAAGAAATGAAAGAGAGGTTGTCCCTACTGATCTCATGGGCATTAAAAGGATAGTAACAAAAAAATACTATGAATAACTCTTTGCCCCAAAATTTGATAATTTAGATGAAATGAGTGAATTTCTTGAGAGGCAAAAACTAACAAAACTCACACAAAAAGAATCAGACAACCTGAATATTCCTGTATCTATTTTAAAAATTGAATCAAAAATTAATAATCGTCCCAAAAAAGCACTGGGTCCAGACGGTTTCATTGGTGAATTCTACCAAACATTTAAGGAAGAAATAATGCTAATTCTCCATAATATCTTCCAGAAAATAAAAGCAGAGGAAAGATTTCCTAACTTATCTATGAGGTCAGCATTACCTTAATACCCAAACCAGAAAAAAACATTAAAAGAAAAGAAAGCTACAGACCAATATCTCTTATGAATGTAGATGCAAAAATCATTGACAAAATATTTTAGCAAATCAAATCCATCAACATATAAAGAGAACTATACACTACAACCAAGTGAGATTTATTCCAAGCATGAAAAGCTGGTTCAACATTCAGAAATCAATCAATGAATCAAAATAATCCTCCATATCAATAGGCTGAAGAAGAAAAATCATTTGATCATATCAATTGACAGGAAAGGCATTTGACAAAATCCAATGCCTATTCATGATAAAACTTTTAGCAAACTAGGGAAAGGAACGTCCTCAACTTGATAAGGAACATCTATTAAAAACCTAAAGTTAACATCACACTTAAGGATGAGAGACTTGACACTTTCCCCCTAAGATCAAGAACAAGGCAAGCATGTCCTCTCTCACCATTCCAATTCAACATGATACTGGAAGTTTTATCTGGTGCAATAAAGAAAGAAAAGAAACATACACAGATTGGAAAGAAATAAGGAAACCTGTCTTTATTCATGGATATAATTATCTATGAAGAAAAGCCTAAAAAAACAATCCTGGAACTAATAAGCAAGTAGAACAAGGTCTCAGAATACATGCTTAAAATATAAAAGTCAGTACTTTCCTATAAACCAGCGATAAATGATTGGAATTTGACATTTAAAAACACCACACTGTGATGGTTAATTGTATGTGTCCACTTGGTTGGGCCACAGTGTCAGATATTTGATCAAACACTATTCTGGATGTTTCTGTGAATGTATTTTTTCGATGATATTAACATTTAAATCAGTGCTCTTTGAGTAAAGCAGTTTACTCTCCATAATGTGGCTGGGACTCACCCAATTAGTTGAAGGTTTTAATAGAACAAGGGCTGTGCCTCCCTGAGCAAGAAGGGATTCTAGCTGCAGACTGCCTTTGCACTCAAACTGTAACTCTTCCCTGAGTCTGCCAGCCTACCCTGCAGATTTGGGACTTACCAAGCCTCCACAACCATGTAAGCCAATTCCTTAGAATAAGCCTCTTTCGATAGATGATAGATAGATAGATAAATAGATAGATAGATAGATAGATAGATAGATAGATAGATAGATAGATAGATAGACAGGTAGATAGTTAGGTAGGTAGGTAGATAGGTAGATAGATAGTAGATAGATAGATAGAAACAGAGAAACACATAACCTGTTGGTTCTGTTCCTCTAGAGAACCCTGACTAACACAAATACTAATTATGATAGCAAAAAAAATAATAATTATTATGTATAAAACTAACAAAAATATATTCAGGGTCTGCATGGAAAAAACTATAAAATACTGATGAAAGAAATCAAAGAAGATTGAAATAAATGGAGAGATATTCCATGTTTATGGATAGGAGCACTCAATAGTGTTAAGATGTCAGTTGTCCCCAAATTGATCTGTAGACTCAAGGCAATCTCAACTAGAATCCCACTAGTCTCTTTTGTAGGTGTCAACAAACTAATTGTAAAGTGCACGTCAACAGGCAACAAACCTAGAAGAGACAATATGATACTGAAGAAGTAAAACAAAGTTAGAGGACTTACACTATTTGATTTCAAGACTTGCTATAAGGGACTGCTCCAGGGCCATAGTGGTTAAGTTCACACACTCCACTTCAGTGGCCCAGAGTTCGCAGGTTCAGATCCCAGACATGGACCTACACACTGCTCATCCAGTGGCATCCCACATACAAAATAGAGGGAGATTGGCACAGATGTTAGCTTAGGGACAATCTTCCTCAAGGAAAAAGTGGAAGTTTGGCAACAGATGTTAGCTCAGGGCCAATCTTCCCCATCAAAAGAAAAAGATTTACTATAAAACCACAGTAATCAAGGTAGCATAGTATTGGCAAAAGAATAAACAAATAGGTCAATGGAAAAGAACATCTAGACATAGATTTTACACCTTTCACAAAAATTAACTCAAACTAGTTCTGAAGGTCAAATGAAAAACCACAAAGCTTCCAGAAGAAATTATAGGAGAAAAACTATGAGAACTTGGATTTGGTGATGAGGTTTTAGATACAACAGGAAAAGCATGATCCATGACAGAAAAAATTGAATTCATAATTCGGACTTGATTAAAATCCAAAACTTCTGCTGTATAGAAGACACTATCAAGAGAGTAGAAGTACAACCCACAGACTGGGAAGAAATATTTTCAAAACATATATCTGATAAAGTACTTGTATTTGAAACATACGAAGAAACTTAAAACTCAAAAATAAGAAAAAAAAAACAATTTTTAAAATAAGCAAAAGATACAGACACTTCACCAAGGAAGATTTACAGATGGCAAATAAGCATATGAAAAAGGCTCAACATCATTTTTTATTAGGGAAATGCAAATTAAAACAGTAATGGGATACCACTGCATACATATTAGCATGGCTAAATTGACTAGAATTGGCTAAAATCCAAAAAAAAAAAAAAAAAACCTGACAAGATCAGGTGCTGGCAAAGGTACAGAGCAACAGGAACTCTCACTAATTGTTAGTGAGAATGGAAAGTGGTAGAGCCACTTCGGAAGACAGTTTCACAATTTCCTATAAAGCTAAACTAGTTGTACCATGTATTCCAGCAACTATGTTCTTACGTATTTATTTACCCAACCAATTTGAAAACTTTTGTCCACATAAAAATTTGCATGCAAATGTCTATAGAAGCTTTATCCATGATTAACCAAAACTGAAAGCAATCAAAATGTCCTTCAACAGGTGAATGGACAAACTATGGTACCTCCATACAATGTAATACTATTCTGCAATAGAAATAAATGAGCTACCAAGTCACAAAAAGATGTGAATAAAACTTACATGCACACTGCTAAACGAAAGATGCCAATCTGAAAAGGATGCATACTTTATGATTCCAATTATATGTTATTCTGGAAAAGGAAAAATTATACAGAGAGAGTAAACAAATCAGTGTGTGCCAAGAGTTCAAACTGGGTGAAGGGTTATGTATAGGTGAAGCACAGGGCTTTTTTTATGGTGGCAAATATTCTGTATGATGCCATAACGGTGTATAAATGATACTATGCATTTGTCAAAACTCATAGAATTTTTCTGTGCAAAGAGAGAACCTTAATGAATGCAAAAACAAAAAAATTTTAATCGTTTAGTAGGTTATGGGATCCCAAGATGGAATGCAAACTGAGAGAAGAATCTAACTGTATTACAAGCATGAAACAACCTCACTTAAGAGGCAAGGGGAAAAGGTGCTGACCTAAGTAACTTTGGAAATGAGTGGAGCCTGTAAGACTAAAGGCAACAGAAACTATACATAAGCACTGTACTTTATAAGTTGATAAAGTTGTTTCCCACAGGGATACAGGTTAATCACTATGCATGTGTATTGTAATTGAACTATTAAGTAAATGGCTGGTGGATGGTAGGAGCTAGATTTCTCACTGGAGAGGGAGGTTGGAGATTAGCAAAGGAGAGAATGCTAGAATGATCCAGGTGGTAATGGGTTAGAGTTGGAGACAGAAACTTGTATTTAGCTTAATATAGACACAGATGGTTTCACAGAGAAATATCGATAGCTATGTGTTTATGCACAAGTTAATATACACACATATATTTCCTTGCTCTGTTAGATAGAGCACCTAGAAGCAACAACACCCCATGGCAACAAGCACATCTAGTGCCCACATACTGGTTTCTAGCACTGTTCTGCAATAAAAGGACCCAGAGCTCCTTGGAGAAATGGTTTTTTCTAGGACTGGGGCCAGAAACATACAAGATGAGCCTTCAGCATCTTGTAGGGCCAGGAAGCAAGGGAGTGCTAAATAGTAAATAAATGAATAGGTAAATAAATAAATGAACAAACAAGCAAATATTTAAAACTATGATGGTGGTATACAAAAAGGTCATGGTAGCCAATTAAAAGAACGCTCAATGGTCAAAGCAGCACCAATTTGAATAATAAAGTGAATAAAGTAGTATTGGATTATAACTCAAAGTATAAAATAAATATCCATGAGTCCTCACTGATGTAATTAAGAAATTGAATAAATAAATTAATGGGGGAGAACAGACAAGTCTCTCCTGCAGAAGAATTCAAAATAATTTATATAGATACTCTGTCTTCAAAGAGGCGGAGCGTAGCTCTCCACTCTTAAGTATGGGCTACATGCAGTGACTTCCTTCCAACGAGTAGAATATGACAAGGGCTGGAGGGGGGGACTTGACAGTAAAGAAAAATATGACTTCACTCAGGTACTCAAGGTCAACAGTGACAAGTCATGTTGATAGTGTGTAGCCTTGATGTGATGTGATGAGAATGGCACTTAATATCTGTGGTCTTCCTCTCCAAAACTTATAACCCCAGTCTAGTCATGAGAAACACATCAGACACATGTCCATTGAAGGACATGCTGCAAAATACTTGACCAGCATTCCTCAAAACTATCAAGGTCATCAAAAACAAGGAAAATACAAAAAAACCAACACTGCCAAGAAGAGCCTAAGGACATATGATGACTAAATGTAATGTGGTTCCCTAGATGGGATCCTGCAACAGAAAAAGACATTAGGTAATAACTAAGAAAATATGAACAAAATATGTGCTTTAGTCAACAATGATACATCAATATTGGTTCATTAATTATGGCAAATATACCACACTAATGTAGATGTTACTAATAGGGAAGGCTGGATGTGGAGTACATGGAAACTCTCTGTGCTATATTCTATCTTCACAACTTTTCCGTAAATCTAAAATTATTTTACAATTAAGAGGTTTTTTAAATAAGACATGAAAAGATATACAACCAATGAATTCCTTAATTCTTCACTACTTAATACTTAATTCTTAATTAACTTAATTCCTTAAGTTCTTCTTTTAAATTGTTCAACTCTGGAACATTATAAAGAAAACCAAAACTGACAGAACGTCTTAATTTATTCAAATCTCTCTTCAATTGAGACTGTATTGTGATTCACAATGGTCACAATTAGTTTCAGAATCATTAATACGCAATCTTCTCCATAGTCATGTAAGCATTTGCATTTTCTGTTTCTAAATTTTCAAATCATTGGAATATCACCGTCAGTGCAGGTTTCACATGAGCATTTTTCCATTTTTCTGTCAAAAAATTTTTCAAAGCTATTTGAATCATAAAATCAATATGCCTAAATTTACATTTGGCTTTTTGCTACATATCATTAGCAAGCAACAGTTCATACCCAATAACTATTTGGATGCTACAAACTCAACATTAATTCCCTTTGTGTGCTGAAGACCGTATAAACTTTTTATTTGGGAATCATGCGTTGTTTTACTTCACTCTTCTAGTTAATATTTTATCTTGTCAAAACAAAATCTAATTTCTCTAAAAGTATCTACTTGGTATTCCTTTTCATGTGTTCGAGAATAGTTGAAAGGTCAAATTTGATAAGAGATTCTATCTTTGAGAACATCCGGAAAATCACATATATAATCATTGCATTCATCGCTCCAAAAATGTTATCACTCCGGGTATAATTGAGCCGTGACTCCTGGTAACGAATGGATTGTTAGCCAAATCCTGGTTTGTATGCTTCTCTCTTTACCAGCATTATTAGTGCCTTTATCACAGGCACTAAACTATCTTTTAAACTAATACCTAAAACTGCAAGTTTTTCATCCCATCTTTTATTTAAGTCAAAACCTGTACATTTCACAATAGATATAAAACCAATGACATAGCCACTAATTTTGATGTTCCTGTTTTCTTTTTGTTAGTTAATACTACATACCATAAATGTTAGTTGTTCAACCTAACATTTGTCCTTGGTATAATCTAGTGGAAATGAGTCATATTTTACTTTTTCAAACACTTATGCATAGTTTGTTCTCTCACTTTAATATCCTTTAAAATATGGATCTCATTTGAATTTTCTTAATAACGTTCACATCCTGCATTTTTGTCTATACTCCAGGTTTAGCCATTCTATCATCTAATTTTGAAATAATTTCTACAAAACTAGGAAATTTCTCTTGTTTTGTATAAATATTGTACTGGTGAAAAAATCATCATGCTTGCTAAATATTGGGCATATACTACTATTCTTTAAGTACATTATGTCACTGTCCTTTAGTGTTGACTATTTCATGAACACTAGTGAGTATTTGCTGTTTATTCAGACTGCTTCCCATATTAGTAACTGCATATGTGTGATTTTTACATGCAAGGGATATTTTATATTCTTAAAATTAAGAACATGGATGTTTCCAGCCGCAGACACTATCTTAGCAAAAGCTATGTCTCAAAATATGAAAAAAGGGATACAAAATACTTTACCTTTAGACTTAAAATATAAAACTGGTTTCTATACTTTCTTTTTCCACTTGACATAATTCTGACATAAAATACTAAATTTTATGTTAGGCTTACCATAGGAAAATCAGAATCACCAATTTGAATAAGATTGTGTTTGCTAGAAACACTCACACACTATCAAAACGACGTGATGAGGGTCCGTCTTTCTTGCCCAATTTACCTATTTCGTGAATATCATATCCACCTTCTAACAGCAGGCTGCAACCCTGTCTGTTGCTTCCAGTTGTGGATTGATGAGAAATACTCTTTTCCATTCTCATTGTTTAATCAGTGATTGCATTTTCCTTTCATGATGAAAATAAAGAGATTTTTATCTGACCTGTTTAAGTTTTACATTTGATGGGAATAATTTTCTTGCTCATTTTCATTAGTTTTTCAATAATTAAATCTGACTAATTATAAACTTTACAATATCCTGTGCAAATTTCATGAGTCACTCGACAGAATTCTGCTCAATTTCATTGTTTCCAAAATGCTTTTTTAAAAGCATTTAATTATTAATTTATAAGTTAATTTAACTTAAGATAACCTTTGAAGATTTTCCTATTTCCTTTTCAGCTTTTCATTTTTGAGCTCCACTTCCATATTTTCTATTTCTGCAAAATTTTAACTTACATTTATTCTCCATGATCTAAAGCAATCTTCAGTTTATAAAACATATTTTAGATTAAAATATACAATGAAACATTGCTTGCAGTGTATGGATTTGAATATATTTCTGTCAAAAATATAAATTAAGTACATGAAGTGTAGACACTATAAATGTATAAATTAAAATAATATTAAAAATTGAACATTTTAGAATACTTTTCATGTATTTTCTCAAAAAAGTTATGTTTCTTCCAAAATATTTAAACAACTTTTTAAAATTAAAGGTCAAATACAAATTGTAATTAATCTCAAAAATTTTAAGTTAAAGTTACATACAGCTGTCATTATGTAAAATTTTAAAACTATAATTCAATCTTATTAAATATTTTTATAGAAATAAAGCTATTCATAATTCTCAGGTTGAAATGCTTCTAGTTGCCAATGTGAAGAAGTACCTCATGCTCCACATCACGGCTTCACGTATCTAGACCCGCCCAAGCACCTCAGCCCCTCACAGCTCCCATATGGCAAATTCTAGGGCCACTCACCCCCCTGCTAGCATTCAGAGCCATCTCACTTGCTTTGAGAACACGGGGCAGATGTAGAGAAGTTTATCTTGGGGCCTGAATGGTGCCCACCATGATGAGGTAAGAGGTCCAAGGTTAACAACCGTGCTGTGCCCGTGCTGAGGAACAGGTGCTGTGCCGTGTGTTCCTTAAAAAATGTGTATTTGTATATGTCTGGTCTATCACAGCCCAGCGCATGGTCCTTGTGCCCCAGTCCAGGTGCAGCACTGCCTACGTGTAACCCCTACGGAACCACACGCACAGGTGACGAGAGGCCATGCACGGTGATGCTCTGGGAAGGATCTTTGTAAGAGCCAAAGCCGTGTCCACAGCCCAGATGTCCATCAAGAGTAGAATAGTAGAATAAACTGTTGTTTAGTCATACAGTGGAATACTAAACAGCCATTAAATTTAAAGAACTCAACAAGATGCAACAATGCAAATGAACATCACACACACAAGGCGAACAGAAGAAGCCAGGAAACATACTGATTGATTCTACTTACAGAAACCAGTCTGCCAGGTATAATTGTAAAGAGAAACCAGGTAGGAGTCACCAGAAAAGCTGGGATGTTGTTGGTCTTCAAGGGGAGAGGGAGGGGCAGTGGTCAGCAGGGGGCACAAGAGAGGCTTCTGGTGTTCTGGAAAGGCTATGCTATGGTCTGAAAGTGTATCCCTTATTCCTGTGTTGGAAACCTAATGCCCCAGGTGATGGTATTAGGAAGTGGGGTCCTTAGGTCATGTAGAGCCCTCATGAAGGGGATTAGTGACCTTGTAAATGAGGCTCCACAGAGGTCTCTCACCCCTTCCGTCATATAAGGACACAGCAAGGAGTCTGCAGTTTACAAGAGGGCCATCACCTGACCATGCTGATACCATCATCTTGGACTACCAGCCTCCAAAACTGTAAGAAATAAATCTGTTGTTTGTTTATAAGCTACTCAGTCTGTGGTATTTTGTTACAGTAGCTGAACAGCCTAAGACAGCTTTCTTTCTGAATTTGGGGGGGTGGGGGGGGTGGGTACACATGTTTCATTGGTATGTTTCACAGTATTATGAATTAAACTTTACACTTATGCTTGTGCACTTTTCTGTATGAGTATTATACTTCAAGAGAAAAGTTTTTTTAAGTGAATGGAGGGGGGAAAAAGGAGAGCAACTCTAGACAACTTATTTAATCATTCATTCAGCAAATATTTATCCACACTGTGTGCCAGGCTCCTCACAAAATGTTCACAAGCAAATTCAATATCTGAGACCCCACTCTGTTCTCTAAGCAGATATTTGTAAACAGTCCCCTCGCTTCCTGTCAACTTGTGACCAGAAATACCGCAAAGAATAAGACATGTCCACTCCTTGCAGCCTGGACCCTGCCCTTCCTGAGAGCCGGTCAGATTCAGAGCTCTTTCTAATGATAACCCTGGACAGAAAACCCATGCATGTGTCACAGTCATTCATCTGCATCCTTTATTAAATAACCTTCGAACTCCCCTGCCCTCCACTTTCGGATGGGGCAGAGGGAGGCGCGGGATAGAAGGCAGGTGCCTAGAACTGGCCTTGGTGCTGAACCTTCCAGAGGCGGGAACTCACGATCTTTCAAGTCTCCCTTGTGCTTAAAAATCTGTCAGCTTTGAGTGAGTTTTCTACCATCTTAATTTTGAATTTATTATTTTAGCAGGTGGTTATGGTGAAGAAATTTAAAACACAAACATAAGAAATTCTTTCTCATATTTCCAATGAGGCAAAACACAATATATCAATTATTCTTCTTAAATCAATATTATGGACAGCTTATTTCCTAAAGGACCAAGCTTCTTAATCCCAAATGGACTTAAACAACCAGGCTCAAATGAGTGTTAACTCATTATCCCCACAATCCTATTACATCTAGGAAACATAGACTGTTTGTAGATCGTGTGTAGCTGAAATTCGTAGACCAGCACCCCAGCAGAGCTGACCAGTCTAGCCTCTGCCAGAGAAGCATATGAGATGAGTTCAAATCCTCTAGAATGCCTGGGCTGGTAAACTGCACGTGCTCCAGATAAGTGAGCTCAGTGATGAACGACCACCTTTTGACTATAGCAGTGAAACATCACGTACAGTACTTCCACTCAGGAAATTCCAAATAAGTAGAAAACTTAATAGAAATGAGACACACTTGAATCTTAGTAGACCACCTGGGATTATTAATTTTTTTCTTGTAATTCTCAATATCTTTCTTGATTTCTCAATATCTTTTTATGGCATTTGGAGAACACTTTCAATGTCCCCGTGTAGCTAATTTAATATCTATGAATTCTCCTTGGATATTATAGAAAGATTGTACAGCCTAGAGGATTAATTACTTTACATTCTACTACAAAGGTACAGGCTCAAAATGCATAAAGGCCTTATTATCTGAAGGACATTTCCCCTGTTTAAAACTCAGTCCATATAATGGATTATTTTAGAAGAGAAAATTATTATGGTAAAGCATGTCACATCAATAAAATAATGTGTTTAAATACAATTCAAAGATTTAAAAGTTAAGAAAAAGGCCCTAATTTCAGTATAATATTATCCTGTATTTATAGAAACCCCTTTTAATGGAATTACTATTCACATAATCTTGGTTTTCTTTCCTTACTGTTCACTAACAATATCCCAATTAGAAGTACTGCTCTTGCTCTTTTGTATTAGTTAAAACCATTCCTCAGAGGAACTCAAAGTAAATAAATCTAATTAGAACTAATCTTCACAATCCCCACTGAGGAAAAAATGAAGTGGGCATTATGCTTCCTTTGTATGTGGGAATGTAATCCATGAGAGGAACCTCAGGTGAAGATGGTGACATTAGCAAGGTGACAGTACCCAGGTATTTGTGGCTAATGTGTTCCTGGGTGCTTACCAGATGCTGTATTAGTGCTGCTCGGTTACATGTTTGCAATTTGTTGACAAGCATGCCTTGACTCCAGGGGTGACATTCAGATCAACAGGCAGTGAGAGCAAACCCTTGGGCAGGGGTCTCTCAGAAGCTTGCACATCACCTCCTAGAGCCTTCCCTAGACCAGCTCTGCTCACTGGCATCCAGGGTGAGGCCAGGAGGAAGGGATGGAAGGCAGAGTGATGGAAGAGGAGGAGGAGGGGAGAGAGAGGGAAGGGAAGGGAGAGAGGTGCAGGAGGAGGAGAGGAAAGAGAGGGGAGGTATGGGAGAGAGGTGGAGGGGAAAAGGGTAGGGGAGAGAAGGAGGAGAGGAGGAAGGGAGGAGAGAAGCTGTCATCTCATCCTGCCCATTTCCAACACCGTCCCAAAAGCCCAGTCTGAGAAAGCAGTTTAGTTAACGGGCAATGTGCTTTGTCTCAGTGGAAATGGAGAAACTGTCCATATCATTACTTTTTGTTTCTTCATCAAGTTGTCGTTTACCTAAATGACAAAAGAGACTAATTTTTTAAAACCAGGAACATTTAGGGTTTTCAAAGAGGAATGTGGCCACTTTTGGTATTTTATATCATCTCTTTTAAAAATCCTTTTTATGGTATATTATACCTAAAGAGTGCACAAAACAAAACAAAAAACCTTAGTAAAACATCTCAAATTAAACACCGATGTAACCACCATCTGGACCAAGAAATTGGCAGCAGCTCAGGACCCCCTCATAGCTTATGTAAAGTTGAGTATTCAAAAGAACAATGTTCATACCTTCTACTCTTTCAAGGCTGTTTAGGCATAGCGTTCCATGTAAATTTTATAATCAAATTTTCAAATTAAACACACACACACACACACCCTGTTGGCATTTTGATTGAGATTGCATTAAACCTGTAAATCAGTTTGAGTGAGTTGATAGCTATCTAATATTGAGTCTCCACATCAATAAATATGGTATACTCCCCCATTTATTGCTTCAAATATCTCTCATTAGTAGTGCTCTTCGTGAAGTCTTACATGTTTTGTGCAATTTATTCTTAGATATTTGATGGTCTTTATGCTATTTTAAATCTTTTTGAATTTAACTTTCTAACCATATGTTGCTTATATATAACAATGTTTTCAATTTTTTAATTTTTAATTTTTTATTTTTTGATGAGGAATATTTGCCCTGAGCTAACATCCATGCCAATCTTCCTGTATTTCTTAGTGTGCAGGCCACCAGCACAGTATGACCACTAACCAAACAGTGTAAATCCTCACCCTGGAACCAAACCCAAGCCACTGAAGTGGAGTGCACTGAACTTAACCACCAGGCCACCGGGGCTGGCCCTATAGCAATGTTTTTAATTTTTATACGTTAATTTAGAAATCTGTCTATCCTTATTATAAATTCCAACAATCTATCTTTGTACACAATCACATTATCTGTGAGGAAAGCTTCTTTTTACGTAGTGGCACCTGAGCTAACATCTGTCACCAATCTTCTCCTTTTTTTGTTTTTCTCTTCTTCTCCCCAAAGCTCCTCTACCACCCCGAGTACATAGTTGTATATTCTAGTTGTGGGTCCTTCCAGTTGTGACATGTGAGATGCCACCTCAACTTGGCCTGATGAGCCGTGCCATGTCCATGCCCAGGATCTGAACCGGAGAAACCCTGGGTCACCACAGCGGAGCACGTGAACTTAACCACTCAGCCACGGGGCCAGCCCTCTGTGATGAAAGTTTTGTTTTTCCTACATTCCGATCTTTATACTTTCAAAATTCTCATTACTATTACTACTTTTAATATCATTGTTATTAAAATGCAAATGTACTCCTGTATATAAAATATCTAACTCAGTACCTTGATAAGAAGGCATTCAAGGGGCCAGCCCCTGTGGCCAGTGGTTAGGTTTGGTGCACTCCACTTGGGTGGCCCTCGTTCGGGTCCTGGGGGTGGATACACCACTCGTCTGCCCGTGGTCATGCTGTGGCGGTGGCTCATGTACACAAAGAGGAAGACTGGCAGCAGACGTTAGCTCAGGGTGAATCTTCCTCAGCAAAAAAAAAGGTATTCAATAACGTTAACTAATAAATTGTCAGTGAGTGGTAGGTCCATTTGGCCAGTCTTCTTCTCAGATGGCCAGTCATCGTTACCATCTCTATGAAGCCCAGTGAGCTTCATGCTTTTACACAGCCAGCAGCTCTTCTACCAACTTCAGGAAGTCACAAAGCAAAGGTGATCCCCAGAGGACCAGGTAACCATTAGGAACACCCACCCAACATTATGTGGTTACCTGGTACATCATAATTTGAGAAGGCTCCATGAAAGTTACCACCATTGTCACTCAAAGGAGGCACCATCTCACACCACTAGCATGACTTGGAGCCATAGAAAATAGAGTTTATTGGGAAAACCTACATGCAGGGGAGTGGGAGCGCATGTGGTCCTCCAAGCTCCCATTTCCTGTGGAGAGGTGTGCACTTACCATGCAATAGGCAGGGAGCTCACCCCTAGAATGTTCCATGTATTTTCAGAGAGGGACTAGGGGGTCTATGCCACTCTAAAGTTCTAAGGTTGGAAGCAACCTGGCTGGGGAAGGGTGAACCTTTCCCAGGACATGGCAGCTTGCTCATCCATTGAGCTGACAGACCCGCTGGAGCAGCTCTCTGTAAGCTTTCAAAGCATGAGAAAATGAGGCTCCAGTCGCCCAGACTTGATGGCAGAGGGAGGGATGGTAAAGGGAGACAAATGTTTTCCGTCAACCAAGGCTCCTCCTATCTAGAGTTTCTGTCTGCAACTTAAGACATAATGTGTCGTGATGCCTTGTTTTGAAAAATAAATACCCCTAGAAGCACTGATGTGGCAATCAGGGGGCAGAGCTGCCTTTGGGGACACTTTGAAAAGACCCTTTTAGGATTCTGTCCCCAGAACATAGTCAAAAACACAGACAAACATTTGTGTACAAAGACGATCACAATGGGATTGCTTCTGAAAGGGAGAAATTGGGAAAAGTTCGAATGTATAACCCTGGGTTTGAAGCACTGCAATTTTTCCTCAAGATGAATATCAAGCAGCCATGGTATTTTCAAACAGTATTGAAGAACATAACAGTCCTCAAAATAACTTGTTAAGTGGGAAAATGGGTACAAAATAAATTTATATGAAAAGGCCTCGCGTATACTTTGGAAAGGTATAATAAGATGTTTAGAGGGAAATAGAGTATATAGAGATGTAACAATGATTTTTTTTGTGATGGGAAAGTAGTTGGTATTTATATCCTTGTTTGTACTCTTACATGTTTTTCAAGTTTTCAATAATGGGTGTTTATAGTTTTATCACCAAGGAAAACATTATTTCTAAAAGGCTCTGTGGATCAATGAAATGCTCCATGAGAAGGGAGAAAACAGCTACCCTGGATCCCGTCTCTGCAGACCTGGGTTCAAACCCCATCTCAGTCGCTCATCAGGAGTGTCTTGGCCACACTCTTGCCCCACTGTGCTGTCAAACACAAAGCAGGGACAAAAATCATTCCATTTCACAGGGACTGAGGAGGGCACAGACGGATGCACATGAAAGGAATAGGACAGTAGCGGGCACTCAGCTGTTCCCAGAATATGAGTGAATTATTTTATCAGAGATGAATAAGTCAGTTTTTCAGTGAGACCTTGATAATGGGCTCAAATCAATAATTCTAGACACATAATGTTTCACCGGGTGTGCATAGAACCAGTGAGGTTTCCTGAAGATGTGAAGAGGAGCCGAGACGAAGACAGTTCTAGGGTCTTGGGCACTTCACAGAAAGAAGGGAGAAGAAAGGGACTTCTTAGAGAGGAGAGTGGAGAGGGACAGACCCAAACCCAGTTTGCCCTGAGCCAGACCCAAAAGGGGACTCTGAGCCTTTCAGGGGCTGCACGCAGAGTCTGAGGTGTCCTGTTGATGAAGAGTGGCGTTTCTCCTGCCCACTGGCTCCCCATGGGTCCTATGATGGGAATGCCCATCCATGGAGAAGGGACCCCAGGGAGAAGCCCCAGGAAAAGAGCAGCATCTCATCTTGGTCACCACCGGGAGAGTGCCACCTGTGGGCTTGGTGTCTGGAAGCCCTGCCCCTCTGTGCACATCACCTCAAGAAACTCTTATTCTCTGCAAGTCTTCTGATTTCTGTGTGTTGATGTGCCCCTGGTGCAGTTAGATACCACTTTGCTAACAAGATGACAGGGGTCTGCGTTTAATCAGCAGGTATCACTGAGTGTTCGAGTGTTCAATCACTTCTGGGTGTTTTGTCCACTCTAAGTGTGAATGAAGAAGCAATCCTACACAGTGTTCCAGAAATAATGTTTGGGGAAGAGGTGGATGTGTTCTCCACTCAGTGCTGGCCACTGGGTAGCCAGCCACCAGCTGGTGCGAAACCCCAGGAGAGAGGAATGGGGAGACAGGGACAGAGAGAGGGAGCCTGCTGCCAGAGGGATTTCTGCATCACCCCCTGGCAGCCTCCTCCCCTCTGCCCATCCAGCTCAGGCTACCATAATTGTCCCTGTGAACAGACGCCTGCTCAAGTTGCCAGCTTGGCTGAAACGCTCGATGTGCCACATCAAAGTTCTCCTCTTCTCTAGGATTTAGAGCGACGAGGACAGAGCTCCCCCTCCACCACGCTCAGGAGTTATAGCATGGGGCAGGCAGTTTCTCAAGCTACAGAGTCTCCTTTCCCGAAATCCTGACACATTCCTTCAGGGGCTCCTGTGTTCTCATGATAAGCTTAGCTGCTTGTAGTGGGAGATGCTGCTGATGGAAAAGTGCTGCCCATGGAAACTGTGGAGGCCACAGAGAGAGTTGAGAATTACGCACCTAGAGGATGACACCAGATCCTTGGAGGGACGTGGGACATTCTGCACCAAGGCCTGGCTTCCCAAGTATAAATGGCCTGGATGTGGCGGGGAAGATGCGGGCTGTGCAGGGAACAGGCTGGGCTCTTGTGGGTGCTTATTCCCGCTTGTCTACAGGAGGGTTGCCTCACTCTGCCCGAAGGACTCTGCTCCCACTGCTCCGTGGCTGACCTCTCTCTGTGCCTTGGTTTCCTCACTCAGCAATCAACAGGCGGCATGCCCCACTCGGATCTCAGCACGAGCACACTGCTGGGACCAAGACAGGCAGTGTCCCTGTCCCTACGGAGCTTTCAGGCTAGTGTTCATGGGGGGTGGGGGTGGGGATGACAGACAGTAAGCAAGTAAACACGAGTGCGAGCCATGTAGCGCCACCTGTGTCATCAAGGTCATACACAGGGCTATGGGACATGGGAGGGATAGAGGTGGACAGAGTCCCAGAGTGTGGACAGAGGTACCACTCAGAAACCTGAATGGTACCAAGGAACCCTACAAAGATGTGGGAGGGCAGAGAACATTCCAGATAGAAAGGGTTGTTCCAGGAATAAGAAGAAAACCTAGTATGAAGGTCCTAGTATGAGGGTCCAAGGCAGTGGCCAGGAGTCCAGACTGGTCTGACGGCTGTGGGGCACTGACCTGATTTGCTAAAAGGTCCCTCTGAGTGTAGGGTGGAGACCAGTCCACGGAGGGGAGAGGGCAGGAGACCACTGCAAGGTGGCTGCCATGTTCAGGCAAGAGACAGCCAGGTGGATAAACCCATGAATAATACCTGGAGCCTAATGGAGTTGTGAACACTGAACGAAAACTTTGAAGCACCAAAGAGAGGGCCTGCCACCTCGCAGCCTAGGGACATTTTTTTTTCTTTACTTTTTTTTTTTTTTTTTTTTTGAGGAATATTAGCCCTGAGCTGACATCTGCAGCCAATCTTCCTCTTTTTGCGGAGAAAGACCTGGCGAACCCCAGGCTGTCAAAGCAGAATGTGCGAACTTAACCACTGCACCACCAGGCTGGCCCCGCCTCACCTAGGGACATTTTTATCTCCTCTGTCTCTGCCCAGTTTCTTCTCTTGCTGCATCCACTCCTCCCCTCCCCAAGAACTAGCATTGTTCCCCCAGGTCCCTCTGTGTGTGCTTCTCATGCTCTCACCTGTCATGCCCTCGCCTCTTCTCTATCAGAAAAGTCCACACTTTCCTTCTTTGGGACCCAGGACTGAGTACTCTGGTGCCCAAAGAGGCTGCACATGTCTCCACTCCTGCTCTTGCACACTGTGCCATCCCGTTCCCATGTGTCCGAAACTGGACTGTGTGTTCTCCAAGCAGGAGTGGCGTCTGATGCATTGTGTTCTCAGAGTCTGGCACAGAGGAGGTGCTCAATAGAACACCCATCCTTTTCTCATCTTTCTCAGTCATTCACAGGGACTGGTACCCTGATGTACTAGTTTCCTGTGGCTGCCGTAACAAAGTACCACAAACTGGGCGGCCTACACAACGTAAATCTATTCTCTCACAGTTCTGGAGACCAAACATCCAAAATCAAGGTGTCAACAGGATAGGTTCCTCCTAGAGGCTCTGGGGGAGAACCAATTCCAAGCCTCCCAGCTTCTGGTGGCAATCCTTGGTGTTCCTTGGCTTGTAGATGTGTCACTCCACTCTCTGCCTCCATCTCCACATGACCTTCTTCTCCCTCTTTGGGTTTCTTGCTTTTCTGTCTCTTGTAAGGATGTCGTCATTGGATTTAGGGTCCACTCTAATCCAGGTTGATCTCATCTTGAGATCCTTATCTTAATCACATCTGCAGGACCTTTATTTCAATAAGGTTCCAATTGGCCATGAATTTTGGGGGGACACCATTCTACTCGCTGCACCTGAGAAGCATCAGTGCTTCAAAGGGAGGCAGAAAAGTGCCAGCCTCACAGACTCTCGGAAGGGGGAACAAGGACATCCCTCTGCCTGCTCAGCATGTCTACAGTGACCTCCAGCCTTTGACCCACCCTTGACCACGGCCACTCCACCTGGCCTCATTCTGCTCTCATATCTCCCCTCCAGGGCAGCACACAAGCCAGTCACCCCAGCTCTGACCTCAGCCCATCTCAGATAGCTTCCCTCTTCTCCTGGTCTCAGTGGTTCCAGAAGAACATTCCAGCTAATTCCTTCCCCTTTTTGATTCAGCCTTCTGGAACCCTCCTTCATATGGTTCCCCTGAAGGCAGCTTCCAGGCCACAAGTTTGCCCCGACTCCTCAGATTGGGACAGAGGAGAAAAGCTGGAGGCAGCGAGGCAGGCGGCCAGAGCCTGAGACAGGGAAGATCTCGCCTCCTGAGCAGTGCTGCTCGCTCGTCCTTTGTCTCGCCCTTTTGTCCTCTGTCACACAGGCTGAAGAGCGTTCGCCCTGAGCTTATGCCAGCATGAATCTTCAAGCTGCGTCTACTGAAAATGCAATGCCACGGTTGGTTTCACGCGGAATGAAATTTCACTATAACTCTATCTACTGTGCTGCCGAATTGGGAATTATGTGGCTTCTCTAATTAAAGAAATTTATCCCACAAAGGCCTTAGTTATAACTTTCCTAGAGTCCTTTGGCATTAACCCCAAGCACAATATTAGAATCCAATTCTTCAATGTCAAAATATTAGAATAATAATGACGTTTGGAAATTTCTGCTGACCCAGAGGTGTATTCCTTCCTAGTCATGAGTGTAATTATTTTTCCTGGACACACTTCTGCAAGGTGGGGGATGGTTCCAAAGTGGCGAAATGAACGATTTTGGCGCTGGAGCCTCAAGAACATCCCTTGGCTCAGGGAGCTTGTGGTTCGGGGAGCTGAAATCGTCCAAACAGATCAATGGGGCTTAGCGCCAACGTCCTGAATCCTCACTGCTCCCTCACAGGCAAACCCAATCTCCAACAATAACGCCGACACACGAGCCTCGGGACTAAATCACAGGAAAGCACCCAGGCAGCCTGGTCAGCTGTGCTTCCGTGCAGAGAAGTCCATTCTCTGAGGCTCACTTCAATTCAGCTTCTCTGCCAGCACACATTTAAATCTTTCCATTTTAACTGTATCTTGAGAAGGATTTTTTAAATGGAATTCTTTTCCACCATTGCTTTTCATTCATTAGGTGCAAATGAAAATGTATGACCATAATTAGAAATTAGCGATGATGCAGTGTTGATAGCCAAACTAAGCATGTTAAGGAAAGATGTTTCTGAAGTTTTCTTTTAAGAGGCCATTGCCTTTCTGAGATGAAAGTGACTCAGTGCCACAGGATGAAAGCAAAAGTTGAATAGACCCGCTATTTGAGGCTGTGAGGGAGGGTCTTTAGAAGAAGGCAACTCGGTCTGTTCCCTGCAGCTTTCAAACTAATCCTAGTTGAATAAAATTTCTATCATTTGAGTAGCTTCCACTAGACTCTTTTAGAAAGTGAAGTGTGTTTAAGAAAACATTTCAATGAGCTACTTGGAAAAAATATAAGACTTGAGGACAAAAGTCATTAGGAGATGCAACAGACATGAGCAGGAATTTGGGGCCCAGAGTGAGAGAATGAGAGGAAGAAAGAAGGAAATTAAAGATTGGAGACAAGGTGGCAGAATGACAGGGAAGTTGCTGAAGAAGTGGAGAGGGGCTTTTGTGAATAAAACCATCTAAAATTAAGTTTGCATTACTACAATATTAACTCTATCATGTTCCTTAAAGTTTCCATAAAGTCTTTCACGTATTTAAATGCTTGAGTGAATAATAATTTCCATGTCAAGATCAAAGCTGTGCAGACTGAGGATTACCCAGGGTAACTGGTAAGATAATTGCTACACTCAACTAAGTCAGTAGAAGCAGGTTCCTGCTGGCCCGAAGACAGCCCCAAGGATGTAAATCACTAGAGAATTTACCAAAATTTTGGTGAAAGCACTGTACTCCCATAATGGTGACATAAGTATTTAAACAACTCAATCTAGGTTTTAAGGGAGCAAAGTCATCCTAGTAGATATATAGGTGAAATGATGATGATGGTGATGACGACAGTCATGACTTTGACAATGATGATGGTGATGACAGACGTGATGGTGATGGTTGTGGTAATGGTGATGATGGTATGATGATGATGGTGATGATAATGATAGTGACGGTGATGGCAATGGTAATGGTGGTGGTGATAATGGTGATGATGATGGAGATGGTGGTAAAGATGATGGTGATAATGATGATGAAGATGATGATGAAGATGATGATTACAGCTAACCTCTTTGAGTGATTGAGTTCCTTGAGTGGAACTATATGCTAGATCCATGGCACCTTAATTAAGTTACTGAATTTAATCCTCACAATTGGCGTACTGTTATTGCCATTTTGTAGATGAGAATAACAATAGGCCTAGTCACCTAGCTGGAAAGAGACAGAGAGGATATTCAAACCCAGACTTTGAGTCTGGAGAATTTGCAGTCTTCCATGAAAGTGAGAGGTCCACTCACAGTGGGAACATGCCTTGGAAGTCACAGGGTGAGTCCTGGTCCTCTGATATGAGGCCAGTTACCTGCAGAAAGAGATAGGAGCAGAAAACACTACAACTGTTAAGGCAGCATGTAGTGTAAACATTGTGTAAGTGCACACTGCTTACAGCTTAAGGAAGATGACTGCCTTACAGGACGCAAAGAAGAAGCAGAAAAGGAGGAAACGGCACAGAAGGTGCAGGGAGGCGGCGAGTGCAGAGGTGCTCTGGAGCTGTTTGAACCTAAATAGGAGCTGAATAAACGACAGAAAATAGCCACAGCATCTCCCTGGAGCTCTGCCCTCATCACCTCTCTTCACTCAGAGTCTCCATCTTCCTGCCTCCTAATCAGCAGTCTACAGAGGAATCTGCCTGAAACTTCCAATAATCTGGTGCACTGCTTGGGTGCCAACCACAGCAGGGCTGCCAGACTAAACACAAGGCACCCGATTAAGTTTGAATTTCAGGTAAACAACGAATATTTTTTAGTATAGGTGTGTCCTGTGCAATCCTGGGAAATTCACATTTAACTGGGCATCCTACAACTTTGTTGGCTAAATCTGGCAAACCTACCGTTTACCCAAACCAAACTCTTTCTACTGTTCCGCCTCTCTCTGCTGCTCATTAATCTGGGGAAGGGAGGGACGAGAAGAGCAAATTCACTGCGTTTTTCCGCAAACTCAGACTCTCACATGTTGGGGCTGGAGAAGAAAGGCAGGGCAGCTTGGATGATCTGTTTGAATCTTGTGTGGTTGGGGCCATCTCAAGATGCCTGTGAGCAGCTCATATTTAAAAGGTTGCCACATGTGCATGGGGGCAGTGGGAGGGGGTGAACTGGGTTTAGATAATCAGCTTCCATTCATTCATTCAGTAATGGCTAGTAGGCACTCCCTCCACGCCAGACAACATGCTAGGTTCAGGAGCTACCCTGAGAGTAACAGCAAACACGTTATCTGTCTTCATGGAGGTGACACACTGTTAGCAGCTAACTTGTGTCCACCCAAAATTCATATGTTGATATCCCAATCCCCAATATCTCAGAATGTGACTTTATTTGGAAATAGGGTCTTTATGAGGTAATCAAGTTAAAATGAGTCCATTAGGTCTGGACTCTAATTCAATATGACTGATGTCCTTATACAAAGGGGAAATTTGGACACAGAGACAGACAAGCATAGAGGGAAGATGGTGTGAAGTCACAGACAAGCGCCACCCGAAGACAGAGGATGGAGTGACGCATCTACAAGTCAAGGAACACCTGAGGCTGCTAGAAGCTAGGAGAGAGGCCTGGAACAGACCCCTTCCTAGTGCCTTCAAAGGGAGCACAGCCCTGCCGACACCTTGATTTCAGATTCTGTCCTTGATAACCACGAGACAATAACTTCTGTGGTTCTAAGCCACAGTTTGTTACGACAGCCCTAGGAAATTAATACACGCGCAAATCAAATAAAACCCCAAATGTGGGTAAAATTTCCACTATTGAGTGCTGTGAAGAGGGGCTGTGCAGGGCTGTGAGAGTCAACATCACAGAAGACTCAGAGACCACCTCCCCGAGGAAGCCCCACTTGCTTTGGGAGCTGAAAGAAGCTTGTGGGCTAACAGGCAGAGGGGCGGTGGGGGGGGGGGGGGCGGGGAGCGGCTTGAGATCCCATCCTGAGGGGGAATGGATGACCTGTCCCCCACACAAGCTGTGAACGTAGGCCAGCCAGTACCCCTCTCCATCGGGAAATCTGGGGTTAGATTCGTTTCTCAGCAAAAATCTTCCCAGAAGCAATCCCTTGGAGAATAAGATCTGTAAATACATCACTGATGAGATTAAGGCATCTCCTCAAAATCTCATCAGGAAGCAAGTGATGCAAATGGAACTAATAAAAGATGAAATGCAATCTGGAAACCTGTAATGCGTAGTGCTGTAATTGCAGCGGCCGTTGGTGAATGATAGGAATATTTTAAAAGAAGGAGGGGAGAGAGGTGTGCGTTCATGCTCGTCCAGCCCTGTCGGGGAGGATGGATGCCCCAATTTTAGATGTCCCCTCCCAGGTCTTTTTCTGGAAATAGCCCCAGAATTGAAAAGGACACTGTATCTTGCTACCACAGCACATTGGGAACATCCCTTAAGAATACCCAGCTCTCTTTGCTCCAATTTTATGCTCACTAAGCAACCTTCCAAGTTGTAATTTGGTGCTCTGACTAGCAGATTTTTTTCCGGGCTCCGAGCCAGGACTGTTCTCAGAACTAGCAGTCAGGCTACAAGGGACAGGGCAAATGGGAGGCCAGCACTCTGACACCACACAGGGCCATGCAAGCCAGAAAAGGGGAGCAGGGGAGAACTGAGTCAATTATGAGGAGCAGGGGAGCCCAGAACATCCCCAGAACACAGAGGTGCAGCCAGCACAGCTGGCTGCCATGGGGAAGGCTCGGCTGCTAGCCCTGGGCATGTGAATGGGTCCTGTGGCATCCGGGGGAAGCAGCTGGAGCAGCCCTAGGAGAGGGGCAAGGCTGATAGGAAGCCAGGCCATTGGCTTCCTCAAGGACATGGCCCTGGGTTAGCATGGCCTAGAAGGCAAGGGGGCGCCTCTGCCAAGCCCTGCAAGGCTGCTTCCAGAAGATGCATGGATGCCCCTGCTCCCCACAGCCAAAGCCCGTTCTCCTCTGGTACCTAAAACACCTGGCTCTAATACCACTTGCAGAGCGTTTTACACAGCTCGGGTTGTGTCGTGCAATCACTGAGAAATTGGATGAAAGGTGAAATCAGACTCGGATTATGTTCCTCTGCTTACGTTTTCTTTTCCTTAAGCCACGCCCCATTGATGTCCACATGAAGTACACTTGATGCAAAATATATCATAAATCAAAACTAATTGAGAATTATCCTCTAAGATCCAGCTGGAAGACTGATTTATCGAAAATTTTGTCCAATGGCAGACAAGGTAGTTGTGTCATTAGTAACACAGTAAGTTCAAAATTTGTGGTCACAAACTTGGAAGTTCAAAGGTGGACGGTTCAAGGGGCCGGCCTAGTGGTGCAGCAGTTAAGTGCGCACATTCTGCTTCGGTGGCCCAGGGTTCTCCGGTTCGGATCCTAGGTGTAGACATAGCACCGCTTGTCAAGCCATGCTGTGGTAGGCATCCCACACATAAAGTAGAGGAAGATGGGTATGGATGTTAGCTCAGGGCCAGTCTTTCTCAGCAAAAAGAGGAGGATAGGCAGCAGTTAGCTCAGGGCTAATCTTCCAAAAAAAAACAAAAGTGGATGGTTCTAACTTAACAATGGACGTCCATTGAACTTACTCTCTGTTCAGAGCACTCAGTGCCACCCACCCACCCACCTCATTCCATTCACATCTCCTTCTCCCCACGTGAGCGACACCTGGGCTCAGGGGGACTTATCTCATAGCATCACGTGCCAACGAAGAGGGATGCTTTGGTCCGTGGCTACCTGGTGTCCTGGCCGATGGTCATGGCAGTGTGCCTGATCTCATGTGCGCCCTGTGTACCAATGGCGGAAGTGTCCACTCATGTTCCCACAGCCTCTGCTGCCCCCTTTTGGGTACTGTCAAGGCCTCTGGTCCTGAGGCCCACATGCCCACCCCTGGCCTTTCTCCTCAGCAGTGTCTCTCCTGGGGTAGGCAATGTTGATGTTGACCCTTCAGACCCTCCTCTGTGCCCAACCTGAGGTCCTGCGAGCCGGGGTTGGGCGGAGAGTGTGAAGTCATCCATCTCTGCTTAGACCTGCCTTGTTCAGTGGTGGTAGGTGCCCACATCCATGAGGGACCTCTCCCTCTCTCTGAGGAGCTCTTTGTGCCTCCTCCACTGGGAACTTCCCCTTCAGGAGGTGGGGCACGCAGTGTCCCCAGTCAGACCCAGCTCCCTCTCCTAGCCCCCTCCAACCTCCCCCAAGCCCTGGAAGTTGCTGCCTTCTCTCCATGAAGGGGAAATTGCTCTTGCCTCCTCCACACGCCTGTCTGCTCCACGCTCTTCCGCTCCCTGTGGTTGAAGGTGTAGCCTGTATATTCTAGTCTTCAGGCTTTGCTCTTAATATTGAAGGCCAAGATCTGGCACTCAAAAACCAAAATGCAACAAATGCACAAACACACGAAATGTTTCCCTCTCCTCATAATCTCCTGCGATCTTCAGCTAGAGCTCTTAAGACCACTTTGGAGCACAAAGCCCAGCATATAAATCTCTATGTCCTCTGCTGCTGGGGCATAAGCCTTGGCCTCAGCATCCAGGCTAATGGTAGAAGAATTACAGGGTGAAAGGGAATTACACGGACAAAAATGTATCGGGTAAAATTCCCAAACAGTCCCTGCTCCTGGGTTAGATGCCTACCCTCCTGCCCGGGTCTGAGGGTGAATGTCCACGTTTAACAAAAGTGAGGAACATGGTCTAGTAAGAGCAGGTTTTATTCTACTGGACAGAAGCTGCTGGACACCAAAAAGCCTGAGCCTGAGACCGCCTGGAACCGCCGCAGTTGGCATCACAAGCATCCTCTGCTTCCTTGTTCCCCCAGGAAGGGGAGAATGGAGACTCTAAAGAGGGCGCACTAGGAAGGCTGGCGCCACTGCCTCCCTCGATCCAGAAACAGGCTTCTGGCCTTAGTGGACTCGGCAGAACTCTCGCTTAGCCTGTGTTTTCCTCGGATTGTGTCCTCTGCGACGATCTGCCACTCACTGCAGCAGTGGCCAAGCGAGTGAACCAAATCCTCGCACCCAGATTCCCAGCAAGGGCATTCCCATGACAGACGGCTCATTACCAGCCTCTCCCTCCCTTTCCTTTGCATGCTATTTTCAAAAAACTGGCCAGTTATGTAGTTAAAAATAACAAGAAAATTTTATAAAGAAACAGAGAAGTGAGTGGATGGTTCCATTCGAAATGATGAAACCACCCGGAGCACCTTGGCTGATCAGGGCTAAAGCATCTGAACCCCCAGGAAGGGATTACACCTGACAAAACAGCATGAAAAATGGCTTAGTGCCACCTGCGCGATGGAGCCCTCGGCAATCGTTGTTATGGCTTGCCCAGACCTCTGAGACCTGGGCAGCCACTTTCTTAAATTGAAAGGTGATGCTCTGTGGGAAGTCACTTGGCAGATTTGTAGAACTCAAACCTGGCTCTCTTGAATTCTCTTTCCCTTCCAATTGTGTCTCACTTATAGAAACTCGTGGTCGAATTTGAGGACACACAAGACTAGCACTTCCACATTTATATATGGACTTTTCATTGGGAGCTTGAAGAGTCCATCCTGTGACCTGAGCAGAGAGCCCCATAATCCTCAAAAAGACTGCTGAATGCCACCTTTTCCTCACCCCCACCCCAGGACCCTCAGCCACACACCTCCATGAGCCCGAGAAGTAACAGAGCTCACAGTGGTGAGGTCATAGCTATACTATTATTGTTCTAAACTCACATCCTCTTAATTTATTTCTCCCATATTTGTAGCAAGAATAAAGCATTTCAATATTGCTATAAATTAATTTGCGTACATAGAGGGGCTTTAATCTAGGCACTTCCATCTGTTTTTTCTCCCAAGATGGTAACAAAATAATTTTCTGCCAAAAAGAGATAACTTCAAAGGAAAAGAAAGTCATGCATAAATTCAAAAGTCACCTTAATTATTTTATATTTTACGAGAAAGATCTCAAAGTTGTATTTAGTTGGCCTGAGAGATTGTGAGCGGTTCTTAATTCTAATATCCTAAGGGATGGGAAATGCTCGCTAAGGACCTGTGTGCTCACCTCCCTTCATCAAACTCGGGAGCTCATCTAGATTTCAGAACGTCTCCTAACGAGAGGGCAGTGATCTATGAAGTACTTTATGGACTCTGGAAGAAAGCTGATTCACAGGAACAGGGAAAAATGAACCTCCCACCCCTGGAACTCCCCTGCCACAGCCAAGGAGATGCTCTGAGCAAGAGGGTCACATGAGGAGTGCCTTACACAGCGCCTTCCCTCATCAGCACAGCCAACAGCACACAACCGCTCAGATGCAGGAGGAGGGAGGCAGGTCTTGGTGACGGTGTTCAAGTGAAATTGCACAGCTCTTCTAGACTCCGGTGAGGCCATGGGTGTGTCTGGATTAAAACCGTTCCCATTTCCTATTTTCCTTTAAGACTCCTAAATTTCCATCTCTATTTAGCAGATAACCTGCATTTCCTTTTGTCCAAGAATATCTTATTTCACCTTACACCCAGACGTTATTTATTATCTAAGCAATGACATTTTTTTGATCAGTTGATGCCAGACATGAGATGCATGCCATGCAATTGCATCGGTGCTGAAATTCCTAGTTATGCCGTGAATGCTCAGTGCCTATGGACAGAGAATCACAAATTTCAAGACACACCAGAGCGAACATCTCATGGTCAAGAGGGACAGTCCCAGGAATGAGCTGAGGCTTACTCACCTCTCCTTGTGTTTCCTGGACTCGCTGTCACTGGATGCAGGTTGTTACGGCCTTGGGACAGATCAGAAGCGGGGAGGAGATTGTGGCGTGTTGCAGCAGAGGAACGGGTGTTCTCTTTCTCTATTCAGAATGTTCTTTTCTGAGCCAAACCAGAGATTACAACTTTCTTAACTCCTACAGAGGCCCAGTAGTCAAAAATAAAATGTTGTGAAGCTGGGGTGTGTTTTCCTTTAGTTACCCAGAACCCACGGGGCCACCTGAGACAGATGGTGGCTTTGATCGAGGGTGGAATTTATCAGGAAGAGGGAGAGCAGTAGAAGGATAGAAGGACAGGGAGTCGGGAGCACTGAGCGGGGAGGGGTTTGGAAGATTTCTATAGTACTGCCACTCCGTTTGTATAGGAGGCACAAGTGCACTCCAGGTGATGGCGACGGTTTACGTCAACCTGCACACCTGCTGCTAGGTGTCCTCTTGATGGAGAGCCCATGGGTGACCCACTCCTTGCTGGATGATTATGGTTGCATGGTGACTCAATTTCTTCTAAAAAGTTCCAGAGTAATTAACATTTCCCTTTCACCTCTTCACACAGAAAGACAACCTAAGCAAGCACACACATCTATCTCTTCAATCTAGAGAGGCGCCTCACACCCTCGGGTAAGCAACACACCCTGAGAATGACACTCGCCCTGAGTATTGATATCTGGTGATTGCCAAGTTTTCTGCCTTCAGAACGGATCGATTCCAGTTGACTCATGTGCGTGCCTTTGCTGACGGAGCTGTTTTTATTAATTGATAGGTCCTTGAAAAGTGTCCCAAGTGGGAGAAAGAGCATTACACCATAGTGCACGCTATTAAAACAAGCCCTCCGCAAGACAGAATGTCACATTAATGCTTTGAAACCTTACAGTTTCTAATAGTGTTTCTTCAGTGTTCAGAGGTCTCCCTGCTTTCTTCTTCTCTTTTCTTTCTTTTTTTTTTTCAGCACAACAGAGTATTTTACAGGTTCTCTGTTCCTTAGGGGGGAAAAACATGGCCCATTTAACAAGTTGATTTCTTCCATGGCCGTGCAATTTCTTTGTAGTTTATGAACAATTTCTGTCCACAGAGATGGCAGCAAATGTTGCTTACAATGTAATCAGATGGATAGAGCCAGGGTAGAAAAACAAATCCTTTGAATTATTGTCACAGCTTCATCATAGACCTTGTGATTTTGAGTAATTTGTGAGCCTGTGATGGCTAAAGGTCAAACTAATTTGTAATAAAAAACAGAAATAGAAAATTCAGAAACTGTATTTCGGCATTATTGTTGCTTCCAAAATCTAACTGTGGGGATAAATGACTTCTCTCCAACTGCATGGAGTCCTGACTTGCTGAATGAATGTTGAATGATTTTACCATGTTTGGTGTCTTAGTTGGCTCAGGCAGCCATAACAAACACCGCAGACTGGATGGTTGAGACAACAGAAATATATTTCTCACAGTTCTGGAGGTTGGACATGTGAGATCAGGGTGCCAGCATGGTCAGGTGTGGTAATGGCTCTCTTCTTGGTTTGCAGATGGCTGCCTCCTTGCTATGTCCTCACCCAGCCTTTCCTTGGTGTGTGCATGTGGAGATAGAGCAAGAGCTATTTCTCCTCCTCCTCTTATAAGGCCACCAATCCTATTGAATTAGGACCCTACCCCTATGAGCTCATTTCAAGTTAATTACTTCCTAAGGGCCCTGTCTCCAAATACAGTGACATTGGGAGTTAGGGCTTCAAAAGACGAATTTTTGGAGGACAAAATTCAGTCCATAACATATGTCCACTCTATATAATGTCCAGAACTTTGAGCTCAATAACTTAAAGTTACCATATACACATGTATATATATGCGCATGCAGATATGGACATGGACACAGATAAATATAGATATAGATATAGATGTAGATGTAGATACAGATATATGACAGGAAGGTAAGAAAATATAACAAAATAGTCATGGAGAGTCCATGGAGAATGAGTTCGTATATAGTACATAGTGTGGCACCCCTGCAGGAGCAGACTCTCAGGAAATCAATAGGATTTCCACAGGCTGGATCGAGGCGAGGGTGGAGGTGAGCATCCAGGTGCTGGCAAAGCACCTAGGTGGGTGAGGACATACCCCAAGTGAGAGGAAGTGCTGAGTCACTGTGAGCAAAGTCCAGAGACCAGGTGGGTGGGAGCATGGGTGCCCTTGAGTTCCAAGCTAAGGATTTTGGAAAGAAGCATTGCGAATTAGGGAGCTATCACAATCCTGGGGAGGGGCCACAGGTGGTCTGAGAGGTGCTTCAAGATCATGGATCTCCCAGAAGCTGAGAGAAGTGACTGGAAGAAGCACCCAAGAACTTCTCCCACAAGCCAGGTAAGGAGGAAGCAGGGAAGACTACTGCCACATGGGTGAGCGTTTTAATTAATATATTTTTATGTTTGAGCTCATAACTTCTACATTTCACACCAGGGTGTCTGATTCAGAAAAAAACATGAAAATGCATGTTTTTCATGCATTAACTCTGCTGATCCATTCCAAAATCCTTCTGAAACCATCAAGGTACAGACAGAACAGCAAACGGAAATATAGCTTAGGTATCTGGAGTTTTCCCTTGTCGTAAACATCAGAGGTAATTAAATATTTAGGTCTGGCAGATCCATGATATATATTCTTGGCCCAAATAAGTTAATTGTTATGATTCTACACAAAATCAATATCATTTGCTGTATTAATGAAAATGGTTGGATGCTCAGGAAGCCTTAAAAACTAAGTATAGCTACTATGATACATTAATGTTTTTACATCAGAAGTAAAAGGGTATAAGTAGTTTTCATTCCTGTGATCAGTGTTCAAAAAGCCATGTTATAGATGTCCTTAAATATTTCATGACACACCACCATTGAAAAGAAGATAAAAATAGACGTGTTTTCTCAGAACTTTCTATATATATTACCAGCTGTTATTGAGATTTAATTTCTACTGAAATTTCACAAGCAAAAAAGCTGGTTAAGAACTAGGACTCGCCCCCCCCCCCCAATCAGTGGCATCTTCATCACCCCTCCTCTGGATGCAGAGTAAATGAAGCAGACCACTGTTACTGGGTTTTGTTTCACAAGAAGCCTGAGAAGTGGGTGGAGGGGAAATTGATACTTGATAAATTGGAAAAAAAAAAACGATTTTATAAGAAAAGGCACGTGCTCCTTAAAGTGTTTACAGGGCTGGTGCAAATGATTTAAAGACAGAAACACTGAACTCTTTGAAAAAAACAACAAAGGCACAGTAGTGCCTGGCCTTCTTAATGCGTTCCTGGGAAAGCAAAACACTGTTTCATTTCTGTTGTGGATGGCGAAAGCTACAAAAGTGAAATAACCAACCAAGTCACTGTAATTGACGATAATGAGGGCCAGTGATGTCAGTTGAGGCACCCTCCAGAAATATCCCAGGAAATATTGAATAGAGGCGCTCCCCTGAAGACACAGAGAAAAATGAATTTGCACCATAGACAATTCAGGAGGAAAGAAAAGGTCTTTGTGAACCACTTCTTTTTTTTAATTGAAAATGAAATTAACTTTATGGAGACATCCAATGAGGGTAGAAAGGCATCCCCTTAAATCAGATTACCTAATCCACTGAATGGCAGGATATCAAAGAAAGAGTTAAAATGAGTTGTTAATCATGGAAGGTAACCACTCGAGCACATTTGAGAAGTCCCAACGAACAGTCAGCTTTCCCCGGCTAATCCCTGTCACCTGGGTTCACCTGCCTGACCCTCTGGTGTCTTCCCTGATCCCTTGTCCAGCCCCAGCCAGGATGGGGTGAGACGCACCTGGAGCTGCCTCCCATGAGGCCCTCACCTCTTGGTGTTAAACCACCTCCTTCTTTCCCTCTGCAGTTCCTGTGCTCGCCAGCTCTCCAACACATTAGGAGTCCATGAAGGTGCTATCAATACTCATGATTATTTTCAAACAGCACCACGAGGGAGGACTTTAAATCCCTCAGCATCATCCCAGGAAGGGAGGTTTGTCGGTGAACAACCAACATACGCACAATGGCACTTCAATGAAGCGTATTGTTCCATTATTCATACTTACTCACTCACCGTGGCTCCCAGCCCCCTGGACTGGTTTACATTCGCTGGGAGATCCTCATTTTAACTTGAAGAGTCCCCCAACAACTGAGAAATAGAAATGCTCTTGAGGCTACCCCATGAGGTCTGTAACATCTGTAATGAACAGAGCAGGGAGATTGGAATCACCTTGAATAGAAGAAGCTCCCAGGCCGGGGACCTGTTGACTCAGCAGATGGAAGGAGATGTGAGAAGGAACACAGCACAGCAATCAGAAGGGAGGTGGGAAAGAAAGCAGAGTGAAAGAGACTCAGACAGAGGCTGGCCACATCAATGAAGACCCCGGCATGTTGCCTGGCCTCTCTCCCCCGTGGTGAGAGTATCCCCACTGTAAAACAGATGCTAAGCCTGACACTACTAACCCCTCAGCTCAACCAGCTTCAGATCCCACTGCCTGTGGATAGAAAGTGTGCTGATCTCTCCAACTTCAAACCACCATGCTCTGTGCCTGCTGTGCCAGAGTTGTCAATGTAAATTAAGCAAATCAGCCTGCTGGTCTTATACATCAGTCTTGCTAGCTTGGCTAATGTGAGTCTACCTCTAAATGATGGAGCCACTCTCAGCTTGGCTGACCACACCAAGCCAGCTATCAGATCCTGGGAGGCTTCTTGGGAGACTGAATGCCTTGCCAAGAGAAAGGCCGGTCAACTATGCCCCTACATGGCTGCAGGGACAAGAGCAGGTGATTTCTCCTTGAGACACCTACCATAGTTCTGCTCTCAAGCTTCAGAAAAGAAGAAGACATATAATGGAGGGGGCTTCTACTCTCTGGATGGTAAATGGGCCAGGGATGCTTCTCCCTGCTGAGCTCTTCCCACCCACTGAAACAGCCCCAACCGTACCTGTACCAGAAAACCCAAGGCTATGGAGATGCCATCCTAGAGGAGTGTTCAAGGAAAATAGGAGCCATCTCAAAGGTTGAACAAAACCCCCGACTCATCAGGCAGAAACAGGGTTCTATCAAATGGCCAAATACATGGCCTTGCAGTTTCCCAAGAAGCGACAGCTCTGAAACGATCACACCCATGGATCACTGCTTTCTTCAGAAGATACAGGCCCAAGAGATTTCTCCATCTGGGTGGTTCAGATATTCCAGTGTAGAAGTCCTGAGATCATGAAAAAAATGGGGAAAAATAAAACTATAATATTTTTTAATAAAACATACCAACTGTCACCCACAATATGGAGAAACAAGCAAGTGGGTAGGAGTATAAATTTTTGCAAGCTACATAAGGGATGACTTGGCAATATCTATTAAACTACTAAAATCATGTGCCTTTTGACCTAGTCAGTCGACACGTAGGAATTTTGGGAGACATTTTCAAGGTTCACAAAGAAATAGATCACTTTAGCACTATTTATAACAAGGAAAAATACAAACTAGCCATAACCAAAATATGCAATAGTTAAGTTTTGAAACATCCTTACAATGGAATATCATACAGCTTTTGAAAAGGGTAAAAAATGTCCTATGTCCTGGCATGAAAATATATCCCAGGAATATTGTTAAGTGACCGAGTGCAAGTTGCAGAGACTGTGTGTGTCGTACACATATGCTTGTTCCAGCACACAATGAGCTGGTTTGAGTCACTATCCAAAGAAGTTGTTTCTGAGGTGTGCACTGCAGGGTACCGTGTGAGCTTGGGCAGGCCCAGGGTTCTGTGACATGAGCTTCGCTCCACCTGGCCAGGGTGCAGCGAGGATCACATGCACGAATGTACAAGCGGCGCGTAAAACAATATCCGGCACACAGTAGGGATGATATGAGTGCTTGCAGTTTTCAATTATTACTGTTAGAAACATTTAAGCATGAGTTTGAACCACTTTTATAATAAAAAAACAAATTTTTAATTTAATTTAAGAATCAGCCACATTTTATTAAGACCAGAGGTCCTCGCCAGTTTACTGTTACTTGGGCCGGCACAGCTGTCCTTCCTCCACGGTGTGTCTCTGCCCAGAGACTGGAGCTGGTGTCTCCTTCAGCACGAGACTTGTTCAATCTGGAAGCCATAGACCTCCTGCCACTGGGACCAAAATACAACAGAATACCCTTCTGGCTGGAACTACTTTCCACTTGATTTTCTGCCTCCTCACAAAAATCTGATTCATCACTTACGGTCCAGAAGGGCCGTGCCTGTCCCAGTCGCTTTTGGCTTGCAGAGGGGAGGCAGCTGCAGTGGCAGCTGCGGACTCAGCATGCTCTGTCACTCACTCTCTCATCTCCACCGCTGCCAGAGACCCCGCGTGAGGGTTTTCACAATCTCAATCACCCTGGTGTTGTAATGCTATTTTTAAAAAATAAGACTCCAGTTAGGAATAGAATTTTTTTTAATCAGCAAAATGATGATGTGAGTGTTGGTTGTTTAAATCAAATGCTGAAATATGAGAACTGTTTTGTCCCCCTGAGAAAGACAAGAGGTTATGGGGGCTCCAAAAAGAAGGGCCCTCTGCCTGCTGTGTGCTCACCTGAGGGAAATCGCAACCCCTAACTGGGGTTTAAGCTGAAAACTCCAAGCCAAGGAGGATCGCAGCCTCAGGGGCAGTAGGGCAGGTTTTGGGGTAATTTCACAGACTTTCAACGTGGTATCCACATAGGTAAGCAAAAAGCCTTTTCTTTTAATCTAAATCTTCTTCCCACCAAGCTGGACAGGCTGTTTCTCTGACCCCAGAAGTGAAGACGAGGTCACTACCTGCCCATCCCTTTCCACGCTGTCCCCCACAGAGCTCAAAGCCCAGTTCTTTATTCAACTACAAAAAGTCTGTGGGACACGATGGCCTGTATGACTTTATTTCTTCCTTCCCATTGACCTTGGCTCTGAGTCTAATTTGTGTTTTGCCTGGCCACGTACACCCTGTGTTTCTATTTACTTTTTAAAAATTGTCCATGCTTTCTGAAAACTGTTTCAAATCTTTATTTTAGTCATGCATTTCCAGCTTACTCCCTAAAGATCATGCCCCCATGTCTTCATGGATCTGTCCCCACTTCCCAACCTGCACGGGTGCCTCAGTGCACCACCCTCTGGGTGCAGCTGATCTTGCCATCCCTCGGGGGTTCTTCCTACACTAAGGAAGGCGTGCTCCTCCTTGTCCCCTCTTGGAAGATGGAAAATGTGAGCATCAGGGAGAACAGTGCCTGACACACAGTAGGCACTCACTATTGAAGGGATGAGGAAGGCAGGCATAAGTGAATGAACAATGAATGAATGAAGGCTGCCAACCTGCTCTAAGGCATAAACATCTGCCTCCCCACCATGTGGATGCATCAGTGAAGTTGCTCGGGATTCCATCTCCTCCCATGGATGAATTCTCCCAGGGCCCTGGGACTGCACCCAGAGACGACTGCATGTGAATTAGGAAGAGAAATTCTGCCATGGAAAAGGTTTCCATTCACCAAATTCCACTCTGGTCCCTGCCTGTCAAGCAGACAAGCCATGTGGAAAAGTTTGTGCAATCTTGAACTTCACAGTAGCCATGGCAGCAATCGTAGTAATAATAGGGATGGAAATAATAATAATAACAATCAGAACAGACACTCAAGGGTAGCACTTCATAGCTTTCAGAGTGCTGTCAAATGCATTTGCTGGTTCCTCCCACGCCTCCAATGACCCTGCAAATACATAGGTAATCACTACTGTGGCTACATCTTTAAAAGTTCCTGTGATTTTTTAAATCAAGATTCAAGGGTGCAGGGAAAAGGAAAGTTTTTCATCAGTGCATAGAAGGAGATTTATATAATCTGCTCGCTGGATCAGTCGAGGAAGGATAGGCACTTTCCTTCATGGTGAGGACCCCTGAGTGCAGAGATGTGATCAGGTCTCCCATCCACTGTTGTCCACAGCTGCCACGGGGTGGTCAGCAAACCACTTGGTAGCAATCCACAATGTGAGGCTTTAGAGGCTCAGGACTGCCAGGGAACGAGTAACCTTCTAAGGCTGTGTCACAATCTCATTTCTTTTCCTTCTCACTGGGATTTTAATCAATCTGAGCATCAGTTAATGATTCTTATCCATTTGATTAAAACACAAAGTCACTGAGGCAATAGCAAATTGGATTTTTTTCCCCGGCCCTTAATGCACTGCAGTAATGAAATCCATGACTTGCAACCTCCACTAGTGGAGAGACGACATGTACAGTGTGAAAGCCAGGAAGGCTCATTTGTCTCCTGGCTGATTCCCCTTCCTGAGGAAGGCCCTCTGCCAGCTGTGCATCTCTGTAACAGAGCATATGTGCTGGTAGAACCAAAGATTGAACAACATGTGTGATACAACTTCATTTTTTTAAAAGCAGCTGCAGCTTTTATTACTTGGATGAAATCATATCCAGCATACTAATTTAATAAACTCTTTTAAGCTTACACAGAGTCCTTTCTTGGGAAAAGTTGCCTTTATATCCCACTGGCCAGTGCACTGAATGATTTCCATCTAAAACCCCAGGGAGAAGGAGTAGTGAAGATTAAAAACAAGGCAAAGCCACTTCAATTCATATTCTGATTAAACTTTACAGATGTTGATTATCACAAAATGGAATTGTAAAAATTAAATAGCGAGGTGAGCATCCAAAGCCTTGTGACTCAAATATACCAAGAAAGTGGCTCCCCACTTTCCTTTGTTAGACCTTTCCAATGATCCCTTCTTGTCCTGTATCTCATTGCCTCAGGTCCCAAGATCACCAACCCTGGACAAAGACTATCTTGTCAGAGTTCAGTGCTAGTCCTGCTAGAGGGGGTGGTGTAGAGTCATTCCTTCCAGGTGGGCAGAAAAACCTGTGGCCCATCTTTCCCACCCATGTTCAAGGAGAAAAGAAACCAGGTGACAAAGAATTAGAAAGGAACAATCTATTGCAATAGACTTCTTCTTAGCAACATGTTGAAAAGCCTTATCATTGGCTTTAGATGAGGATAATGTGAGCTCATACATCTGATTTTATATTTATTCATTCAACAAAATGTATTGTTTCCTTCTATCTATCAGGCGCTGGAGACACATTCATAACTGAAATTGACAAAAACCTATGTCCTCATAGAGCTTTCAATTATATTATAAACTATGCCCTATAATCTTAAAAAATTACCCAGTGATTTTGCTTCACTTGTGTACAGACCCTTGGGATGGGTAGCCCAACACTACCTACTGGTTTTCAGCACCATTGTGGTGGACAGCTCCATGCCCATTAGACATGTTCCAGGCCAAGAAGACTAGTATCTCTGCATCTTGTCTCTCCACATCCCAAAGCCGCAGAATGTTGCTGAGCTACATGCAGACATAACCTGGAACTGGGGTAAATCAGTGCTCCAGGGCAACCCTTGGGAGATGGTAATCTATGGATGAATGTCCCAGCATCACTGTCCTGCAGTAAAACAACTCTGAAGCACGGTTCCTCAGATCTCCAGGGGGCTGATGTCAGGCCTTTCTCAGAGGTAACGTGCACTATAAGAAATGTTCCTGCTTTCCCTGAAACACAATCCCACTCCTTCACTTCTATTTCCCTGAGATCCTCCTGCATTAGATTAGTCACGGTTTCCTAGAGAAACTGAACAAATAGGAGAAATATATGTGTGTGTGTGTGTATGGAGAGAGATTCAGAGAGATTTATTATAAGGAGTTGGCTCATGAGATTATAGAGGCTGAGAAATCCCATGATCTGTAGTCGACAAGCTGGAGACCCAGAAAAGCCAGTTGTGTAGCTCCAGTCCAAGTCTGAAGGCCTGAGAACAAGGAGAACCGATGGTGTAAATTCCAACTCTAGGGCAGGAGGAGACCAATGACCAGCTCAAACAGTCAAGTAGGCAAAGTTTCCTCTTACTCAACACTTTTGCTCTATTCAGGCTTTCAATTGATTGGATGAAGGTCATCCACATTAAGGAGGACCATCTGCTTTAGTCTACCTATTCAAATGTTAATCTCATCCGAAAATACACTCACAGACACCCCCAGAATGATGTTTGATCAAATATCTTGGCACCCCATGGTCAAGGGAATGGTACGGAATCATATTTAAACCATAGCACACAAGTCCTTAAGTTTCCATACTGAATTTTAAGGAAAAAAGAATAACTGATGAAAATGGCAACACTACACACCAAAGGATTAATAAAAGCAATTATTGGGAGTAAAAACTATATTAGTAAAGTAGAAGTTGAATTTATAGTGATCTATCATTAAAGTCAAGAACAGCAACCAGTGAAAACATTGAGCAACTCAAGAGACATGAAAGAATGTAGCATCCGTCTTGGACATTCCTTCTGCAGTAGGAGCTTGGCCATGGTGCCCAGTTTTACAGAGTAACCAGACTTCTCAAGAGAACCTGAATTAGTCCTCAATAAACTGGATAGAAGCCTCAGTATTTGGCTAAAATCTGCTATTTGACTCATGTTTGGCCTTCAGAAGGAAATTAGCCAAATGCCTGTATCAGTGTCATTGCTTAACAGTCACACCATTCATTGGCTACCATCATATCCAGTCAGCATATAAATGCCAGCAATATGAACATTCCATTTGTCTGAATATTGACTTTCAAAATCATGTGTTATAGATATAGCTTGGAGTGAAAATACAATGTTTTTTATATGTTAAAATTATGTTAATCAATTGAAGTGTAAATTTATATTTCTTATCACAAAGTATAAAACTGGCAACATCACCTTCAGTAGCAGGGCAACACAACCACCTTCACTGCAGTGACTGTTCTGAGCAGCACCCTTCACTGGTCACATTTATGCTCTAGCATCCTCGGCAGGAAGTATTTTGCATCACAAATGTACGCAGTCAGATGATTACAGAAGCAATATTCAAAAGCAAAATCTGGCCCCCCAAAATAATAATAGTCACATTTTTAACAAAATTCAGATTTATTCTTATGTCCTAGAAATTCATTCTGTGTTAGCAATACTCGGCTGATGTTTGAGTATCACCATTTGCCATGTTGTCATTTGGTGCATCTCTGATTTAAATGCTAGATATTAGTGGCCCTTAATACTAGTTAGTAGCACTAGTGAGTAGACCTTAATCATGTGTAAAAAGAAAAGTCTACCAAATTACTTTCCCTTTATCCAAAGCAGCAAAGAAATGTCTTGTGTCTTGTGTTCAGAGATATGTATAAAACTCATCAAAGTGTCTTACAGTCCACTTCTGGGCCATGGACCAGATGCTGAGCATCACTACACTCAGTCCCACCCAGGTAACAGGGCACTTACCTGTCCTTTATTGAGAGACAGCTCTCCATGGGTCTTTTGTGTTCCTACCCACCTTGTGAGCAGAGGCACTGACTGTCCTTTATCCTAAGGATGTCCTTTCTTCTCAAGGATGTTTAGATAGTGAATACATATTTATAGAGCTGTGGTTCTCAGTCATGGGTGATTTTGCCCCTCAGTGGATACTTGGCAATGTCTGGAGACATTTTTGCTTGTCATAATTGGGGTGGGGATGCTAAAAGCATCTAGTGTGTAGAGCCAGGGATGCTGCCAAACATTCCACAATACACAGGAATACCCCCAACAACAGAGAATTATCTTGCCCAAAATGTCCCTTATGACCAGGTTGAGAAACCCTTTCTAGAAATAGTCTCTCGCGCTGGAGCAAAAGGCAGGCATGCTCCTTGCCCATTACTAAAAAGATTCAGGTGCCCTAAGATCAAGTTTCCTCAGCTATAACATACCTCCTGTGTGCATAGGCATCCATCCAGGCCAACCTGCCTTATGGCCTGAGACCTGGGGTCAAGCAGAACTGCTGTGCCGAACTTAATAAACTCCTTTGTCTCTGAGCCAGGTGTATTGTGTCTTCTACCCACCCCCAGGAAACCATGACAGACTAATTTGTGAGCTTGCTAGTAAAGTAAAAACGCAGGCCCTTTACAGTCTTGACACTTTCTAGGGACAATTGTTGCCCTTTGGATCCAATCTGTTGATGTCCAAGACCTAGGATGCTTAGATGTTCTAGAAGAGCTATTGCAGAAAAAACAGGCTGCCTGCAGGGTCAGCAGAAGCACGAGAAGAGCTTTGAGCCCAGTGTGCTCCTCCCTGCCTCACATCTTACATTTGCTAGAGAGGCGGAGGGTAGCAGGCTCTCAGGGCTGAGGAGCAGTCCCTGAAGCAGGAGGAGATTCTGTTACAGTTCACTCCAAAGCTAATAAGCAGCCAGACAAAGCAGAGGCTCTGGAGTCCATCAAAACAATTCAATAACTCAATGTCATATTCCCGGTTTCAATTCATTTTTCCAACAGGTATCTGGGCAGAGGCAATTGGGTAAGGCAGGCTCGTACTGGGCACAGCAGGCAGCTGCAGCATCCACGTGCCCAGCAGCAGCAGCCTGGGGAGGGATCCACACAGATAGGAGGGTGGGAGTGAGGAGGAGGGAAGCGAGAATGAATCCACGTCAGCAGGTCAGGCATTGGAACTGCCTTCAAGAGCCCATCAAAGACCAGCTGTAATTTCCAGAATGAAGTAACCTGAAGCCATTGCTTGGTGGCCCCCAAAGTCAGGAGGCTCACCTCTCACTCTCTGACTCCCAAATGGGCCACCACTGAGGGACAATTATACATGTTAGTCACAGCATTGCATCCAAGCTTCTTCCCATCTGTTTCTATTCATTGTCCCTGAATGGCCAGCCAGGAGTCAAGGCCCTGTGCCTGAAGGTTCATGTTTAGGAGCAGGGTCTTATCCTTGGGCAAATAAAATATAAATCAAGTTCTGTGGTTTATTATCCAGCCTTGTAGCTGGAAGGAAAGATAACAATTTGGTCAATGTTGGAGTTCCAAGGGGACCCATGATACATTCTAGAGCAAGGGTTGGCAAACTACAGCATGCAGGCCAAACGCACCACACCCCCTCATTTACCTACTGCCTGTGGCTGCTTCCACCCTGCAGTAGCAGAGCTGAGTAGTTGCAACAGAGACCAGATGGCTGGAAAAGCTGAAAATATTTACTATCTGGCCTTTTACAGAGAAAGACTTGCAAATTCCTGAACGCTTGGGTTCACGGAGGAGAAAAGGTGAGCCTGAGGGCTACAGATCTTCAGTAGCCACAGAAGAGTGGATTCCAGAAAAGCATGACCAGGTAAAGAGATACCAAAGTCCCCTCATCAGAACGGACATCTCCAAAGTCTCAGGGAGAAATCAGCAGGTAGAGTCAGGCTCTGAGGCAACAAGACACAAAGGAGAAAATCTTTAATGAAGGGACTGGTGGGGAGACAGGTCAATTGGGTTAGGTTCCTCCCAGCAGAAAAGAAGCCCTAAGCAGAGGGGACACAGCAGCTGTGCCTGGGGGGCGTGGAAAGGAGGGAGAAGAGCCATCTGAGAGCAACTGGGAGAGCTACAAAGAGGGTCAAAGAGAAGCTAAAGATAAACCTAACCTCCTCTGTAATTTTTTTACATTTAATAACATCTCAGACCCAGAGCCCAGGGCTTCCCAACTGATGCCCAGGAGGCCCCAGTCTTCCAAGGTACTCCCAGAAACTGGTCATGGAAATTTGGAACAACGTGAATACGGTGCGCCTCCTGCAGAGTCCCGCTGGATTTTATAGGCTCTGAGAAGTTCTGCAGCAAAGAAACCTGTTAAGCTCTGAGTTCCCCAAACAAATGCGTCCACAGGATCTTTCCATCTGGTAACTGCCATCTGCAACTCAGCACTGGTGTTCCTGAGCTTACCTTTGGGGAATGTTGCATTCCAGCGCAACCAACCTTTGCAGATCAGACAAATCCCTTCACACCTCGTACGTGCCTCAGTGTTCGCATCACACAGCCATTCCCAGAGGAGTGACCGTCCCTGGTTGGGGAGGGCTAGAAAAAAGCACTGGCGTACTCTCATGAGGCCCTCCCACAGGAAAAGAGAATTGCAATGATGGCTTGTGCTCACAATGCCCTCTGTTTAGGAAGACGGTGAACCAGAATGTTTAGGACGTGCTTACCATCCAAGCTATGACAGTGGCAGAAAGCTACTCCTGCCTGCAGGGCCCATTCTTGCTCTATGACACTGACCCAGAACTACTACTGATGGCCTTGCCACTGACTGAGCAAGACGAAGAGAGCGACTTGAGAGATGAGCGCTAAGGCCCGTCCTCATCTCCTTCTGCCCTTCCAGCTCAGAAGGAGACTGGCTGCAGGACATCCTCATCAGACGTCTCACACCAGACAGGTCTGCTCCACCTGCCCAGCTGAGGCTTCAGTCACAGCCTGACGGGGACAAGATGCTTACGGTTCAGACCATCAACCTCAGGCATGGAACGAGCCCTCCTGCCGCGGGGGAGAGAGGCCCACTGTATATGTCCCATCTCAGAGCCAGTCTTCCTTGTTATAAGACCCGCTTGAAAACACGTTTGGAAAACAAGTGACTTAAAACCTGTGTTTTATCAAAAGATTTGCCCTTCCTGGAAATTTACTTAGCTTTGGAAAGTGCATTTTTTTATTCCACCTTGAGGCTACTTCTGTAAAAATATTTTTATTCCAGTTTCCTTTTGCTGAAAGGTGGTACATGCAAATTGTTATTGAAAAAAGTGTATGAAACCCGAGGTCTTCCTTTCCGCTCATCTGAGATGATGACTCTCACCAAGTTCTTATTTATCTAGGTCACTTATGAAAACAAACCAAAAGAGTAGGGTTAGGGAAGGAAAAAAGAAGCAACGCTTCTTGAGGAGTCCTCAGTGGCAAGGACATTGCCAGCCACTTTGCATATCTAACTTCTTCCTCAAACATAAGCATGAGATGGACACTATTTTCTTTACAGATAAGGAACCTAAGGGTTTTAACCCTTAATTTTCTCTGACTGCCAATGCCATGGAGCCTTCACTACATAGAAAAAGATCTGGAAATAACTGCGACATACATCATTCTGTATCATAATACTAATTCATAATTCTGACTCATTTATATATTGCTGCAGAGCAAATTATCCCATAGCATAGTGGCATTAAACAACAACACTTATTTTATTCACTCTTTTGCTGAGCAGAGCTCAGCAGAAAAGCCTGGCTCTGCTCCACGTGGCATCAGTTGGGACAGCTCAACTGGATCCCCGTCCAAGATGGCGCAGTCACAGAGCTAGCATGTTGGTACTGGCTACTGAGTCCTCTCCGTGTGGGCGTCACCACAAGGTGGCTTGAGCTTGCTCGCAGAATAGTGGCTGAGGTCCTAGACAAGTGTCTCAAGAGGAGTGGAGTAGAATTTACTAGTTTCTTGAGGCCTGGGCTCAGAAATCCGATAGTCATCCCCACAGCATTCTATTGTCCAAGCAATATTGAACGCAGACTCAAGGGGCAGCGACACTGACTCCATCTCCCTATGGAAGAAGTGCTGAAGAATTTTGGAAACACGTTTCCAAGCTTCCACAGCTATTTATTTGTTATATCATTTATTCGTTCATTTATTTATTCTTTAAAAGCTATTTTGAACATAATTAACAATGTCATTCATCCCAAGTACCACAGTTAATTAGACCATGCTCAAAAATTAGCAAAAGCAGCCCAGAGTTTTGTAACAGAAGACAGATGCAAATTCTCTGTAAAGCCTGTGCTTGTGGCTGGCTGGTGGTAATAGAGAGAAACCAAACCTGGAGAAAACAGTTTCTTCTTTTGAAGAAGAGGAAGGAGAGAGAATCCTGTGTGGTATCGGTGGTGGCAGAGCTCATGGCTGGGATGCATTTCCTGTGACAGGCTCTTCCCTGTTTCCTACATGATTGATTATTCACAGCCTGAACCTCTGTTTGATCAGCCCCGAGGCCTTTGCTGTGTGACGGGCGGCTCTCCCCTCTTTTCTCCATGATCTCTGTGCTTCTTGGCACAGGGGAGTTTCTTTCCAGCCTTCTGGCCTGAGTGATCTCCCTCTGATGTTTTATTAACACCTCTCTTCTGTTTTCTCAGGGCTCTTACACATAGCTAAGCCTTTTTACCACTTCTTTAAAAACAATTTTAACACAAATTAAGTGACCTGGGATTAGGTAAGCTGTGAGAGGACAACGGCACCCCGCCACAGGGAGACTGCGCGGTTCCAGACCGCCCATACTCAAAAGCTGAGACTCGCTGATTAAGCAAACATTCGATGACTATCTTTGAGAGGTATCGGCATTTTCATCTACCTGTCACCTGGCAGTGTTAACATTTACAGAGAAACAGGTGTGATGATCTCAGGATCACAGAATAATTAGCACGTGTTGGCGGGAGGGAGCCCATGAAACCCTCAACCAGCTGAACCCTGGAGTCATACACAGTATTTTCTAAAAAGTTCCTCCTGGGAAGGAAGGTTTTCTTTTTTCCAGTCAGAGCCTCCTTAATCTGAACACAGATATTTCATTCTTCACTCATTCATTAATTCAAAAATATGTGAGGGCTTCTGAAGCAGAGACACGTATGAGTTCCCGTGTGAGTGTGCACGCGCACGTGGGTCTCACCGCCTTTGGACACAACAACTGTGGGCCGTGGGGAGCCTGTGTCCTGGCCTCTCCAGGTCAGGTTGGGAGGAAACCGCAGAGAGGGAAGAAGCTGCCAGGTCCAACAGGGAGAAGGGGCAGCTCAACAGAATGGAGCTAGGAGAGTAAGCAAGTATCTGGAAACTCGCTCCTAAAGTGTCCTGATCCCCGGCCTTTCTATTCAGCCCTGTACACAGCCCGTGTGCACAGCTGAGCACTGCACACACATGCACCTGCTCATAGGTAATTTTGGAAGCCCTGTGCTTAGAGATTTTTGAATGTACACTGTGACGGAATCTGAGCACTAGAGGCAACAGAGAAGTTCCTACCTCCCATACGGAGCACAACGCAGGGCACGGAGCGGGACCCCGACAGACGCTCACTAAGAAAATAAATGGGCAGCGAGGAAGCGGTTTCCAGGGCTGGGCCGCATGACTCACTTCAGCCCTGATCTCAGGCCTCATAAGCTCCCACAGCGAACACGTCTGTAGATACTCACATGCAGATCCCCAGCTCCTGCTTGAACCTTCTTCCCCTGCTTATGAAATGGCCTTCCCTCATACCTTAAAGCAGGCCCACCCTTGAAGACGAAGGCAAGACCCCACCTCCCCAGGGTGGTATCCTCCCAAGCAGGGATTGAATTCTTCCTCCCCTCCCACTTCTAGATCGGCTTTCACAAAATGTCCGTCAGGATGCACATCACACCCTTCCTCCGGAAGTCACCCTGTCTGAGCAGGCGCCCTCCGTGTCATCCAGTCCCTGGGGAGCAGGGACTTTCCAGCTTGGCCTCTCTCAGGGTCCCTAGCGGAGAGCACCTCAGGAGGTGCACCCCAAAGCCCTGTGCGCTGGGAGGGGTAAGGAGGGCTTGGACCTGAGAGACGGGCAAAGCCTGGCTGCGCCTGAGGGAGGCTCGGAGCTCCCCTGCCCCGCCCCTCAGGCCTGGCACGGGCAGTGCTAACTTCCCTCTGCCGGCACCTTTCCTCCGCCAGGAGTTCTCGACCTTCTGTTCCAACAGCGCTCTCTCCAGCAGCTGGGGGAAGCTATTAACCCTGGTGCGGAACAGTGTTTTAAAATGCGTAAAATAAACACAAAGATTACAAAAGACCCAACGATACTGAAATCCAGGTCTCTGCATGGACCCCCCACTCCAGTTCTGCACGTTGGTCCACTGGCTCCTCTCTGGAGCCCATCCCCCATCTTCCATATCATTTAGCACCACCCCGCTCCGGGTTGATCCTCCCTCTGGTGGGAAGAACCCGCAGGTGGCGGATGCATAGCGGGTGCTGGAGCAGAATCAGGAAATGCCAGAGAAGGGAGTCCCAGACAAAGGGCTTGCTGGCGGGCATTTACAGAGGCTGTGGCCGGTGTTCCTGCCCGGGAAGATCTGTATCATGATTTATGCAGAGCTTGGCTGGACATGGAGAGAGAGAGAGGGGAGGGCAGAGAGAGAGAGAGAGAGAGAGAGAGAAACCCAGAACTGCTCTTACAGACAAAGCGCAAGAAATAGCCACCTTGAATTAAGGCTGGTAAATAATTGTTCCCACTGCAGTGATGTTTTTCAACTGAAATCTGTGGACTTTTCTTTGCTTTTATTGTTGAGTCCATTAGGCACCGTATATTAGGCGTTAAGACCAGCAGGGACATAGCTAATGTGAATTCAAGGATCACACCAGCTCCAAGTAGAAAAAGAGCCCCCTTTTTTTTTCTTTTAAACCAGAGGCAAAGCAGAGGAAATCAAGTAATTTTTGTATTAAGAGATTTCAGGTTTTTTCATACTGTGTCTATTTCCTTTTAATGACAGTTGTCAGAAGTCACTTTTAAGAAAGTACTTTGCAATGGAATAGAAAATGTCTTACAAGTTTACTTTTTCTGTTTTTGTGAAATTCAAATAAGACAGGAGTGACAGTGACAGGCCCCCCCAGGGCTTTGTCCCCCATGCTCAGCAAATGCAAGCTTCCTTCGAAGCCGCTCCTTTCCAGGCCCTCGCTCCCTGCATTGGGGGCTTTACCATGGACAGGACCACCTGGATGGCCCGCTCAGCACAGTGGGGAGGTTCGTCTTCTTCACAGATCAGGTGAAGGAGGCCCGGACAGGTCACCTCCCCTGCACAGGGTCCCAGGGCCCCTGAGAGGTAGAGCCCAGGGTGGGAGCCCAGCCAGCCCAGCCGGCCCCAGGCCTGTGCCCTGAGGATGCAAGTGTGGCCTCTGCTCCTTCCCCTATCCGCGTAGGGAACCAAAACTACCCTCATGGCTTGGTGTTTGGGCAGGCAGGGGTGGGTGGCGGCGCGAGTGTCCTCTTCCTGCCTCTCTGACTCAGCTCCCTCCAGAAATGCCATAGACCGTGTGGTAGGCAGAATGTGCCCCCCCCACGGTCATGTCCTAATCCCTGGGACCTGTGCATAGGGTAGGCTGCACAGCAAAGGGGAACTGAGCAGTGGGTGGAATTAAAGATGCTCGTCAGCTGGCCCTAAAATAGAAGAGCCTCCTGTGATGTGGATTAAGGCTGCCCCAGCTAGAGAAGCCCACGGTGACCTGGCCTACATGCCAAACTATATGACCCAGTGGACTTTTTTTTATGGTATGAATTAGGATTGCCCCAGGGAGAGAAGCCCAGGGCATCCTCACCTACATGCCGATCTATATGGCCAGATTTGTATCTAAAGTTATATGACCACACAATAACCAGACCCCATCTGCACTGAAATCATTTAATGACTTTTTACATCATCTTTTCTTTTTCCAGTAAAAATAAGTCAGGTACCCATGCCTTATAAAAGTAGCCCTAACCCTCAACTCAGGGCAGCAGCAGGAGCTCTGACCGCCCGTGGGTCCTGTCCCCACGCACCAGCTCTGCCTGCCCATGGGCCCTGTCCCCAAGCCAGCAGGGGCAGCAGAAGCAGCAGCAGCAGAAGCTCTGACTGCCCATGGGTCCTGTCCCCATGCTATTCTATTCTCTAAATAAAAGAGCACTACTGCCAGATCTTAAGAGTCTAAGAAATCTTTCTTTTGACTCCTCTGCTCACCGACCCCGCATCATCCTGGATCATCTGAGTGGCCTCGGTGTAATCACAAGGGTTCTGAAAAGTGTAAGAGGGAGGCCCAGAAGGAGAGAGAGAGGGAGATGTAACTATGTAAAAAGGCGCAGAGAGGCAAGTAGCTGGCTGTGAGGATGGAGGGAGGGGCCAGGAGCCAGGATATGCGGGCGGCCTCTAGAAACTGGACAAGGCAAAAAGCAGATTCCGCCCTGGGGCCTCCAGAGGGAGCCACTGCTGCCCACACCAGGATTTTAGCCCTGGGAGACCCACGTCGGACTTCTGACCTCCAGAACTACAAGACAATAAATCCGTGTTGTTAAGCTGCTCAATTTGCCATCATTTCCCACAGCAGCCTCAGGAAACTAACACAGAGCCGGCGTCAGAGCGTCGTCTTGGAGAACAGAAACACTGTGATCTGAAGTCCAAGGACCCGCACTTCTGGCCGCTTGAAAACTGTGACCTGTGCATCTTTCTCATCCTGTCTGTGCGTCTGTTTTCCCGTTTCTAAAATGTGTGCAATCATGCCTCGGGGATTATTTTTAATTCTACAAGAAGTCAGGCTAATTAACTGTAAACAACCAGAAAAGTATAGGTTATTACATTGATTTGCAAGAGGCCTGAGGGGGGAAATTAAGATTTTTTTGAACCAGAGACAGAAATTACTAATTGTTATCAACTAGTTTCTCCCATTCTTAGCAAAAAGAAATTGCTTGGATATCTGTAAACATTTACTTTTCTTTTCAGTAGTCGCACAGATGGCTTTAAATCAATATAATGAGTCCCCTTGGGAAGGCGTCGGGAAGCCAGTAAGAATTCCAGCATCGGGTAACGGAGCAGCCCTGGGCAGACCTCCCCACGTCACAGCCCCGAGTCCTCAGAACTTCCAGACTGGAAAGCACATAACAGGTCGGGAATGGCCCCGTCGGCCTCCCTCAGACGGAGCACAGGCTGACACGTAAGGGACGGGCTGTGGGAAACCTGCTTTTTGCTCTCAGGCTGCACAGCCATCTTTTGCTACTGGGACCGCATTAAAATGTAATAGGCAGTGTTGTAATTACAGATTCCCTGCGGTGAATTCGTCTATGGAGATGTGGTTTTATAATTTCCGAAATTACCTCATTTTTATTTCTGGTTGTAGAGTTTTAGGATTTTAATACATCACTTTTTTCCAAAGGCACAGCACAGCAGAACTTGGAATCGTTTGTGTAGGGGGCCAGCATTTCCCGAACATCTATGCTGGGCCAGACACCAATTATATATAATCTCTCACACTCAGCTCCTTCCTTCATGAAATATATATAATCCTTCCTTCAGAAGGCTGTCAAGGACTAAGTTAGATGGAATGAAATGATGGAGCCAGGGACACTCAGCTGGGAAGCAACAGAGCTGGCACCGCCCACACGGTCTCCCTGTTCTCATCCCCAGCGCTTTGTTGATCCCCCGACATGGCAGGTACCAGGGCTTTCCTCCCTCTGGATTTATGTCTCATTCCATCACTTGACTGGGCTTTTAATTCCATAGCTTGTCAATTCCTGACCCGATACTCTACTCCCCACTGACACATTCACCTACAATAGTGCCTTGTTTTAAAAGTGCATTAACAATGGGAGAAAATACTGTGCCATGCACTCCATTAGGAAGCTTTAAAATTCATTCAGTAAGATTCACCAAGTCCCGGTGCTTTGCAGAAACTCTTCTAGGAACTGGGGATGCCAAGGGCCCAGCACTCCTGGGCTGACGTCAGGGGATAGGACAGGAATTGGACAATGAGCATTCAACAATTAAAAAGGAGGGGCTATCGAGCTGTTCTGAGTGCCACGCAGAGTGGCTTTAGACCGATGTCGCCTGAGATCTTCTCTGTGAAGGGGAGGTTTACTCAAAAGAGACCAGGAAGAAGGTGCTCCTGGCGGAGGGAACAGCTGATGCGAAGGCCTAAGGAACAAGAGGGATGCAAGAAGATAGCATGGCTGGAGAGTGTAAGAGGGGGAGCTGTCCAAGATGACGTCAGGAGACAGGCAGAAACCTGATCCTATCAGGCTTTATAGCCAAAGGCAGGAGGGGGAGTTTTATTTAAGGGTAATGAGAAGCCAAAGGGTGGCATTAATCAAGGAAGTAACATGGCCTATTTTGCATTTCGTCAGATTGTTTTTAGGTCCCTCCAGCTGCTGTATGCAGAATGGACTGCAGAAGTTCAGGCAAAGAGTGGAAGCAGAGAGTTTCTTTCCCCCAGAGAGAAGATGGTGGCTTTGCCGTGGAGGTGGAGAAAAGAGGGCAGGTTTGGGGTATGTTCTGGAGAGACAGGCCACAGGACTTGAGCTGGACAAGGGCTGTGGTCAACTGAATTGTTTTCTCCAGTTAATGCATCCTGCCCAGAGCATGGCCGCCCTGAGGCGAGAGCGCAGGTCCCTTCCCATTCACTTCAGACTTGGCTAGGTGACTTCCTCCAACCAACAGGATGCAATGGAAGTGACAGTGTACCGTGTACATGCAGAGGGTGCAGAGAGTTCTGCTTGTTTCTGCTGTCCCTCCTGAGCTTCTGCTCTGCACCGTGAGCAAGGCACCCCCCAGGGAGTATCTTCTCTGGCAGCCTGCATCCTGCGTGGGCCTAAAGGAGTCCATCCAAGTACCCGCAAGCCCAGAGAGCTTCAGCCACCTGCTGACCCACCAGCGAGAAGCCAGTGTTCATAGGTATGAGCCTCAGAGATCCCAGGCTTATTGGTTGCTGCAGCAGAAACCAACTTCTACAGAAATAGCTTGTAGATTTTTGGCTTAAGCAACTGTGTAGATTACTGATGGGGGTCGGAAAAGTGGGGGTGGGAAGGTGGAAATCAAGACTTTGCTTTAGAACACGTTTAAGAAACAGGAATATCAGCTATTTTGTGGGGGATAAGATACAACTTTCACACTCTGGATTTGTAGGAGAATCAAAGCATTTCCATTTGGAATTTAACATCCTAAATAAGTTTTTAAATCTCTTAGATGCCATCTGTTCATTACCAAATATTTTACTTCCTGAAATTGTTTAATTTACATTTATTCAAAAAGAAAGTCCAGGGCCCAGCCTGGTGGCATTGTGGCTAAGCTCAGGTGCTCTGCGTCAGCGGCCTGGGGCTTGCGGGTTCAGATCTCAGGCACGGATTTACACACTGCTCATCAAGCCATGCTGTGGTGGCCTCCCACGTACAAAGTAGAGGAAGATTGGCACAGATGTTAGCTCAGGGACAATCTTCCTCACCAAAAAAAAAGAGAGAAAGTGCATTTGGAGTTAAAACTAGTTTTCCCCCCAAGAGGTTCTAAGGAGCTGAAAGATAGAAATGGGATTACGAAAGGATTAAATCATTAGCTGTGGTCATCTCGGCATTGTCATTCGTCGTGGGTGAGGCTGCTGGGGAGCAAGCCTGCTGAGCTCAAGGTGGGGAAGCCATTCCCCTTAAAATCATGCTGCGGTCATCTAAGAAATAAAATCCGCATGGATGGTCCACTGTGAAGATGGCCAAGGGAATCTTTCGCAACAAAGCAGGAGGGTTTTTGTTTTGTTTTTATTTTTTATCAAGACAAAGCTATCTTAAACAAGAAGAGAAACAGCTTTTGTTTGGAAATTCCAGGTAGATATTTGCTTTACGAATAGTTTTATATCATGTCTCATTCATTGACTGTCATATTTCCATATAATTATATAATCTTGATAATTAGCATTTTCATGGCTTCCCAGTGAATAGATATATCAAGACAAATTTTTAGTTTATCTTTTGTAACACAATTCATCTACAAAAACATTGTGTACATTCATGGAAAGTTGTTAAATATACATTATTAAGTGAAAAAAGCAAGAGATATAAAATAATATCCTCTGTATGACATAATTTAAATTAAAGGTTAATTTTGCATACATATATATAACATATTTAACATATAGAAAGCTATCTGGATAGAGTTATGTTAAATAACAAACAGGGTAAACCTTTGGGAATTTCTATTTTTGTATTCATTTCTACATCACTTAAATTTTTTATGATGAACACATAGTTTTTCTGTAATTGAAAAACAACAAAGATATTTACCAAGAAAAAGTAATGAAGAAATCATTCATAGCAGAAAAGGCTGAGGAAAATATCTTGACGCTAAAGGGCTGCAGCTAAAATGTTTTGAGCGGGCCTGGGAGAGAATAACATCATTAGTGAGGCACTTGGTCCTCGGGATAATGAAGAAGCTGGCCCCAGCTTACACTGTGGAATCCAGCATGCCTCCTGACAGCTTAACACTGGCTCACTGCTGCTTATTACAGTTTAATATGGAAACAGTATTAATATTTTATGTTCTTCTATTGTTTCTCTGTTTATGAGTATCTCTAGCCTGAATAAGCAAGACGCGGGCCGGAGACATAAAAGCACATAGCTACATTCGCGTTTCCCCTTAATGGCACAGACGCATTAAAAACGATCATGGGGGGATGCAGGTACCCTTTGACATTTTGATCCAACACATTTTCACATTCAAAGGATACTTCGAGCGTTATTCAGAAAGACATACTTGTATCGAGAGCTGAAAGCACTTAGCATCAACTGAACACGTGCTCGAAGTCTCAATCGGAGATTTACAGGAATGTGTCAGTAGACACAGTGACCGGGCGCCTTCTGAGCTCTGCTGAGGGCTGGCGAGGAGCCAGCTGGTGGCGATGGGCTTTCCTGGGGTCTGTTTATGCTTCCTGGGCTGTGTGCCCCGCACGACGAAGGTAGGCTCCTCACTGACCTTTCTCTGCTCTGCTCGCCTCTACTTCCTGCCTCCACCCCTCACTCCTCCATGGTGGGAAAGGAAAACAGAGGCAGACGCAAGGCGGCTCAGTTCTGCAGAGGATGAGTTGATCTCAGGATCTCGGTTATACAATCTTCAGCCAAGAGTTTGCAAATCCGTCCACTTTCCCTTTGACTTTGGTATTTGAGCTTGAATGAAACCGAAAGGTCACCAAAAACTTCAGGAGAAACTGCTGAATTTCAGTGATGGCTGAGTCAAAATATCCAAATGTAGCCTGGCTCCGTCTTCAAACGCTGATTCACCAGGTTTCGACGCTTGATGCTTCTAATGAGGCTGGCCGGCCGTGGGAAGTTTGAATAGAATCTCAAACCTTGCAAGTTTTTGCCTATTTCAAGCCCTGCCCTTCCTGGGGCTTCTGATTAATAACTAAATGACACTGCTAGTATTGGACACGGCATCACCATATTTTGACCGTATCTCATAGACCAGTGTCACGCTCAAGATAGCCCGGTGTTGGTGCATGCCCACCAGGCAGCCTGGAAATGAGGCTCTGCAGTTTTCCTTCAGCTTTCCGGTCTCTCACAAGACTGTGGTCATCTCAAGAATTGCTGCCTTAAAAAGGAACCTCCTTTAAGGATGATTCAAAAAGATCAATCTTCTGTTTTTGGCTGTAACACTTAAAGTCAATATATGCTGGAACTTTCCTATAACCTTCTCCTCTAAAACATGAACCAACCCAAAGAGGTGTTTTATTAAAAGTATCAGAAACAGCTGGTCTCTACATTGCTTCCTCTGTGGCATGGCCAAGCCCCTTGGGCCTCAAGGAGGACGTCATCATGAGGCTCCGTCAGCTTCCTCATCATGGAAGCTGACCCACTACTATCTTAGTGAAATGGAGGAGCCAGGTGTCCAGAGCCCATGAAAGAGGTATATCTGTAAACACCGCAGAAGCTCAGGACCCCCACTGGAAGCATCTGAAGCTCTTAATGAAATACCATTGCTGGAGCCAAACCCAGGCCCCATATGTCAGATGCTCTGCAGGTGACAGTATCAGATGGCCAGGTGAGGACCACTGCTTTAGGACACTGGGTCTGCTGCGACTTCACTGCCCCCATCATCAATGCCATGCTTATCTGAGCCCTGACCAGGTGAGCAGGTCAGCTGAGAAAGCAGGAGTTGGACATCGGCTTCACAGACTCTGCAACCTCTTCAAAGAGACAGAACTCATAAGAAGCAGTTAGATAAAACACGGTATAAAATGAATGCCAAAGTGTAGCATTCAGAGAATTAGAGACGAAGACAAGATACATAACAGGAGGGTGCTATTGCAACTTGAACCGGCTCTGCTATGCGCTCGGCCCAGCTCAGTCACAGAGAAAAACCAGAGCACAGAGAAGCTGCTCAGGCTTCCAGAAGCCAATGAGTTGGCTTCCAAACTGGGTCTAGCACGCAAAGCCCCCGACTCAGGCTCTCTCTGACCCACTCAGAGTGGGCCATTGTCTGGGTAGTTACTTTTTGAAAAAACTCTCACCTGGTAAATCCACATAATTGAGCCAAAAAAAAGTGGGTTATTTTTCTTTTCAAATTATCTATATAATTGCCTTTATTTTCCACTTCATTTTGCCTATGCAACCATAACCTCACTTCTTCCTTTTGCACAGTCAGCATGAAGTAAATTTTTTCCCTGATAACCCACATACATTGAGCTATTGTTATATATAAGGCAGTATGATTGGTATGGTGAGAATTGTGAACACAAGTTATAAATAAGCGTATACAAGTGCCCTGCCTTCATAAGCTCACGGCCTGTTCCGTACATAGTCTCAGGAGAAGGTAATTCACAAGATAAAGTGAGGCGTGACGCCCAGGGAGGGTGCAGGGGGTAGTGCTGGCTGGAGGAGAAGGGGAGAGAGAGGAGAGAGCATGAGATGGTAAGAGCAGAAATGGAAAGTGCATGCTGTGTCGGGAGGGTCCCGGGGGGCCTCGGCTGAAGTGAGAGGGAAGAAGTGGAGCATAGGTGGCAGTCTAAGGGCGTCAGACTGCCTGGTTGTTTGAAACCAGGTTTGACTGGGCTCTACCACTTAGGAGCTGGGCAATTTTGACAAGTCACCTAACTTCTCTGGGCCTCAGTTTCCCATTTGTAAAATGGGTAACTTTCCTTGTTAGGTTATTGTCTTAGTCTGTTCAGACTGCTGTAGCAAAAATACCATAGACTGAGTGACTTCGACAACAAATATTTATTTCTCGCAGTTCTGGAGGCTGGAAGTCCAAGATCAAGAAGCTGGCAAATTTGGTGTCTGGTGAAGGCCCACTTCCCAGCTTCTTAGCTGCCCTCTGATTTTACCCTCACATGGGGAGAGAAAGCTCTGGTCTCATCATCTCCATATAAGGGCACTAATCCCATCATGGGGCCTCCACACTCATGCCCTCATCTAACTGTTATCACCTCCCAAAGGCCCCACTTCCAAAAACCATCACATTAGGGATTAGGGTTCCAACATATGAATTTAAGGCACACAAATATTCAGTCCGTAGCAGTTATTTTGAGGATTAAATGAATTGATATCTGCAAATCATTTCAAAAGTTCTGGGAGCATCATAAGCACCACATGATTGTTGGTTACCGTGCTCTGATCCTGGAGTGGAAGACGACAGTCATTCCAGGTTCTGAGCAGGGGCATGGGGTGACAATTTACCATCTACTCCATTGCCCATTTGCAGAACAGAGTGATCTAGGAGCGATGAGCAGCCAAACCATGCTAGGGTAGAATCAGGGAGACCTGACCTGACACTGGAGCCTGGGACATCATCACGTCACAAATAAGAAAGACCTGGCAAGAATGAAGGAATGGGATGCTCTGACTAGTGTGCAACCAAAGAATGAGGCAGGGCATACAGAAGACCTGACAGCCCATTACAGCTGGTTCCAGCAGAGGAAGAGGAGCACCCCTCGGCTCTGTGGAATGTGAGTTCTTGCATTGTCTTCACGCAGGAAATCCTGTGGCCTCTTAGAGAAGGGAGACCAGATGTGGTTGGGGAGTTGAAAGGATGAAGCTCTACAGGAAATGGTTGCTCCAAAGGAGAGAATCTAGAAAGGGGAGAGTGGTACACTAGACTCGGAGAGCCAAGAAAGAGATTTGGTCACATTGCAGAAGATATTATTTCTGCAGATTGCAAATGTGGCAACAAGAAGAGAACCAGAGGTTCTATCCAGAGCCCACATGTCTGCCAGCATATCTGTCACTTTGTGTGAAATACTGACCAAGAAAGAATTTGAGATAGCCTGTCCCTGTGAAGACACGGGGTTAAGACAGTAAATCAGTGAGGACATGGGGTGAGGGGGGATCATCTATGCTGTCTGGTCTTGCTGGCATCTTTGAATATTTTTAATGCCCTCAGTTTTGACCATTTATTCAACTTGCAAATCCACAAGAGGAAACAAGACTTTGTAGATCTATTAGCAACTCTGAACTGCATACATGTTAATGGATGGATGGATAGGTGGGTAGGTAAGTGGATGGGTGGATGGATGGATGGATGAATGGGTAGGTATGTAGGTAAGTGGATGGATGGATGGATGGATGGATGAATGGATGGATGGATGGATAGGTGGGTAGGTAAGTGGATGGGTGGATGGATGGATGGATGAATGGATAGGTGTGTAGGTAAGTGGATGGATGGATGGATAGGTAGGTGAGTGAATGGATGGATGGATGGATGGATGGATGGATGAATGGATGGATGGATGGATGGATGGATGGATGGATGGATGGATAGGTGGGTAGGTAAGTGGATGGGTGGATGGATGGATGGATGAATGGATAGGTGTGTAGGTAAGTGGATGGATGGATGGATAGGTAGGTGAGTGAATGGATGGATAGATGGATGGATGAATGGATAGGTGGGTAGGTGAGTGGATGCACAGACGATGGATGGATGAATGGACAGAGAGACACTCTACATAATAAAACTTTCAACCAACTTGAACCTAAGACTTATAACAACTTCAATTTCCCACCTGTGAAATGAAATTGTTTCTGTCTATAGCCTTTATCTTTGTCTTGTAGAGTTTGGTTTGGAGAAATTAGGTGACACTTCTGATGTGATACTGCGAAATGCCCGCACAAAGCTCTCCCAAACTCCTCTTGATCCACCACTTTGTCCCCCGCCTTTTTCCCCGGTTGAACTCTTGGAGAGAGGGCTTGTCTATGGCCAGGGCCCAAAGTCAGTCCCCTCATCACATCCTTCAGGGCTGAACACAAACACCCAGACACCCATGTTAGGTTTTCCTACTCTGATTTGGAGTGACGTCAGGATCCGTGCATGGGGCTGAAGAGCAGTTGTACGGCTGTTTCTGAATGCGTCTCTCAGCTCGGAATGTGCTGAGCAATTCCACTGGGGCAGAACCAGGTCGTCGCTTGAAGCCAGTTGCACATCACCACTTGTGTTTGTTTTGTTGCTTGTCAGATGAATGAACGAACAAACCAACCCATGGGCTTCCCCTACACTGTCAGAAGATAGGCCCCCAGCCTTCAATGCTAACTTTGTTCAGACTCTGGAAAAATAAGCACCGAAAAATACAGGAAAGAAACCAAAAATAACACCTCCTAATGTCTGGGAAAATACAGTCTGCTTGCTTTCCTAAATCTGGCACGTCCCCTCATGAGCCACAGAAATCATCTCAAAATATATGCCAATTAATTATTCTACCCAGAACATTAACTGCATCATTGTAAACAAAATAATATAAACTATAAATTAATACTAAGTTATATTTTAAGTAGTATGCATCATAATTGATCTGATTCTAATGGAAATTTTATTACTAAAATTACATTTCTTTTCATTCCTAAACTTCTCAACATTAGTTTTAATACCATTTCAAACGGCTTTCTAGTCAGTGAATGGGACAATTGTGGGGGAATTGCCTTTATAACTTTTTGTAAAAGCTTCTCGTGTAAGCACAAGTGTGTAGCACCAATATATTTTTCCCTTGAGTTGTAACCAGCGTCATTAAAAAAAAAGCTATGTGGCCCCATAGACTAGTGGTTAAGCTCATGTGCTCCGCTTCGATGGCCTGGGTTCGCCAGTTTGGATCCTGGGAGTGGACCTACACACTGCTCATCAAACCACGCTGTGGTGTCCCACATGCAAAATAGAGGAAGTTTGACACGATGTTAGCTCAGGGCCAATCTTCCTCACAAAATAAAAAAAGTTAAACATAAAGGTCACTGATTCATTTTTATGAAACTCATCAAACATACAACATTCGATGATGAGCCAATGCTCATGTGGTCTGAACCTTCTCACCAGCTCTCCTGGGTTGAGATTGCACAGTGTGGTTAATCAGACATTCTGCACAAACTTTTATTGAGAGCCACCAGGCCTGGGGAGGCCACCTGTGAACCACTCTAGGGGCAATGCTGCCTGTGCCCAGGGCAAGTGGAGGGAAACAAGAGGACTCCATGCCCTCTAGGGCCAGACTGGAGGCAGGAACATCTTCACAGAGCAAGAAAGCGGGCCCACTGGAGCATCTAAACTTGGGCAGATGTGTGCAAGCAACACTGAAAGGCAGAGGCTCTGATACAGAAGCAGAGTACAAAACGGCCGAGATCTCACCCCAGAGCGGGCCTGCAGAAGGGGTGGCGTGGGAGACCTGCCTCAGGGACGTGGGGGGACTGGGAATGACAGGGAGGCTCACAGAGCACACGTGGCCGCACTGAGCCATGTCGATGAGCTGCTGTGCTGGGCTGCCTGAGGACGGCTGAGCAGAGGGAATAGGATCCGAGGTGCACTTTGGCAAGGCTACCGTGGCAGGGACGAGGAGGATAGATTTGGGTGGGGGTGAAGATAGAGTTGGGGGAGGTACAGGGACCAATCAGGAGGGAGCTGTGGTCACAGCCCAGACAGTGGGAGCAGAGTGGTGAGTGCAGACTCCAGGGATCATGCATCAGTGAGCTGGGGCTGCCATAACAAAGTGCCACAAACCAGAGGCTTAAAACAACACCAAGTTGTTGTCTTACAGTTCTGGAGGCCAGAAGTCTGAAATTAAGCTGTGAGCAGGGTCCTGCTCTCTCGGAAGACTCCAGGGGAAGAACTGTTCCGCGCCTTTCTCTTAGCTCCCGTTGTTGCCAGCATTCCTTGGCTTGTAGGTGCATCGGTCCTATCGCTACCTCCATTGTCACGCGGCCTTCTCCCTGTGTCTCTCTTTTCTCTTCTTATAAGGACCCCAGTCCCTGGATGTAGGGCCCACCCTAATCCAAGATGACCTTATCTTAACTTGGTTACCTCTGCAAAGACCCTGTTTCCAAATAAGGTCACATCCACAGGTACCAAGGGTTAGAACTTCAACAGATCTTTTGGGGGGACACGATCAAACCCATAATGGACCCGGGGCTTGGCGGGCTGCAGGAGGCAGTGGCAGAAGTGGGCCCTAGCCGATGGCCAGGCTGGTGGGCAGGAAATGGAGGTGGTAGTCCCCAAGAGGGGCTCAGGGCAGCAGCCACGGCTCCTTGTGGCTTTAGGCTTCCAGCTGCAACAGGGTCCAGGACGGAGCAGGCTCAGGGGACTGCTGATGTTCTAGCGGCTGCTGCTGCGACTTCCTTCTGTTCATTGAAATTTCTATGCTCCCTCCACCCCCCAACCTGAGCAACAAGAGCCTGGAGTGGGGCTGGGCTCAGGGGTGTGTGGCCCATGCCTGAGCTTTGTGACAGGCTGGATCCCAGATCCTGAACAAGTCTCTGTCTCTTCCAGAAAAGAGAGGCCTACCAGTGTTGTGGGGAAACCCTCTGCCAGGACCCGGGTGTCCTGGATCCCAAGCCCAGCTCTGCGCCATCCGAGCCCATTTAATTTCATCCGGCTCCAGTCTTCTTATCCACAAAAGGAGGGCTTTGGTGGGAAATCTCTAAGGTGATTTCGGCTTTAAACCGCTCTGTATCCCATTTTCCCGCTGACTGACATCATTTCACAGAGGCTGGATCTTCCCTTGCGAATGTTCTCCCCCGCAGCAGTGCCTTCCATCAGAGCTTAAGTGTCCTGACCTTTCTACCGAGTAGTTAATAAAGTCCCTCGTGCTGAGGAGGGCTCCTGGCTGTGTGTGTCTATGTGTGCGTGTGTGGTCCTCGGAGGGACCTCCAAGGCGTGGGAGAGCCGGTTACACAATTAACATGGAGAACGAACCTCCCTCTGGCTTCTAAGTTGGTCTCCCCAAAGCTGAGCGCAGGAGAAGGCGGGCAAGCGGTCGGCAGAGGGGCCAGAAGAGGGGCCTGCGTCAGGAACCCCACACATGTTTCTGCCTCATTTTTATCTTCAGAAGGGCTGGTCCCGGGGAGAAACCACAGGTACTGCTGTCACCCGCAGAGAAGGAGGTTGCAGATGTGGCCACAAGGGCCCCATGTCAGAAGGCCAGTCTCATCTCAGTGCCACATGACCCCACAATGGACACCGCTCCTTCTCAAACAGCTGAGAGGAGGCGGCCAGGCATGACGGTGCCCTGCACAGACCGTGCACAGGGCACACGAGTTCCAAGACAGGACAGGGATGCTGCTAAAAATGCCGAGGGTGCTGAGTCAGATTTTCTGAAATAGAGACACACGTGCAGCAAAATGGAGCTTCTGGCTAATTCTTACATCTTTATTGGCCTTGCCTTCTTATTTTGGGTATCATATTATCAATTGGCCATTAATGTATAAAAGGTTATCAGAGAAAGGAAGTAGTCAACATGTGTGTTAAAATATTAGGGGAAAAAGTGTTCAATAGAACGAGCTAGTCTGACATCAGTCATCTGGCACCCTCACACACGTGTCTTATTATTAAAGATACCAGGAAAACGAATGATTTTCGCATCACGCATTATGCAGTTGTAATGGGATGTTGCCTGTATATGGAGCTTCAGTCAAGAAAAAATAAGAATTAAGCTGGGGAAGGGCTTTAGGAGATAAAGAACATTGTGCTTTTCAAAGTGGGCGGCTAATAAAAGTGGAATGCTATTTAATTAGTTAATAAGACATTTGTGAACTATTTAATGATAAACTTCACTTAATTGACCTTTATTTTTGGTCCCAGAACAGTTCTCACAATATTACCTGCCACCCCAAAAAGCAATAATTGTATTGTGAAAACAATGATCTTTGGGCCTGGGATTTGCTTGTCCCTAAAGTGAAGTATTTTCCTTTTATGGCTGGAACCCTGAAATAATATCAGCGACTGGTGGAGGGGAGGGGCGGGGAGATGGGAAGAGACACGGGATTTGAAAGCTTCTGATGAAGAGGCAAAGGGGCTGGCTGTGGTTGTCGTCGTCGCTGTGGTTCCGCCTGAGCTTCATGTACCCGACACCCGTGAGGGAACCGCTTGGTAAATACCAGGAGCTCCCGCAGCAGGGCTGCCCAGGCTCGGTAAACACAGTCGTGCACAAACGCTCATAAACCGGCTGTCAGTCACACTGGCTCCTGGTGGGGGAGGACTTTCCAGCCTGTGCCATCTCGTCCCAGGGCGTCTTTGGCTACACAGGGTGTTGTGGAGCATCTCTGGGTAGCATACTCCCCACCTCTTCTCTTCAGGACCTAAACTACCACCCTGAGTGCTGGCTGCATTGCAGCTTCTCTCCTCTCTTCCCAGAGCAGGGACA